>NC_072766.1:11801327-12401327 GCF_022539595.1 Amphiprion ocellaris
ATCAAATTACAGCATTTACATTTCTGTTAAAACAATTTGTCAACAGGAGCCAGTTGAAGGCTGCAGTGATTTTAGTGACACTACAATGTATAAGAGTGAAGTTATTGAATATTTGTCTCTCTTTACTGTTGCAGCGGTTTTGCAAATTGCAGACGGACCCTGTTCACTCCATAGACACCAATGTTATTCCTGTAGCTTGAAAGACAGCTACTTTTGATAAAACTGGGCTTGTAGCACATTGTCTGCCTTGCAACAATGGGAAAGAGGCACCGTTTATGTTTTGACAACCTATATCTAACGAGTTATTGATGCTGGAAGTCCGAATCTGTGAATATCTTTCCAACTTTACTGAACTTGGGGCCACTACCACCTAAGGAGTGATATATTTAATTTTGAAAAAAGCATTTAGCCATACTTAAAGCTTTAAGTGCTTTATTAACACGGAACTAAAAATTTTGTATTGTTTTATTATCACAGGTTCTGTCTGAAAAGAGGTGGCATCATTTTAAACAGTGAAATCAAACTAATAAAATGTAATGACCAACCAGTGAGTAATACTGGATTCTGCAAAAACATAAACTTCTTTTTAAAATCTAAATCTTATCTTAACACAGTTAATGTATTAACTTATTTTTGTGTGTATAAATGTATTTATTGATTTATTTAGTACTGTTAAAATAGAGTTCTGAGTGAATTTTTCTTGACAGGCAAAGGCCATTTATTGATTACATATAGGCTATTAAACTAAACTAAAAAGCATTTTAAAAAAACAACTTAGGCATTTATTGAGTCACTAAAATACTGTAGAGTACAGACCACATCAGCATGATTATAAGCATCCTCTGGTAAATTAACAACTAGATACTGATGTCTCTCACCATATGGACTTCAGGAGATGACTGGGGGATGATAAACTGTGACCTACTGGTTGGGTTCTCTCTGTTCTCACGTTTCTTACATGTTTGTCCCCTGACAGCCGGGTCCTAATGTTTTTTGAGCAACACACCTCACTATGACGTTTTTACAATGATGGTTCTACTATGAAGCCAGTTTGACATGTTCAGGTGTTCTTTGTGTGAAAACTCAGAGATTTCAGAAGGTGGTTTTCAACTTTCTTTGTTAACTTTCTGCTTCAACTTTAAATTAAATTTCCTTCACTAACCCAGCCCTCTGGACTTCCAGTAAGCTGTGTTCCTATTGGCTGTCCAGGTGGCTGCTTGGTATTATCAGGAACACCTGAGCAGCTCAGTGTCTTCCTGCTTTATTTAGCTGCAGACAAACATTTCCTCTGCTTCCTTCACCACTGAACCGGGTTTGGCTTCATTGCTTTAGTTTGTTCTTTAGGCGTTGGCTTGAAGCTTCCAGCAGTAAAATCGTCCTTAATGTGTTTCTTGGTGTGTTTTAGGGCTTTGTACTGGATAGTTGTCTTGGTAAATGAGGTTCTTTAGCCACAGTCAGCACATGGTGCTAATGTGTGCAGTGATTAGTGGATTTGGTGCAGCTGAGTTGTGTCTTTATCTTGGCTGTAGTGAGTCTTCAGAGGTTTTTTGGTCAGACACATTCTGTATTCTTGTTTGTGGACCAACGTTGGTTGTCCAGAAGGTAAGAGTTCCTGTCCTGATTCTCTGTTCTCAGAGGTTCTCTGGTAGGCTGCAGGAGACTTTAGCATTTGGGTTGTACTAGTTTGGTTTTTGTACGGTTTCATTTGGATGACTATCTTGAGGCTCTTCCATGTGGTTTAGTGAGGTTTTCTGGAACAGTTCTACAAAGCAACCTGCAGCAGAAGAGACTTTGAGAGTTTTTAGGAAGTTCTGGAGACCAGACTTTAGAGCAGCAGAAACATCTGTCAGCAGTTTGAGCAGGAGAAGGTGAGCTTCAGAGTAGAAATGAGATGGAAACCTTCTTGACCCATGTGGTGAGGTCCTGTACCAAGAGTTTGAGCAGGTTGTGAAGAGTCTGTAGTTCTTTGGTCTGAAAGCACAAGAAGAGTTGACTCATTAAAGGAGAAAACAGGAGATATTGTTGGTTCTTCTGTCGCTCTGCAGTTTCCTTAGACTGAATATCAAGTTTATATTTTAAATGATTTCCCATGTGAGCCCAAGAAGACTTCAATAAACTCCCTCCATCCCCTGAACACAACATATTTTATTACCATGTTAAATGTTTTTTTTGTTTGTTTGTTTTTTTTTTTTAATGTTTTTGAGTTTTAATCATAGTTTTTTTCTCTTTGCTTGTTTAGTTTTGCCATCTGTGTAAAAGGTGCTAAACAAATAAAGTTGAATTGATAAACTGAATAATTGACTAACTCATGATTGTGACAACAGAAGTATTTTCATTGTGATTTAAGGGTTTATTTCATTTTTAAGGTTGGGGTTAAAATCTTGACAGAAAACGAAGATTAAAGAAATAAACTACATCACAAAAAGCAATTCATTCAATATTTTGTCTGTTTAATTTAATTGTATTTAATGTTTAACTCTATTAAACAGACAAAATATTGAATGAGATAATTCAACAAGATACAATATATGTCATTATGAAATTAGACAAAATTTTTAAAATACAAATATTAAAAATTACAGATAAAATATTTTCCATAATTAAACATTTAAAAAATACAATTAAACAAGAAGAATATTAAACATTTTTAAAAATGCAAAACATTTAATTGGATTATTAAACCTTTAAAAAGACAAAACATTTAATTAAAAAATTCAATGTTTAATTAGAAAATTACATCTTAAACACAATAAAAATTCAAATAGGAATTACACAGAAAATACAATGAAGCATTTAAAAAGAAAATTAAACATTAAAAGGTGGTAAAACATTTAAAAAGAAAAACCTTAAAGATTTAATCGAAACAAATATTGGGAAAGAAAAAGAAACTCAAACAAGCTGATAAAACATTTGAAAAAACAATTAAACATTAAAAAGACAAAACATTTGGAAATCAAATCAGACATTAGAAAAGAATAAAAGGTGAGAAAAGAGCAAAACTAAATGTTTAAGAAGAATCAAACTAAAGACAAAACATTTGAAAAGACACCAGTTAGACTTTAGAAGATCAAATTAAACAGAAGAGACAATAAAACAATCAAAAAGAGCAAAAACAGATAGTCTTAAAGCGTTTTCTAGTCTGAAACGAAAACATCAAGTTGTTTCTTCAAACATTTCCTCTTTCTATGTTCTTGGTTTGATTGTTGATAGATTTACTAAGAACTCATTTCAGAAAACTGCTTTCCAGATAAAGTCTACGAGTAGTTGAAGGCATTTATCAAACTAATGTTACCTTATGATCTCCACAAACTTTACTGTTCAGTGAAGACAATCAAAGTATGTTCAGGATTTCTAAAAAACCCACAGGTGAAGGTTTGAGAAGAACTCAGATGGATGGTCTAAATGTGAAATCAAGACTCATGGTCACAAGTTTTAAGGCTTCTCTTAACCAGAAAGTTCAAACTAACAGAGAAGTACTGAGAAACTTTTAAAATTTCAGTCCTCAGACTGTCTGAAGGTTCAAACTAACAGAGAAGTACTGAGAAACCTTTAAAACTTCAGCCCTGAGACTGTTGAAAGGTTCAAACTAACAGAGAACTACTCAGGAACTTAGAAGATATCAGTCCTCAGACTGTCTGAAGGTTCAAACTAACAGAGAACTACTGTGGGACTTTGAAAATTTCAGCCCTCAGACTGTGTGAAAGCTCAGGTCCTGAGTACTCGGGAGGTGTGGGGGCTTTGGAAAGTCTTGGAACTGAGGGTTCCACCCTCCAGCACAAAGGCTGAAGTCCAACCTCCTGAGAAAAACGGTCGAGTCGAGACTAGAGTAAAAAAAAAAACTCGAAAACGACAAAAAATAGATGATAAATGCGCAAAAAAAAGAAGAATTAGTATCTGAGCAAATAGCTCAGGGGGTTAGAAGACAGACTACCAAGTGGAAGGTCGCAGGTTCAAGACCCACCACTGGCCTTTTTCTTTCTTTGTCTTTGTCAGGATTTTCAAAAAATTGAAGAAGGGTCTGGTCTTGAACCAGCGACCTGCAGCTCCATAGGCAAATCCTTAACTCACTGAGCTACAGATCAGATAAAAAGAAATAAATTCGTCGTCCCTTTGGCATCGTAGTTCCTGAAGTGACCACATGGGCAGAGCCAAGGCGGAGTCTGGGTGGAGTCAGGGCGGAGAGTAGGCGGGGAGGTGGGTGGTGGCCTCCCCCCTCTACTCCCCCACCTCTCCCCACCGCCCACCACACCTTCCCCCGCCCGACGAGTTCTTCGAGTCTCCACGAGTTCTTCGAGTCTCCACAGGTTTTCCCGAGTTTCTGGAGTTTCCATGAGGTCGGAGGCAGAACAAGTTGTCATGAAGAAGTGTTGAAGTCGGCCAGGATGGACTGACTTTTTACAGCGACTAGAAGGAAGACCACTAGAAGAGCAGGTCTTTAACCACCATCCATAAAATCCATGGAGTCCGCTCCAGAGAAACGAAAGAAGGTCAACTTTTATCAAGCTCCATCCAGATGTTCAACTTGATATCTTTACTTTGACATTTTTAGCACCACAAACCTTTAGTATCACACTTTATTATCATTTATTAGGACTTTAATGGAATCCACCAGCAGATTTAGTTTTTGTTGACAAACTTTATTCTTGTCATCGTGGGACTGCAGTATTTAAAACTCTTCCTTCTATTTGACCTCATGTTTATTAGTTTTAGTGGAGAAAGTTATTTTAGTTGTCGATTAGTCTCTTAAAAACCATATAATAAATTGGATTAGTCAAGAGGTTTAAATTTCTTACTTTGTCATATTTTAAATGACAAAAAATATAAAAATTAAGTGTCTTGAGACAATTTGACCTGTATTTGGTGTTATATAAATAAAATTGAATTCAAATTGTATGTATCTTGTAATGTTGGGAGTAATTCAGCCATATATGTTGGAAAACACATTTTCTTTGTCCATTAATCTGTTGATTGTTTTCTCCAGTAATTCATTTCTTGTTTTGGTTTATAAAATGTCAAACCCAAATATATTCAGTTTACTGTCATTAAAACCAAAAAGATTAAAATTCATGATGCAGGAATCAGGCAGTTTTTCACTTTTTATCTTAGTTTAGTCAGAAAGATAGTTGATAATGGGTGAATTGTTGCCGCTTGTGAGCTGTAAAAGGTTTTAATCTTTGGGGCCGAGTGTCAGAAAAAATTTAGAAACCACCATCAACAAAACACTCAACCAAGATTTGAACATCATGAAAGGGAAATCCAAATTTTGCATGACAGTGTCTAATTAAAGGACATTTATTTCCAACGTAAATGTGTGATATTCATCCTCTGGAGCTTTCTCTTCACATCGTCTTCCACCTGGACTGGTTTGGTGCAACAAACATTTGAAAAACTGCACTTTAACATCAGTGAATGACACTGAAGTTTAATCTCTACATAAATGAGACTGAGTCTGGATGTGCTGCTCTGTCATTAACTCCTAAGTTTAGGGAAAGTTCAAACAAAAGAGGACAGTTCAGATAAGACTTGAGAATGAGCTTATTTTGAACAAACATCTCAGACTTTCTGAGCTTCAGCACCTCTAGCAAGATATTTTAACAACAAGCAACTCAAGAGATCCAGAAGTTGGAGAGAGTTAGCTTTAGCTGAGCCAAAGAACATGTGGGACGCTAACCTAGCAAACATTTCAGACTTTCCTCTGTGAATTCTGACAAATAATTTCCTATTTAATGACAGAGCTACACATCTTAACTCAGTCTCATGAAAACAGACTCCAATTCAGTGTCATCCATCCATATTAAAGTGCAGTTACCTAAAATGTTTGTTGCATGAGCTCCAACAAAACCTGTCCAGGTAGAAGGCCACTTTGACAAACAGGAAGTGGACGATTCCAAGCAGATTTATAGAAGGGGGAACCAGACTGTACTAAGTGTGGTCGAGTATAGAGGGGTGTTTTGTGGGTTTTTAAGGCTGATAATGATTATTAGTGAGACATTTGGAGTAGATATTCATTTGCAGTAAATGAAAGTTTTTAAAATCTTCGAGTTAAACTTAGAAGAACACAAACTAACAGAAAACTTTGTTGATACATTTTTGTTTTGTTTACAGATGTTAAGTTAAAGGAGTTTTATTTGTGACGTATAACCAATCATATCACTCCAGAAGACAGAGCGACCACAGGTAGATAAAGGTTCAGAGCCAAAGTAGCACCATTTTTAAATGTATTTATTACTGTAAATCAGTAAAAAATGAAATACTGATAATCAGTAAATCAGTCAGCCCACAATTACTACAATTCTACAATGTATGTCTCTGTCCTTTGACTTATTTGTACAATATACGATGTATATGATGGTGTTTTTTCATACCAAAGGCTATACTATGATGTTTTTTAAGAGACATAAGATGCTACTCTGGTTGTTCTGGTCCTGGGCCGCTGCACTCCTCCTCTGTTGTTTTCTGGATTGTACTCAGCTTCATGCCTTCGTCCACCCGGCCTCCGTTGACTCGTCCCGCCTGCCGTCTCTGGAGCTGAAGCTGGATTGGAACAGACCAAAGTACAGTCCAATCACGATGCCAGCTGCCTCTCAAAAGGCTCATTCATCTGGCAGGTGGAGGAACTTCTTCTGAGGGGAAGCTGAGCTGGCCCAGCAGAACTTTGGAGATGTGTTCCAGTGGTTGGTGGATGTGTGGGGAGATAGAGAGGGACTTTTGAATTGTTCAGAAAGGAAAACAGGGAACCCATTGGTAGTTTTAGTTTAGGGTGCTACTGCGGTGTGTTTTTGGGTTTTAAGAGGTGAACAGGAAGAGTTTTTTTTTCGTATTGATTATCTTTTACTTTGTTCCTGGTTGGAATGCCCATCAATGTCAACATGAAGTTCACTTTTAGTTCTGTTGATTTATTTTTATTTTACTAACACCCATTTGTTTTTAACCCCCTCACATGTTGTGTTGTTGTAAACTTCCTCTTTCAAATAACTTCTCGTCTAATCCTCTGGAAACCAGCGTTTGGACTGTTTTTGTGTTGCTCCTCACCTACTGACAGCTGTGGACTAAAGGCTATACTGTGACGTTTTTAGAGCGACGTGCTATACTATGATGTTTGTTGGGCGACACGCTATACTATAGGCTTTTTTAATTGACATATTACTGTGAATTTTTTTTTAGCAACATATAAAAATTCGAACAGTTTTAAAAGTTACTATGCTTTTACTTGTGCAATGAAATTATCATTCTATGGCATTTTTTAGATGACATATTATACTCTGATGTTTTCTTGAATTACATACTATTTTGACAATATACTGCACTATGACATTTTTTGAACCACATATCATACATGACAATTTTAGGCAACATCCTATCATTTTGCGCCTTTTGAGCCACATAATAATCTATGTTTTTTTTTTCTTGCCAACACGCTGTACTATGAACTACAGGCCATACTATGTTATTTTTGAGTAAAGCATACTATACTTTGACATTTTCTGAACTACATCCTATACTATGGCGTTATACACAGAGTGCTTTGGTTACATGTTGATTTATAATCTAGATTTTTTTCTGTTTTGTTTTTTGACAGGATTACCACAGACCTGACTGTGAACACCGTGAACACCCACCTCAGGGAGACGCTGCCTAAGATCTCAAGGCTGCTTGGTCGTGGTCTTTCTGGCACGTACTCTTCCAAGATGAGCCGGGAAGTTTAACACTGATGGAATGACACTAGGTCTAAGCCGACAAACTTCCACTTCCTCCTCAACCCATAGTCTCTGGGAAACCTACATGGAGTAAGAAAAGTAGACAGAGAAGTAATTAAGTCTGTACACAACATATTAAAAAGAAATCATGCTAATAAATTAAGTACAAAGAACCGAATTCGCCAATATACTGGAGACCAGAGCTATTTAATTATATAAGTATAACCTTGTTTAGTAACATTTCAATTATTTGAGAGCAGTCCTAAAGAACTGCCTGTAATCCCAATCATAAAATGGGTTTGGAGGAAGAACATAGATGGTAATCTGGATATACATGAGTTAGGCTTTAGAACTACTATTGGTAGTATTGGTGGTAGTAATAGCAATGTGACTACTAACTACTGTTGCTGATACTGGCACTGCTACTACAACTTTTAAAACTATTACAAATGCCGATACTACTTCTACGACTCTAACAGATGTTTATACTACTAATGCTGCTTGTACTTTTAGTATTACTACTACTGCTTGTACAACTATACTACAGCTACTATTAATCGTCTGGTATTTGGTTGTCAAGCTGCTAGCTCGCCTTAGTGTTTTGCTAGTGGCTAACTAGTTAGCTCTCATAGACTGGAAGCTCTCAACAAGATTTCATAATGAAAAAAGAGCCAAAAACTATTCTTACCTATGAAAAGTCATTCCAAGTTTCCTTGTCTCAATCGTATGACGCAGAGTGTAACTGTATGCAGCACAATGAGCCGACATACTTGTTTCCGTTTTTACGCCGTCTACATCAACGGAATGCACTGAAACTTTTCCCACACTAGCTTAGCCTCGCAGTAGCACGCAGCTCAAAGGGGCGTGTCCTACCTACTCATTCATATCTATGACAACAACGATGGCTGCACATATTGACGCCTGACGTTGATTAGCTGCGTAAATACCATTATATACAGTCTATGGTAAATACGTATATGAATCGCATCATTGGCTGCAGCAGCCAGTCACCGGTCACTCACTGACTCACATTGAAAAATAGCACAGAATGATTTGTTACGTGTTTATTTTGATGACAGACTAAACTATGACGTTTTGGTCACATTTTGGACGGCATACTAAACTATGACATTTTTTCCACATTTTGTACGACATACTAAACTATGAGGTTTTTTCCACATTTTGGACAACATACTAAACTATGAAATTTTTGTAATATTTTGGACAACATGCTAAACTATGAGTTGGTTTTTCTGCCTTTTTGTTGGTTTTATTCAGTAGATCTGTCGAGTGGAAGACAGCAAAGCAGGGAGGACCTGCAGTAAAGGTCAATGACCTGGCACCAAATCTGCATTTCTAACACAGTCCTATTCATGAGTCGCACTCTCAACCAGTTGCGCTACCTGGGCACCTTTTTTCCATTTGTTGGAGGACATACTAGATACTATGATGTTTTTTTTCCACATTTAAGACAACATCCTATGACGTTTTTTTCATAGTTGTTTTTTGGGCCCTTTTACCAATAGGTGTGTAGAGAGGTAGACGGAAAAGCAGGGAAGACCTGCAGTCAAGGGCTTTGAGCTGGAATTGAATCTGAGTCTGACACAGTGCTGTTTATTAGTCGCCCTGTCAGCCAGTTGAGCTTCCTGGGCATCTTTTTACCATTTGTGTGACAACATATTAAACTATGATGTTATTACACATTTTGGACAGCATACTAAACTATGACATTTTTGTCACATTTTGAACGACATACTAAACTATGACATTTCGTCCACATTGTGAATGACATACTAAACTACTAGAAATGCAATCAGAGTGCGCAGTACTCCGCCAAGGCTGCTCAGTTGACCTAACATTTCCAACGGATGAAATATTTAATAAAAAATGACCTTGTGCTGAGCACAGGCATGTGCATTGCATGTGCACATTATGTATGGATACCGAATTGCATGTAAATCACTCTTATAAATGTCTGTTGATCAGTTCATCACTTTTGGCAAGACTTTGTTTTGCTAGTGTTAAAATAACTGTTCCCTCCATGCTTTTATTTTGAAGGCGTATTTTCAATATTAGGGGCTGGGAAATCCTTAACAAAGCCGTGGATCCAGACTATAAGCCACATCGCTGTGAAAATTTAATAAGGTGGTCCTTGTGTCATTCCTGACTTTCCCTGAAAACTTGATCCAAATCCGTTCGTCCGTTTTTGAGTACACCGAATGTCACATAACTCCGCCGTTCCTTGGCGGAGTAACAAACTATATATATATATATATATATATATATATATATATATATATATATATATATATATATATATATATATATATATATATATATATATATATATATATATATATAAAAAACTTATTCATGTTTATCAATAACTAGTCAGTCGTACTTTAAGATTCATTTTATTCAAAGAGATTTTTAATGACAGGAAATGGCAGTTTAAATGCAAAGACATGGCAAATGTTTATCTTTGAAGTCAACTAAATTTTGCCATCTGTAGGTAACATCATAGTCACGTAAAAATAGCAGCAAGTTCTATTCAAAAACTTCTATGAACTGAGAGGTGGTAAATGGACTTAAAATGGTCTTTGAATTCTGGAGAATGTTATTTTTTTCTTTAGTAATGTTGAATAAAATGCGTATTTCATAATGTTTGAGAAATTTAGTAATTTTTAATGTTATGTTTAATGTTATGCTTACCCAAATCAAAAAATTTTAACAAGGCCAAATCAACAACATAGAGAATTCAAAAAGGTTCAGTAAATAAAATAATTAAAGAAGTAAGGGAATCAACAGTGGACTGAAAGACAACTCCTACGGCTTTAACGTCAACTGCCAAGTGCCCCAATTTACCAACAGTAGCCTAACAAGAAGCACAGGGCAGACTTCATTAAATACAATCTGAACCCTCCAGTGACAGCTGCCTGCATCAATCACCCGAAACATAAAATTAAGAAACAATGGTTATGAAAAAGCATCAGTTTAAATAACAAATGGCATAGAGAGGAACAAGAATAATTTCAGAATGCTCAAATAAGTACTTATTCTCTTTCAACAGTATTCAGTTGTCTACTGTCATTGAATACATCTGGGTAATAAAATGTTTCTGTTTTATTACATACCCCAAACATTTATGCGATCAGGTATTTTGAGCATTTACACAGATTTCTGGCTGGAGTACTGTAGAAAAAAAACAGGACAAATCAGAGCACATTCTATGTTAAATAATCAGATACAATATGATACACCACAATTCAAATAGGAACAAACACAATGATTGAAAACTACATTTACATAATTGGAGAGATTATGTGTTTGCAACCAAGCGATAAATGCAATCAAGCATCGTTTACTATCAGAACTGTGCAGTAAGGGGTGAATGAAATAAAACTGATTTGTACTGAGAGCTCTGTAGTAACATTTCTCACTTTAACAAACCTAAGAAAATGCACCAGAAGTTATAAGCCAGTATAAAACGTAGAACAATAGCTGCTAACCATCTCCCCATTCTGCATACTAACATTCCTTCAGTGCATCCATTTAGTCGATCTATATAATGATGATGTATGAAAACCAGGCTTTTTCCGAAAAGGAAAATGGATAATCCAGAGACCACAAATGCATATGAAAAATTTAAGTTAAAGACAACATTTAACATTAATGACAACAGGCATAATGACAATGAAACACAAAGAAAGTGAAGGCAGACAATTTAATAAAGTCTTCGCCCAACTGTCTATGACTCTGTGTAGACGGACAAGGACAAAAGTTACTCTACCAAACTGCTACCTCCCTCTTGCTGCAGAGAATGCTGACACTCCTAATTGTGTGCGTTCAAAGTGAGGAGGTTTTGGTCAAACATTTCAAGGCCTCCAGATGAAAAGAATGACATGAAAACACGATGCCAGCACTCAAGAGGACTTGTGTTCGAACACATAGAAGCGATACATGACGCCAACAACAGCTGCAGCAACAGCAGGTATCAACCACATGGTCCAGGAGCTGCTGCCAAAAAATAACATCAAATAATACATTTAAAAACATTTTTTAAACATACTCACAAGGATTCACACACAACAAATCACTTGCACCTTTTCCTCATTTCCAATTTTCTTTTCACTTTCTATTTCCAAAAGCATTATCTAAACTGTCAATAATGCATGAGGACTGTTTTTTCTTTCTTTCTTTTTTTTTTAAACTAAAAAGCAGTGAGAAATGTTCACTCACAGGAATAAACTTAACTCTTGGTGCTTATTGTCATCATCACATCATGTGTGAGCAGCAAAGTAAACACATTCATTATCATCACGCACCTGGATTCTCCTGAATTTGTGTCTTGTACCTCCTAAAGCCAAAAGGATGCAAAATTAAAAGGGATACTGCAGGAAAGTCCAAAATTTTGTCTGATCCCAACATTGATTAAACAGGCAATTAAACTTACCTTCGGCTTCTCTTTTTTTCTGTCATCCTACAAAGTAATAATATAGAATTAGTGGTAAACTAGTGATGACTGCTAGAACTTCAGATTGATAAATTTTTAAGAAATAAAATAAAAAATCTAAATCTGAAGAAGTTGGCCAACATAATATCAATTCTACATGTTGAGCCTTGAGCATGCACCGTGCAGACACCAACCAACTTGTTGATGCTGCATCACAAACACTGTCACAAGCATGACTCTCCCACTTTCATTCAACGACTGAGACAAGATTTTAACGGTACTTCTACTTTTAGCGATACTGCTTATCAATCCGGAACTTTAATGGTATTTTTATCGGTACATTTTGATTGTGTTTGTTTTGTTTTTAAGAGAAAAACAAATAAAAAACAGAGTAACAACTGCTTTACTTATCTCATATGTACTGTGTAAGAATGAAAATGTATATAGACAGTAATGATGTGTCGATGGGATGATCAGAGCACTGTGCCAATGTCACAGGTTTTCCTCAAAAAAATAATAAAAAGAATATATATATATATATATATATTTATATATATATATATATATATATATATATATATATATATATATATATATGTATATATATATATATGTATGTATGTATATATATATGTATGTATGTATGTATGTATGTATGTATGTATGTATGTATGTATGTATGTATATATATATATATATATATATATATATATATATATATATATATATATATATATATATATATATATATTCATTCTGGTAACTATTCCATTTGTAAAGGTCATTTAAAGTACTTATCAATGGTGCTTAGTAGATTCATTGATGATCTATCGTCAGTTTTCTACAGGTATGACAATTTTCTTTTGAGTAGAAATGTTAGTTTCTTTTGTTTCATACAACAGAATTTGTTGCCTCATATTTGCACTCTTTTATGGGCCTGTTTTGAGCATACGGGGCTTTTTGTCCTCTAGCTCACTTTCTTTTCCAATCGCTCTCACAGAGGCTACTGTAATAATAGAAGGATCTCAAATTGTGGTGTTGCTTTTGCTCAAATTAGCTGCATGTCATTCCCTCAATTTTCCATATTATTTCCATAAATAACAAAAAGTGAACATTAGACTGAATGCAGTGTAGCAGAGACATTTGAAACGACTAACTATGCCTAGATTAGTTGAGTTAAACAACACAAAACATCTCTGTGCCAAACAAACACTCACTTGACAACCATTTCTGAAGGTGTAACAAACCAATTTCCAACAAATTTATGTCCCTGAACTAATTAATAAACACGTGAAACCCAAATTATTGCATGGTGACATCTTCTGACGCCAAGCAACTAGCAAAAAGCAACAAAGGCCTACTCTTCCTTCAAAGAAATCCTTTGACCCTGACCTGATTAGTCTAGGTTTAAGCAGTGATTGTAATTTGTTGTTAGAAGTTTAACCAGAGTATTTCAAAAAGGAATGCAGACGTCATGAAGAGATGCTACAGGCAGGAAACCAAGATTTTTTTCCTTTTACCATGTGAAGCTCCCCAATGAAGTACTGCTGGAGCATCTCTCTGGCATCTGTGGAATGACCCACATCCTCGAAGCTCTCTGTGGCATCTGCACCTGCCTGCTCCAGCAAAACCTCCTCACCTCCCGGATGCTGAAATCACAGAATGGGTTCACACAGAGTGGTGAGCCTCACATTCACAATACCTCATGATTTTAGAATGCTTGATTAAGTTTAGCTTTTAAAATGACTCCGCTGCACTTAATAAACACAGGACAAATAGTGGAAGGCACCAACACAGTCAGTGGTGAAAGTAACTAAGTACATTGACTCAATGACTTTACTCTAATTTTTGAGGCAACTGACAGTATTGGATTTTGATTTTAGTGCTTTTGTTGTATTTATATACAACTGTGGTTTAGTTGTATATAAATGAGTCATAAATGTAGCTAAGATGTCATTAGGTGTTCCATGTTAAGTACTGGAGCTAAAAAAATATGCTATATGCTATAAAGCTATCATAGAAGAACCATACATTTCTGCATGCAGAATAGTGAGTGATCAAGGTGCTATAGAAAAAATGCTTACATTTAAAAAGTACTAAATATATGATAAAGAATATTAGTAGTTCAGGTTATGTAACTAGTATATATAAAATAAATGTAGATAGCCCGAGAAAGATCATTTAGCATTTTGAGTACTTTAGACAATTTTGACACAAGTAATACTTTAAAAAAAAAATACATTTGTCAACAGATCTGTAAATATACCTTTACATTTTTAAATACAGAACCTTTCCTAGATACTGACAATCTTAAACATGTTGGATTACTAATTTTAGTGAAATCATTTAACTATATGAATACCACTACTGGTGTTTCTGATGAATGTTACTTGGTGTACAGGACTGCTAATGTTACAGCTGGGTTGCAAGCATCAGACTACTACAAAACAAGCTCACAGTTATGCAAAGTTACTGGATGTAGTTACAATTAATGCTGTGAATTGACAATAGCGTCGCAGTTCAGCTTAATGTGATGCAGACATGTCAATGCAGCCGTTATGAACACGGAGACCAGCAACTTATTCAGCTGCTACTTGTTAGCTAACGTTAGCTAATCGTTAACAGCTCTTCATGATGTTCTAAGTTTCAGCAACTACACTATTTTGCGCAAGAAAAAATGCTAAGCAAACAACGTTTGGAGCACCCTTGTTTAACCCTGGGGTAACTCGAGATCGTAATTTTACACAGACAGGTTTTGAACTGAGGATGTGAGCTCTGAGAGCAGCTCAGACGGCCAACGGTACACGTCAATACATAACATTCGGAACAACGGTTGCGTAGGTCCAGGAAGTAGTCTTAGCCAAGATGATATAACCAAATGCTTAACGCATAAATTTAAATTAAAGGAGCATCTAAACCAAAATAACTGCTGCCAGCAGACAAAAAGTGTCTTACCTCTTCGAGGAAACCTGTGATATCATATACTTTATTGTGGATGATGAGCCATGTGTCATTACTCATATTATGTACTCTGATATCCTCTAAAGTGTAATATTTTACGCCGCCGTCCACTTCGTCGCCGTTTCCCTCAATGCTGGAGTCACTGGCAGTGCCGCTGCCTGTGGTAATGAGGTTGTCGTTAATTTCTTCACCCATTCTAACGTTAGTTCTAGTAAGATGTTTCGACTTAGCAGCTAGCTGCGGTTAGCTTCTGTTAGCTAGGTATGGATGTAACTCTAGCTAGCTTCGTCTGGATAAACGTCCACCTTGTTTGAATAGTAGTGCTCAGACAGCTCTTAGTTACACCGCAGAAAGTGATAACATAAAGACAACTCAAACGTTAAACAATGTTGTGTTACGAAACCATGAAACACCCTACACCGGCACATCAGCAGACATGTGAAACAGACCAATGACATTTGTGTTAGTTTACCATCAAGCGCATAAACAGCCAGTGACCAATCAGATTGTGAATTTTGGAGCGATGGCCAATCAGATCAGCCCCCGGGTGATCACGAGTCTATCGCAATTAGCCAAGGTTGTCAAGCGTGCGCTGTTGGTGCGCATACGAGTTTTTGTGTTTCCCAAGAACGTATATTTTATACAGATTGTGTTGCATTTTATCTATGTAACGTGTTCTTTTCTTTTTTTTGTTGCATTATTTCTAAACATTGTAATAATTTCCCCGATTTTCACCTGCAGACCTAAGCAAGCAATTTCCGGGATCAAAATAAATAAATCCATACATACATACATGCACTGTCTAAATGTCAAGTATTTGTAACTCACAATAAGTGGTTGCAGTGGAAAGTATATATTTTATGATATTGATATTATTACATGTAAATGTATTTTATATATATGACACACACTGGAACAGTGAATTAATGAGTGAACAAATGCATCTCTCAAACCTTGGAAATTTTCATCTATTGCATACACTGTAGAAGTGATCAGTTATCTATACATAGAAAAATTAACTCTTGTGTTTTGATAGTTAAACAGAAACTCGAGCTTCTCATAGAGTATGACTGTCAACCTGTAAAACAAAAACAAAAAAGTGCCTTGGCTGTAGGCTGACAGGGTTGAATACTTAGCTTTTGGGCTTCTAATTGAATGGATACACTACATAACATTTTAATTAGTTTATTGAAAATAAGTAGTGTCGTTTGATGATTTGACATTATTACATATGGAAACAACCTGTAATGCAGGTTTTTGCTGCTTGTTGCGTCACAGGACAGATGTCTTGATGTGCCTCTCTCTGTGCTGATAAGGCCCTTGCAGCATATGCATTCTACTGATAGGGCAGCATAGCAACCAGATGATGACAATGGTTTCATATTCTTCACATGTAAAGTCTTTACGTCATCATTTGCAGCCATATTCCGTGTGTTTAGGACACATGTAACCCACTAAGAGAAAATTCTACTTTTTGTAAGCATCATAGGTTTTTGTTCAGCTAATCCACCAGAAAAAATATCTATACTCATGCAACCGCAGTACAATCATTGTTTGCTCCAGTAGGTTCAAACACTGTCACAAGATCCACCCTCACTCCAACAGCATGAATCCCTCTGTACATGATGATAAAATCTGAATGTAAATGAGCCTCTCACATGACAGATAAACTACTGTGTCAAAGAGCAGCTGATAATTCAGTGCAACATTCAAAAATAAAGGCCAGAGAAAACATCAATTTAAATATCACTGCTTCAGATGACAATTGTTGAGTAAAAAACAAACAGAAAAACAATGACCTTTGAGTGAGATTAACTGATTATTTTAAAAGTAATTGCTTTTTCAAATAACACAAAACAAAGCTTTAATTGAAACACATTCCTTGAGTGTAAACTTCTGAAAGACACATACATTTGACATATTTAACATTTTAAAGACAATGCCCCACACAAGATTACAAATTTAATCAATCAATCACTCACATTTTATTTATATAGGACTTTTATGACAAATGGAATACAAAGGACAAAGGGATTAGAAAAAAACATTAAAAACAATATCCTCCCACTTCACCTCAAAACCCTAAGAGTCAATAAAAACAGGGACTGAGAAACTAAGGTAACTTGGTAATTTAATAAGTGGATAACTAACTAACTAGCAACCTAGCTAGCTAACTAACTAGGTACGTGCAGCTAGTGATGGCTGATCGAGGCTTTGTTGAAGCTTCGACACTTCATTCAAAACATGGTTCATTACTCGAGGCCTCAATGACACACAGTGCTCGAGTAGGACATCTAGTGGTCAATAATATGAAGTGCAATCAAGACGTGGTCGTTGGTTCATGGATTGTTTTGGATTTGATTCGCCATGCACACATTCCTGTTTGACTACACTAGATGATTGTATGGGTTGTAGTGGGCACCAAAATAATATTACTAGTAATAATAATGACAATAACTATTGAAGAGCACGTTTCTTATTTCTCATGTTTGTCTGTATCCCTATATACTCTTTGCTTATATTCTGTGTTATGAAACATTTAAACGGTGCTGCTACATTCATGAGATGCTCTACAAATACAGACTGATGTCATTTTCACATGGGGCTGGTGCAAATAAAGATTTTATGGATTATTATGGATTTTGGCAAAGTATGTCTGAGGGTTTATTGGTAAAGAGGTCAGTAAAGAGGGTGTGCTTATGTAACTGGTTATGAGGTTTTATTGAGAAATAATTTATCAACAGTTTTGGGACCACTGTTCCCTCTAAGCTGTGCGCAATACTTTTTTTTTTTTTTGCGCATTTATCATCTATTTTTTTGCCATTTTCGAGTTTTTTTTAACTTGAGTCTCGACTCGATCGTTTTTCTTAGGAGGTTGGACTTTAGCCTTTGTGCTGGAGGGTTGAACCCTCAGTTCCAAGACTTTCAAAGCCCCCAGACCTCCCGAGTCCTCAGGACCTGAGCTTTCACACAGTCTGAGGGCTGAAATTTTCTAAGTCCCACAGTAGTTCTCTGTTAGATTGAACTTCCAGACAGTCCAAGGACTGATATCTTCTAAGTTCCTGAGTAGTTCTCTGTTAGTTTGAACCTTCACACAGTCTGAGGACTGAAATCTTAAAAGTTCTTGAGTAGTTCTCTGTTAGTTTGAACCTTCAGACAGTCTGTTAATGTTTCGATTAAATCTTTAAGGTTTTTCTTTTTAAATGTTTTACCACCTTTTAATGTTTAATTTTCTTTTTAAATCCTTCATTGTATTTTCAGTGTAATTCCTATTTGAACTTTTATTGTCTTTAAGATATAATTTTCTAATTAAACATTTAATTTTTTAATTAAATGTTTTGTTTTTTTATTGGATAGGTGTAGTGAGAGACAGACAGGAAACAGGGGAAGACTTGCAGCAAAAGGCCACTAGCGGGACTCGAACCAGGGACGCTGCGTCAGAGACCAGCCTCTGCACATGGATCACCTGCTTAACCCATTGAGCTATATGGGTACCCATGTTTTGTCTTTTTAAGGGTTTAATAATCTGATTAAATGTTTTGCATTTTTAAAGATGTTTAACATTCTTCTTGTTTAATTGTATTTTTTAAATGTTTAATGATGGAAAATACTTTATCTGTAATTTCTAATATTTGTATTTGAAAAATTGTGTTTAATTTCATAATGACATGTATTGTATCGTGTTGAATTATCTCATTCCATATTTTGTCTGTTTAATATAATTTAATGTAATTTAATGTTTAACTCTATTAAACAGACAAAAATATGGAATGAGATAATTCAACACGATACAATACATGTCATTATGAAATTAAACACAATTTTTCAAATACAAATATTAGAAATTACAGATAAAGTATTTTCCATCATTAAACATTTAAAAAATACAATTAAACAAGAAGAATGTTAAACATCTTTAAAAATGCAAAACATTTAATCAGATTATTAAACCCTTAAAAAGAAAAAACATTTAATTAAAAAATTAAATGTTTAATTAGAAAATTACATCATAAAGACAATAAAACTTCAAATAGGAATTAAACAGAAAATACAATGAAGCATTTAAAAAGAAAACTAAACATTAAAAGGTGGTATATGTACATATAATTTAATTGTATTTAATGTTTAACTCTATTAAATAGACAAAATATTGAATTAGATAATTCAACAACATACAATACATGTCATTATGAAATTAAACAAAATTTTAAAAATACAAATATTAAAAATTACAGATAAAATATTTTCCATAATTAAACATTTAAAAAATAAAATTAAACAAGAATATTAAACATTTAAAAAAATGCAAAACATTTAATTAGATTATTAAACCTTTAAAAAGACAAAACATTTAATTAAAAAATTAAATGTTTAATTAGAAAATTACATCTTAAATTTCTTAAATTTTTTAACAATAAAACTTTTTAAAAGTTGTATTGTATTAATTTTTTTTGTTTGATTTAATTGCTTTTTGTTATGTAGTTTATTTCTTTAATCTTCTTTTTCTGTCAAGATTTTAACCCCAACCTTAAAAATGAAATAAACCCTTAAATCACAATGAAAATACTTCTGTCACAATCATGAGTTAGTCAATTATTCAGTTTATCAATTCAACTTTATTTGTTTAGCACCTTTTACACAGATGGCAAAACTAAACAAGCAAAGAGAAAAAAACTATGATTAAAACTCAAAAACATTAAAAAAAAAAACAAACAAACAAAAAAACATTTAACATGGTAATAAAATATGTTGTGTTCAGGGGATGGAGGGAGTTTATTGAAGTCTTCTTGGGCTCACATGGGAAATCATTTAAAATATAAACTTGATATTCAGTCTAAGGAAACTGCAGAGCGACAGAAGAACCAACAATATCTCCTGTTTTCTCCTTTAATGAGTCAACTCTTCTTGTGCTTTCAGACCAAAGAACTACAGACTCTTCACAACCTGCTCAAACTCTTGGTACAGGACCTCACCACACGGGTCAAGAAGGTTTCCGTCTCATTTCTACTCTGAAGCTCACCTTCTCCTGCTCAAACTGCTGACAAATGTTTCTGCTGCTCTAAAGTCTGGTCTCCAGAACTTCCTAAAAACTCTCAAAGTCTCTTCTGCTGCAGGTTGCTTTGTAGAACTGTTGCAGAAAACCTCACTAAACCACATGGAGGGGCCTCAAGATAGTCGTCCAAATGAAACTGTACAAAAACCAACTAGCACAACACAAACACTAAAGTCTCCTGCAGCCTACCAGAGAACCTCTGAGAACAGAGAACCAGGACAGGAACTCTTACCTTCTGGACAACCAACGCTGGTTCTCAAACAAGAATACAGAATGTGTCTGACCAAAAACCTCTGAAGACTCACTACAGCCAAGATAAAGACACAACTCAGCTGCACCAAATCCACTAATCACTGCACACATTGCACCATGTGCTAACTGTGGCTAAAGAACCACATTTACCAAGACAACTATCCAGTACAAAGCCCTAAAACACACCAAGAAACACATTAAAGACGTTTTACTGCTGGAAGCTGCAAGCCAACGCCTAAAGAACAGACTAAAGCAATGAAGCCAAACCCAGTTCAGTGGTGGAGAAGCAGAGGAAATGTTTGTCTGCAGCTAAATAAAGCAGGAAGACACTGAGCTACTCAGGTGTTCCTAATAACACCTAGCAGCCACCTGGACAGCCAATAGGAACACAGCTTACTTGGAGTCCAGAGGGCTGGGTTAGTGAAGGAAATTTAATTTAAAGTTGAAGCAGAAAGTTAACAAAGAAAGTTGAAAACCACCTTCTGATCCCTGAAATCTATGAGTTTTCACACAAAGAACACCTGAACATGTCAAACTGGTTTCATAGTAGAACCATCATTGTAAAAACGTCATAGTATGGTGTGTTGCTCAAAAAACATTAGGACCCGGCTGTCAGGGGACAAACATGTAAGAAACATGAGAACAGAGAGAACCCAACCAGTAGGTCACAGTTTATCATCCCCCAGTCATCTCCTGAAGTCCATATGGTGAGAGACATCAGTATCTGGTTGTTAATTTACCAGAGGATGCTTATAATCATGCTGATGTGGTCTGTACTCTACAGTATTTTAGTGACTCAATAAATGCCTAAGTTGTTTTTTTTAATGCTTTTTAGTTTTTAAATAAACATTTAATAGCCTATATGTAAACAATAAGTGGCCTTTGCCTATCTTAAGAAAAACTCACTCAGAACTCTGATATGTTAACAGTACTAAATAAATCAATAAATACATGCATACACACAAAAATAAGTTAATACATTAACTGTGTTAAGATAAGATTTAGATTTTTTTTTAAAAAGTTGTTTATGTTTTTGCAGAATCCAGTATTACTCACTGGTTGGTCATTACATTTTGTTCGTTTGATTTCACTGTTTAAAATGATGCCACCTCTTTTCAGACAGAACCTGTGATAATAAAACAATACAAAATTTTTAGTTCCGTGTTAATAAAGCACTTAAAGCTTTAAGTATGGCTAAATGCTTTTTTCAAAATTAAATATATCACTCCTTAGGTGGTAGTGGCCCCAAGTTCAGTAAAGTTGGAAAGATATTCACAGATTTGGACTTCCAGCATCAATAACTCGTTAGATATAGGTTGTCAAAACATAAACGGTGCCTCTTTCCCATTGTTGCAAGGCAGACAATGTGCTACAAGCCCAGTTTTATCAAAAGTAGCTGTCTTTCAAGCTACAGGAATAACATTGGTGTCTATGGAGTGAACAGGGTCCGTCTGCAATTTGCAAAACCACTGCAACAGTAAAGAGAGACAAATATTCAATAACTTCACTCTTATACATTGTAGTGTCACTAAAATCACTGCAGCCTTCAACTGGCTCCTGTTGACAAAGTGTTTTAACAGAAATGTAAATGCTGTAATTTGATTCTTTTAATGAACCATGTAACTTGAATGGATGTGATGCTGGTGTGACCACAGTGCACACGTCTGATGTTGCTCACAGTGGTCCAAGGGACGCTCAGGGAGTTTGTGTGTTTGCTCAGACTCAGGAAAAATTACAGGGAACATTGGTTGGGACTCAAGCACTTCCTTCTTTTACTCACTATCTCCCCAGCCTTAGAAAAAAAAAAACCTGTTCACACGGCACAGATGAGGCTGAGGTACACAGGAAATGTTTGGCTCCATTGTACAAGTTTGGGTAAACGGTTTTGTGGGTTGCCCAGTAAGCCAGTGGGTCTGCCGTTCTTTCTACAATTGCATTCGCTGTGGCGCTTTGCATTTGCCAGGCTCTACTTGCGTCTTCGTCTAATAGGCTCCACAGTTGAACTGAAAAATATTGAAGATCATCATCATCATCACCAGAAATGTCAGTCATTCCCTATTCAGAAGAGAAAAAGAATACCTGTGGAAGGTGCTGCTGGTGGTGGAGGACGAGGCTGTGGTGGTGCTTGTGACGTAGATGACTGCTGCTTGGTATTCTTTATGTTAATTGTTGTGCATTCTGTTATTAAACGTTCTTTCACACTGGCTGCCACTCTGATTGGTGAATCCAAAAGTTTTGAACTGCAGAGCCACAAGTGTAGCAACAGTCAGTGAACTGTTCTTTTCTTTGGTTTGTAGTCTGTCAGCTAAGCACCTGACAAGGTTCTGTGCCAGGTGTTGTGTCATATATATATTATATATATATATATATATATATATATATATATATAAAATCTATCTATCTATCTATCTATTCTCTACGAAATACGAAATCTGACATACTACTAACTCTCAAAGCAAAAACAACAGCAAAAAAAACAATCTATTCTGCGAAAAACAATTCAAATGAACGACACTAAATAGGGATCTCCTATCCCGGAACACTCGATCCCGCTGAGTGATTCACATAACAAACCGAACCAATCAGGTGATTCGAAGCAGTTGAGTGCTTCAAACGTCACTGAAGTGATTCAAACGTCACAAGCCACGTGACCAAACCACGCCTCGGCACAGTGGCTCGATACGTTTGCTTCATGAGCTACAGCGCATGTGTTGAAGCCTCGGGTATCAGAGGACCATCACTACGTGCAGCGAGGAAACACCTGAGAGAGGATAAGTCTAAATTCAAAATAACAAAAAAGGACAATAATATAAAGTGAAGCGATAAATCATCATCAACAACAACATTATTATTAGCAATTAATAATCGTTTTTAAACATTATTATTATTAACAATAATACTAACAAAGCAATTGTATCGAGTCAATACGCACAAATAAGAAAGCATTACAAGTCAAATAAACACCAAGTGGAGCAAATCTGAAGAATTTTAGGTAATAAAAAAATTTACAGAAGGCCATTAATATTATTAATCTGGTAATAATTAAAAGGCCAATACTAGAAAACTGGAGGCTTCGAGAGGGGTTTGTGGGTGTTACAACCCCGGCTTGGGGGGGAAGGGAAGCAACATAAACAGTTGTAGTTGGCAAAAAATCCAATTATTTATTATAGAAAGTTTGAACAAAAATGTGCAAGACATTATACAAATGAGGCAAAACTAAGGAAGAGGGCTGGTGGGTGCTGCTCAAATTAAAGAAAACAGCAAAACACAAGAGGAGTTCTCATAAGGAGAACTTAACACTACACTACAATACAATACAATCGCTGTGGACAAAAGAAAAAAGTAAACAAAAAGGCTCACTACCTGGGAACTGGCACAAAACAAAACTACATGGGAGTCAGCACCCCTAATCCTGGTGAAAACTAGACAAAAGAAAACTACCTGTAATGAAATGAAATGTTGCTGTATCAGTTTTTAACACTAATCCTGGCCCAATTCCTACCACACAGTCTATCTTGCCTCAACCACACAGATCACACAGAATGACACGCTAGAAGTCAGCTGCCTCGTTCAGTTGAACTGCCAACGCTTTTAAAAGAGTTGGCAGTTTTCGGTTGGTCAGCCTGGTGAGCGCCGCACCAATCGCAGGACTCCTGGTTGCAGTCACGCCTCTACCGTCGTGGTCCAACCAGAGAGTGGGGATCACACAGCTCTACTTGCATAGCCACAATATATAGTTAAAACACACACACAGGGTGGGAGGCGCTGGCCGTAACAGTGGGATAAAATCAAATTTAATAAGTAAGACTATTAAACGCTTTATCAAGTAATAAAACTGTCTTAAAATGAATTCTTAAACAAACAGGGATTCGGTACAGAGAGACTTCTCTCCCTCTGTCAACACATCACTTTTCAATAAAGTTTTCAATGTTTTTCCGTCGTCACCACTTAGAATTGTGGGATTGTAATGGCTGCTCCCTTGTCTGTAAACATACGCGTTGTGTCTACGAAAGCCGCAGTTGAATTATTTTCCAGGACGCCACACGTCCTCATTCTGGACTCTTTTCTCGGCTGTTAGTTGACGTGAAATTTTAACATTCATGTGACAGTGTCTACATTGTAGGCTCAAAGAAACACACGGCAAATCCCCACAGTTTGTCGCGCTTGTTGGGACAGAAACAGCTAACAGGCTCGCTAACGCAGGCTGCTCAGACTGAGGTACGTAATAGCTTAGTTTCATGCAACTGTTTATGCCAGAGGGCTGCACAGTGGCACTTCGCCTTGCAGCTAGAAGATCCCCGGTTCGCGTCCCGACCTTCCTCGGATCTTTTTGCATGGAGTTTGCATGTTCTCCCTGTGCATACGTGGGTCCAAAAATATGCTGAGGTTAATTGATTATTCTAAATTGCCCGTAGGTGTGAATGTGAGAGTGCTTGTTTGTCTCTGTATGTAGCCCTGCGACAGACTGGCGACCTGTCCAGGGTGTCCCCTGCCTTCACCCTAAGATTAGATAGTTACTATAAACTTAGCATCATTTATAGTCTTGGAGCAACATACAAAGTATTGGTTAAATTGACGAAAAGGATGTCATACAAATCTATGATGTGATATGACTTGATAGCTAAGTTATCTGTGTCCAATTTCTTGTTCTTCTGCAAAGCAACATATTATTAGAGATGAGAGTTACAATGGATTTGTTTCTGTTTATTTTTTATTGGTAGATATAGACAAAAGCCTGAGATTTTACTGGTGACTTTGTGTCCTGGGTGGGAAATTGACATAAACTTCAGTTATGGTTTGTGCTGCATCAGATAAAATCAATAGGAAGTTAATCAACAAATAACTCATATATAACTTGATGTTTTTTCAAGTGATTTGTTGTAACAAAAATAACAAACATGGTCTTGTTCTAGCTGTCTACTGTAAGGATTTGAAGTTGTTCTTTGTTTAACCCTTTGATGCATAACCTGGGTCAAACGTGACCTAAATCCAATGGAAAATGGGTATCTCCTCATGTGGTCTACGCATCAAAGGGTTAAAATCACTGTTAATAAAAACGGAAACTGTTAGTTAACCAAACTATCAGTGAATGGACAGAAAATGAAGGAGAAATCATTTAACTGTCAGATTTTACTAAGGATTACAAAAGAAGACTTTTACTAGTTTCATCATCTAGATCCGGTGATTTCGCCTCACAGAATTATTAAAAAGCAATAATTAATGATTGCTAGAAACCCAAAAGCACAAAACATTTGTTTATTAACAGTAGCAATTTGACAGTAAGTATTTATGTTTTACGGTTCAGTAGTTTTTCAGATTTTCACCTCTTCCACATATTATTTCCCCACAGACAATGGATGATGATTTGTCCATGCATAGGCTGGAAGGGACTGATCCGTCTGCTCAGGTCGGTGGGCTGATAGTAAAGAAGAAGAGTGCCGCTTCAGAGCAGCATGTTTTTCGGGCACCCACTCCACGCACATCTTTGCTGGGCTTGGATCTGTTGGCAGCACAGAAACGGAAGGAGCGTGAGACTAAGGAACAGGCGGATTCTGGTGGTGATGACAGAAATAGAAAGAAGTCCAAGGTTTCCTCCTACAAGGACTGGGAGGAAGGTAAAAGTGACTCTGGGTCTGATGAAGAAGATGATGCTAAGGATAGCGGTGCTAAGAAGGAGAGGTAAGTGAGAGAATTATGGATAATGTGTACAGTGGTAACAAAAGTTTAAGCACCACTGGACAATTATATTTTGTCGATTTTTGAAATTGAACAATGTAAATAAAACCCCTGCAACAAAAAATATTTAAACGAGCCTGTCTTTAAATATTATTGCCCTTTTAGTTTTTGATAGTCCCGGGGCAGCTACCCTTTGGCAGATGCCACAGCTTGCAAACACTTTTTGTAGACTGTTCAGAGGAAGTCTGTTCTTGATTTATGAATTTCAGTGCACAGATATATGTATACTATGAATAAAGTTGAATATTTTTTTGGTCTTTCCAGCAGGAAGTATCGTGTGACTGGTTCTGAGACGCCCTCAAACCCTGGAGGGGTCAGTGAAGAGTTCAAACGCAAAAACCAGCAGAGGGAGAAAGACAGACGTGAACATGGAGTCTACGCTTCCTCTAAAGAGGACAAGAACAGAGACAGAGAAAGGAGCAGAGATAAGGGCAGAGAACGACGGAGTGACAGAGGTGATTCTAAAGTCATGCATTAGCAGATGTGAATAATTGAAGCTAGACTTTAAATGGTAATTCAGATTTTTTTTTAATCGTTTGTATTTCCTGGTAACGTCGTCTCAGATGTGAGAATATGATTGCTTGCTCTGTGTCACATCTGTATCATATGATAAATGTTGTTTTTTGAGTTGAGTTACATTTTGGGATACCTGTGATGGTCAGATGATTCATAACACTATTATTTATGTATTATTAAATGGACTGAGCATTTTAAAAACACAATGAAAGGTACTGTAAGATCAGTTGGGGATGCTGAGGGTAACTTTTCCTCGTTTTTGTCTGTCAGATGAGCGAGAGAGCAGTCAGAGCAGTCACAGCCGTGGCAGCAGCAGCAGCAGCAGCAGCAGCCGGTCGGAGCGTAGTGAGAGGAGTGAACGCTCACAGAGGGACGGCTGGTCTGATCGCATCAGTCGTGGGAGTAAGAGAGATGAACCCCAGACACCACAGCATCGTCCCAGAGGTGGTTTTGCTTTCTTCATTTGCTTGTATTATAATTTACTATTTAAATTTTTCTATTTACAATGGATCGTATATTAAATTGGCTGACTAAACTTATTTTCTTACATAGATTCTTTCACACCTTCACGCTCCAACTGGGATGAGGATGACAGTGGTTATGCCAGTTCAAGGCATTCCCAGTGGGAGTCTCCATCTCCCACCCCATCTCACAGAGAGTCGGATCGCTCAGAAAGAAGCCACCGCTCTGGCCGAGAGAGCGAAAGGAGGGACAGGTGAGCAGCAGTAATTATGCTATGCTTTTATCCTACAGACCCCAAAAATGTACATGTATTTGGCTTTTATTTTTATATAAAGTTGAGAGTGGAATAGGGATTGAGATTATTGTTCAGTGCATTTTAAATACTTTTACAGCAAAACTGTTTCTATCGGATATTACCACATTTTTCGGCTCCATGATGCATATTGTCACCATTTTGTATGACAAAATATTATCTTTGCGCCCCTATTATGTACAGTCACTTAGACAAAGAGACTTTTGCAAATCCTCACTATCAGTTGTACCATTTTTGCTAGCATAACATTTATCTCCTTTGCACTTAGGTCAGTCAGAGGCCGTTACCCTGACGACACACCCCTGCCTACCCCATCCTACAAGTACAATGAGTGGGCCAATGATCGAAAGCATTTGGGTTCTACGCCCCGTTTGTCACAAGGAAAAGGTACTTTTCACAAACAAGCAATTTTGTACTCACATGCAAGATTTGAATACTGTATATCTGGTAACATTTCTTTGTCTGTCTTTTCTGCAGGTCGGAGAGAAGATGGAGAGGGAGGAATTATGTTTGATAATGAGGGCGAGAAAGAGCAGTGGGAAGAGGACCAGAAGGTTAGTTTGACAGTATCCATGATATATGTGTCACAGAGGTTATTAATAATTTCATAACTATTGTTTTTTTTTCCACATCTTTAATTGTTTCATTGAATTGCAGCAAGCTGACAGAGATTGGTACATGATGGATGAAGGCTATGATGAGTTTCACAACCCTTTCACCTCCACCTCTGATGAATATGTAAAGAAGAGAGAACAGATTCTTCAGAAGCAGACTCAAAAAAGAATATCTGCCCAGAAGCGACAGATCAACGAGGTACAACCACAGAGCTTCATAACACTCTAATGAGAGCTGTGTGTATTTGTCTTGTTAGTGCATCTGCCAGTGTTGGTCTGTCTTTGTAACACGTTGTGTTTCTTGTCTCAGGATAATGAACGGTGGGAGACCAACCGTATGCTGACCAGTGGTGTGGTGCAAAGGCTGGAGGTGGATGAAGACTTTGAGGAGGACAATGCTGCTAAGGTTCACTTGCTGGTTCACAATCTTGTCCCTCCCTTCCTGGATGGGAGAATAGTTTTCACTAAGCAGGTAAACTATACCAAGGTTATGAATGAAGACCTGTATTCACTAGGTGACTCACGGTGTCTTTGGTGTCATATTTATGCCATAGCTATACTTCAGAAGTTTATGATGTTAATGGTTGAATGTGCGGTTTGTTTTTCTCCCTCAGCCAGAGCCTGTCATCCCTGTGAAAGATGCTACGTCTGACATGGCCATCATCTCACGTAAGGGCAGCCAGCTTGTCCGTAAACATCGTGAGCAGAAAGAACGTAAAAAGGTGAGCTGGATTAACAACTGAGATTAGGCTGATTTACATTTAAAAAGACTGCTCTGAAATAAGGTTCAATCTGAACTGCAGATGCTCCCAAAAATATTATCATACAGGTTTCTTTTTAATGCTTATGAGTGCAGCGAATAGAAAATAAATCAGTATTGCGTGTGTGAGCATTCTTTAGTAAAAGTAAAAGTTCTCCTAGTTACACTTGTGCACAGTTTTTAAGGCAGATTGTTTCAAACATCTTGGAGAATTTACCACAGTTCTTGTCTAGATTTTGGTTGTCTCAGTTACTTAATGTAATCTCTGACATGATGTTCAGATCAGTATGGGGTAACCATACCATCTGCTGCAGGATTCCTTGTCCTTGACTCTAAATAGAGAATTTTTGACTCTGGCTATAAGTTTGGAAACATTGTCTCATGCTGCAGTATGAATTTGGTACTGACCAGACGCCTCTCACGTTGTATTTCTTGACATGTAAGAATCGGAACATCTGAAGTGCCTAAAACATTCGCACGGTGCTGTGTATACACCACGTGGTATAGGCTTACTATAAGGCTGCTATGAGATTACTGTGACAGCAAAACTTTATATTAATAGCCAATCCTGAATTTCAAGAAAAACATTCTGCCATTCTTGCAAAGGCAAATAAAACTGAATTGACACTTTTTGTAAAGGGAGCAGATGAAAAAATGGCATGCTGAATACCCAAAGGTTTTATTTCTAGTCTACATTTCTACTAGTGAACAGAGTGACATTTTATGAATACAACATGAGATCAAATACAGACAACACAAATATACACACATAGCTTTTAAATTTTACAACCCTTTAAGTCATACAGGGATTCATCAAGGCACTCCTGTTCATTTGATAATACTAGAGCTGTCTTATATCACTCTTCATAACCACTTTACCTCAGTGATTGATGCTATTTTTATTGTAAAACACCACCAGTGAGGTTAAACAACTTGGCAAATATGAAAACAGAAGCTCTGTTCACTTTTCTGTAAATTAAATCTTCATACAATTGCATTCTATGCCTGCAGTTCATAATCAGTAAATCAACTGCAATAACTTTGCTTTCAGGCGCAGCACAAACACTGGGAATTGGCAGGCACCAAGTTGGGGGATATCATGGGGATCAAGAAGACAGAGGATGAAGACGCGTCTGGTGACAAAGTGGTGGGCGAGGATGGCAAAGTAGACTACAGGTGATCAGACACTTCACATTTCATTCCACAGGCTTAACTGATAGAACTATTGTGTTGTGTTTGTCTGACCTGCTTTACTTACTTTAATATGGTCGCCTTACAGAGCCGAACAAAAATTTGCAGACCACATGAAAGAGAAGTCTGAGGCTAGCAGCGAGTTTGCAAAGAAGAAGAGTCTTCTGGAGCAGAGACAGTACCTGCCTATCTTTGCTGTCCGACAGCAGCTTCTTAACATCATTAGGTATTGTTATCATCTCCTCAAATCAATTTAATCTACAGTTTTCATCTAGAAAGTGTTTTTGGTGAATAGTTACTATATTGTTTTTAAGTTATTTTCTTGTCTTTTACTGTGAAGCACTTTGGTCACCCTTTGGACTGTTGTAAAGGGCTATACAAATAAGCTTTAATTGACTGATTGACTTTGAATCATTGTTTAACCGAGTTACACGATTGTTATTGTGTTCACTGCAGGGACAACAGCATTGTGATTGTTGTTGGGGAGACGGGCAGTGGAAAGACCACCCAGCTGACCCAGTACCTGCATGAGGATGGTTACACCAGCTATGGCATGGTGGGTTGTACTCAGCCCCGAAGAGTGGCAGCCATGAGTGTAGCCAAGAGAGTCAGCGAGGAAATTGGCACCAACCTTGGAGAGGAGGTGAGATGGCTGGAGGAAGCAAACAAGCACTTAGTGGGATCACTTAGGCCTGCTAGTGCCAACCTGCTTTCTGTCTCAGCATGCAGTTTTCTCTCTGATTGTAGAATAACTAGGAACTCCCAAAATGAATTTATTTGCTGTAGCTATTTGGATAGAAAGTTAATGAGCTGAGTATAGTTTGTGGGATCTATACAACGGTATACATTTATATAACTACTAGACATAATCCTTCCTTTTTTGTTTTGGCCATTACTCCTGTTTATTATATACTGAGATCTGACAACATGACTGGTACTCATAGACCATAAATAGAAGATATATGATGATGATCTTATGCTGATTTGTGGACTACTGTTTGACATTTACTGCCTCCATCTTGGTTATTTAAAACAGGATGTTACAAATAATAAGTACCATTTTCTCATAGTGTTCTTTAGAAATTGATATCTTTATTATGCAAAGAATGCCCCCTGCTGGCTATTTCAAAGAATGCATGCACTTCTGCATTGGTTTCACTTTTCAGACCACTGCACTTCTATTATATATGGTTTATGCTGGTGGCTTTACTGTTAGTTAAAACATGTCCCCAGTACGTTCCATGCACAAACCTCACATGCTTAAAAGTTAAAATGAAAGCGGATGCATCCAAAAATGTCTGTTAAAATCAAGATGGTGACTCAGACAGTAATAGCCGTGAAACGGTAGCTGTAGATTTAGATTTTTAAAAAAACAAAAGTTGTTAAATCAGTAAACTTGGTTAGGTTGATGCAGTTGGTTAGAATGACTGTTAGTCACTGCAACTCAAAATGCTTAGAGACTGAGGTAGCATCGCTTGCACAAGCATAGTTGTCATATATTGTGTAACACTGCCATCTAGTGGGCAATAAAAATATATAAGCCATGCTTGTGGTATGGAATTTGATACAATATAAAATTAGGAGAAAAATGGAAAAATGGTGATGAATTGACAAGTAGAACTTTAAAAAAAAAAAAAAAAAGCTCCTTTACTTTGACCTGTGTGGTTTAGTACTATGTCTGCTTTTATTTCTATATTTTGCCTGTGCATATACAATAGTATACGTTGTGGTGAAGTTCCCTCATGTTTTGGACGCGCATGTTATTTTTACTTGATTACTGTGACAATATTTCCTGCAGGTGGGCTATGCAATCCGTTTTGAAGATTGTACATCTGAGAAAACGCTGATAAAGTACATGACAGACGGAATCCTGCTCAGAGAGTCCCTGAGGGAGTCGGACCTGGACCACTACAGCGCTGTTATAATGGATGAGGCTCACGAACGCTCCCTGAATACTGATGTGCTGTTTGGCTTGCTGCGTGAGGTCAGTACACAACTACCTAACATACACTAATGATAGATGTATTTTTGTTTGTTTGTGCTAAGACAGACAGGTCCCTGTTTCACTGAAAATGACCAAATTATGTTGTTTCCTTTTCTGATTTTAGTGTAACTACTCTCTGATGTGAAGCAACCACTTCACTGGTGTTTATTGTTTTCTATCAGGTTGTATCTCGGCGCACTGATTTGAAACTCATAGTTACCTCTGCAACTATGGACTCAGACAAATTTGCAGCATTTTTTGGCAATGTGCCCATCTTCCACATTCCAGGAAGAACATTTCCAGTAGACATCTTGTTTAGCAAGGTATGTTTGTTTCTTAAAGCACTTACACTTTTAATGACACTTGTAAGAAAATCTTTTAATATTAAAATCAGTTTAACAATTAAGTCCACAAATTGTAACTTTAATACAGCTTTCAGTTTGTGAAATATAAAGAAAACACATAGTTTGCCAACTGAGATGTGCAGTAATATCTGACTTATAACAGTAATAAGAGTTGTATGTATTTTTTGTTTTTGTCAGGTCATTTCAGTGTTTTTGTTTTGTATTAGACTTACTTGTTGTGTTGTGTGCTGTGCAGACACCTCAGGAGGACTATGTAGAGGCAGCTGTGAAGCAGGCTCTGCAGATCCACCTCAGTGGACTGGTGGGAGACATTCTCATCTTTATGCCTGGGCAGGAGGATATTGAGGTGAAGGACATGGCTTCTATTGTAATTTAAATCATTGTTTTGTAATCATTTTGGTATTAAGGAGGTCTGTAATTTCTCTTTTATTTACAACCTGCTGCACTAATAACTTAAGAGGTTAGCATCAATTAACCAATAGGCCTCTTTCTAAAAAAGTTTTGAAATGTTTTCTCAACTTTCAGTATATAACATGTTATTTCTTTGCCATTCTACTCTTAAAACAGCCGAATATAACACAAACTGTCACACATTGGTGGCCACACCTTTTTGTGTGTTTTATGTTAAGTATATTTCACCTGTGGTCAGAAATGAAGAGGTTTTGTCATTTTGCACTCTTAAAGAGGTTAAAGTATCTCCTTGTCTTTGCAGGTCACATCAGATCAGATTGTGGAGCGTTTAGAGGATCTGGAGAATGCTCCTCCTCTGGCTGTGCTGCCCATTTACTCCCAGCTTCCATCTGACCTCCAGGCCAAGATCTTCCAGAAGGTTTCTATCTGACATTACTCATAATGTTGTAAATGATTTCCTTACATGTCTACAACATAGCTGACGTCTTGATAATCGACATTGTTTCATCCTCTGCTAGGCTCCAGATGGTGTGAGGAAATGCATTGTTGCTACAAACATCGCTGAGACTTCCCTCACTGTGGATGGAATCATGTTTGTCATAGATTCAGGATACTGCAAACTTAAAGTAAGATTCTCTAAGGCCTCAGCCACTCTGAATCAACTGTGTATGTATTTTTCAGGTTGTAAACCATGAAAGAAAATTTTCTTTTGTACATTATTTAAGCTAAGTGACATCATTGATGTTTTACTCAAGTTTACTTTTTTTCTATCAACAGGTTTTCAATCCTCGCATTGGTATGGATGCCCTGCAGGTTTATCCTATCAGCCAAGCTAATGCCAATCAGCGTGCTGGCCGAGCAGGACGTACAGGACCAGGGCAGTGTTACAGGTAATACTGAGACCCTTGCTGACTCGTAGCATACATTTAGTCACAAACGCATGCACGTGTCACATGCCAAGAGTGCTGAGCTGGAATTAGTGCATAGTTCATAGTTTGTTAAATTCAGGTTTCTACAAAGCTGCTTATAACCTTGGCTATAGTTGTCAATACTGAGAGCCTCCTGATTCTAACAGAGGAAAGGTATTCTTATAGTGTCTTTTTTTGGCTTTTTTAAACAAGATGCATACATAGTCTGTTTGGTAGGTTAAACATTTTTTTTTTGTGTTTGGACTGAACATTATTTTTCCACTCTGATAGTTCACATTCAGAAACAGTGCACCTAAATAGGATGTTCCTTTCCTGTTTCTGCTTCCCTAAAATTTAGAATCATTCAAGTGTGTTTTCTTCCTTCAGTCGGTTGAGATCAGTGCTGCTCTCAAATGGTGTGCTGAATGTGTGACATGGCCATGCTTTCAAGACAGTCAGCGGTAGGATGGAAAAGAGAGGGAGAGGGGGACAGAACCCTAATCTCCAGAGGATTTCATGCAGTTTAACTCTGTTTATGGCAGGGAAATATGCCACAGGAGATCCTGTCAGAGGTTTTACTTGACCCCTCTCTCTTTTGCCACATTTACTTAAGTAGAGACTGAGTGACACTCAGATAGTGATACATTTTGCATTCCTAATGAGCTGTGATGCCTATGAAATCCCACATATTTCAGGATAAATCCTGCCCACCTGCTCTTACACGCCAGCTCACAGAAATCTATGAAGAATCAGTTTCGGAGGAGCTTTACACTGAGCACAGTCGTGCTGTGGATGTGTGTATGCGTTAGAGCGCACACAGTGAGCCACGCTGGTTTGCTCAGCTCGCGTGGAGAATTCCCCACTCAAAGACCCTTTTAGCTGTGACTGCAGGCACCCACATACAAGCTCAAAACCTTCATATACATTCAAATCAGGCTGTAATTATAAGCACCTACACAGCTGTAATTGTAGAAAAAGAGCCTCCCCACTTTAACTTGGGCTCTGGATGTTTCTCTAAATAAATATTAGCTTCCTGTAATTCCCTCAGTAGTTGCTGTGTGTCATACTTGTGCTAAGTTAGAATCGCAATGACATATGCACATACTAGAGCAAAAATAATTTACAATAATGCCACAAAAGGTGACTCAGACACACGCGGTCTTTCTTGCAGTCTGCAGTTTTTCAATGTTTGAAAAACATAGGAAAACCTTAAAACATCTGTATATTGTTCTTGTTTAGAATTAAGCTTATTATAGTATGATATCATTATTTGTGACTTAAATTTAATACTCACTGTATGTTTCGTATGATTGATGTCTCTGCCCTTTTGTCCATCCAGGCTGTACACTCAGAGCGCCTACAAGAATGAGATGCTGACGACCACCATACCAGAGATCCAGAGGACCAACCTGGCCAACGTAGTTCTGCTGTTGAAGTCTCTTGGTGTTCAGGACTTGCTCCTTTTCCACTTCATGGATCCGCCACCTGAGGACAACATGCTCAACTCTATGTACCAGCTCTGGATCTTGGGAGCTCTGGACAACACAGGTGGGTGGTGAACAAAGGAAAATGATTAGAGGCATCATAGTAATGGTAACGTAGTACTTGGATCCACAGTAACTTGTTAACTTATTTTGTGTCTGTTTTTATTAATAGAATATAGTGTAGTATAAATGAAAATAACACAGGTAAAGATTCATTATTTTTTAAAATCAGTTTAGGTCACTGGTCAATTCTGTTGTGGCAAAATGGAACTGTGAAGTAGACACACCCAAAAATAACCAGTAATAACCAATAATAAATTTACATTTATTTATCGAATACCAATGTACAGACTAAAAAATGTGTACAGTAAAATCACTGTATTTTTATTATATTAATTTTCTTCCAAAATTATGCTGTATCCTTTCTTTATTTCCGATAGTAGCAGGCCACACCTGGCCTACATCACTCTTATATACAGTAGAGCCAAACAATATAAATCATCCCCTTTAAGTGATGGCAGAGTATTTCCCCCCAGTGCTGCTTTGAGCTGCTACATAGTGATGGTGACATCACAAACACACACAGGAGACGGCTTCTGTAAAGGAAGCTGCATTTATGATGCAGACAGCGCAAACAGGCCAGGAGAAGATAGTTGTGAGGTTCAGCCAGTGGAGTAATTGCCTAGTAACTGATCCTGTGTTTGATTTGACTGGTCTGGTCTCATTTCTGTCTCATCCTTAGCCAGATTCCAGGGGATTTAGGGATTTGGGGATAAGGGGGGACTTTTGATGATTCCCTGTATGGTGTGTTAACAGCAGATTATCTCTGATTAAGGCTTACCTGCCCCAAACTGGCTGCTCTGCTACTCTGCTTTTCCTCCTCATAAGCTTCTTAGACTCTTTCGTCTAATCATTTAAATCAGAAACTGCAAAGTTTTTGATCTGACTCTCTTCTTTTTTCTACAAGTATTCTCCACTGTCAGCAGTTCATCCTCCTCTCTCACGGTGATAGATAAATAAGTGTCATATTATGCTGGTTTCTTCCTTACGCCAGCAGACTTTTGATAGAAAAGAAGCTTATCACTCGTCTTAATGCTTGTCCCTCCTACATTCTTCACGTCTCATGTACCTTTATATTTTACACATGCGACCTTGTAATTTTGTTCTCTATTTTCCTTTCAGGCGCTTTGACACCAACAGGCCGATTGATGGTGGAGTTTCCCCTTGACCCTGCTCTGTCCAAGATGCTGATAGTGTCCTGTGACATGGGCTGCAGTGCTGACATCCTCATCATCGTCTCCATGTTGTCTGTGCCAGCTATCTTCTACAGACCAAAGGTTGTTTTTGGGAGGAGGGGTATGCACCCTATCCATCATGTCATCCCGTGTATCTGACTAGATACTTACATATTTGAGACAATTATTATCAACTGACTGAAGTTTCTATGCAAAAAAGATGGATTGCCATTTTTTTCTGAATCTATTTGTGTTCCCATATTCTGTGGCATTAACAGTGTGACAAACAAGAAAGCAACAAGAAACTGTAAATTTAGAAGGGGCCATTGTAACAAGATGCTTATTTTATATTTACTATGTGTGACATGACTACTTAGACACTGAACCCGAAGTTGCCAGACAAGCACATTGCATGGCAGCACTGTTGCCGTTGGTATGTGAATGTGTTTGTGAAAAGGTGAAAGAGAAACACATTGTAAAGTGCTCTGAGTACCGCTTAGGTAGAAAAGTGCTATATACTGTCAGTGCAGACCATTTTACTTGAATGTGTGAGGAATTTCTTTTACTGATGAACCCAAAGAGAATTATCACCCGACGCTGCAGTTCTCCAGAGCTATCGGGAGCCTTACAGCATTTCTTAGCTCATTGTTGAGGTTGTACGGCTCAGAATCTTTTTAAGTGTGTAGCCTCTTACAGTTGCTCCTGCTAGTTTTCTGTTTTTTTAACTTTCTTGTTTGTCGCATTTGTCCGGATTCTTGCTGGTAACCTTTATGATCTGTGCCAACTCTGTAGGCTCCAGGGTGTGACCCAAAATCTGCTAAGTATGGCAAAACATTTTTACTGGTCACACTGGTATGCTGGACATTTAGCAGGACTGATTGTGCCTCTCTTCATCCAGTTAGATAAAATACATCCATTTCAACTGAGCCAAATCTTACATTAGAATACTGTATTTTTCGCCACACGTGTCTCAGTAGTACGCACTGCAGTAACTTAATGGGAACTAGAGGCTTCTCTGTGCCAAAGAAGAGCTACCTGCCTGAGTCATTCCCAGGTCATTCTTATGAAAAAGAAAGTCTGAAATGTACAAAACACTTATCTTGCACATTTATTCCTGTTTACAGCCACTTACTTAATTCATTAAGAAATTAGCAATGTGTAGGGGACCTGACAAAAGAGGCAACGCTTATAATCTAATCTTATGTATTTCTGAAGAACTTTGTGTGCAACTAACTTATGTGCTTGTGCACCTAAATAAAAAGGTTAGGGGCACCAGTGTAGCCAGTGTAAAAACTTATTCTGAAGCTCTTTCCTCTTTCACTCAACAACGCCACTGTTGCTCAGCAACTCCAGTCCTGCATTTTTTGCACCAGGGAACAGCCCCCATGCGTCATGCTTAAGCTGGCTGGCATGGCGACCAGATCAACCACAGACATCAGAGATGCAGAGTATGAACGAAGTGACAAGAATAGGAAGCCAAGACCAGACAACAGACACTGATCCGTTCTATCATCTCAAGCACTGATGAATCACTAGACAGTAACATTGATGAACTAGTGACCGAATTGAGAGTTAGGCTATGTATGTCATATTTTGCTATAGGAAGGTACTCCAGATCTCATCATCACCATCGACAGCTTGCAGGCAGGTTGGGCAGATGTACATAAATCCAAGGAAAGAACAACAAATGGTGCCACACCGGTCATATTGCAGTAAAGGGACTTTTCAGCAGTCCAGACATTAAATTGTTAGCCAAGCACACACTGCATACCCAAGAAATTCACATGCCATCTTGGTTGCGTTTTACACCCTTCTTCTACTAATCGCACACCATTGCTTACTTGTAGTTTATGTATTCTTGTATAATCTCACAGCTTCCACAGTTTTAAGCAACTGTGACAAAGTAATTTCCCTTCGGGGATCTGGATTCTTACTACCCTCATAGCATTATTTTTGGCCGCAGCTTTTTCAGTGAAAAAGCTTAAAAAAATCCAGACACAGTTAGCGACTTAGCAGCCTAAGAGCCAGATAATTCCCTCAGGAATTAGTGGATACCAAAAACAGAGATAAAGAGAGTGAATGGTGGATTTAGATTTGCCATGTGACCACAAACATGACTCCATATGAATGATAGTGTTGTTCTGTATCTGGTGGAAGAGTGAATATGCAAGCGTTTGCTCAGAAATGTGCTGTATCATCCTGAAAGGTAACGGAATGTATGTCTGTGTTAATTTTACAGCTTACTTCTGGTTCATAGCTATAGGATAAGTTGTAGCATTTTAGATAGTTTTTCAAATAATAAACCTTTTGTTTCTACAGGGCCGTGAGGAGGAGAGTGACCAGGTGAGGGAGAAGTTCTCAGTCCCAGAGAGTGACCACCTCACCTACCTTAATGTCTACATGCAGTGGAAGAACAACAACTACTCCAGCATCTGGTGCAATGACCACTTCATCCACACCAAGGCCATGCGCAAGGTCAGACATGAACTGCTTCACCTGTTCTGTCTGTTAAAGCCTTCTCTGTGAAGGCTTGTTAAATTCCAGCATGTTATTATCATTATGTGGAAAAATAATATGTGGCAAAGATATTATAAAAGTAGTGAGAAAAATTCTATTCTGCGAATATTTTACAAGATTGTCAGATTGGCAAATATTTACATGATAGCAGTGATATATAGTTCTTTCTAAAACAATCAATTCCAGGCCAACAGGTTGGAGCTTTTTTTTTTGAAATTGGGTACCACTTCCAATACATATTGTTTTTGTACAGGTGCGTGAGGTACGCTCCCAATTAAAGGACATCATGGTGCAGCAGAGGATGAACCTGGTTTCCTGCGGCTCGGATTGGGACATCATCAGAAAGTGCATCTGTGCTGCTTACTTCCACCAGGCTGCCAAGCTCAAGGTACCTTCTGCACTCTGGGTTTTCCTCAGTTAATATGTTATGCCTAGTGGCAACTGGTTGTGGCAGATTTATAGCGGCATAATTACAGAGTGGTGAAATATCCCCTCTGGCCTCACATTAATACAGCGCTAAAATCTGAAAGGGAATTTGAAATCATGACTATATAATCAAGGTTCTCAGTTTGACTTATGAGCAGCCACGTAACCCAAGCAATCATAGTAATGTTGGATATACTTTAAATTTATTTTCCCGCTGTCTAAGCCAGGTGTAGAAGCGAATTAGCCCACATGACCTGCTTCGCTCTGACCTTAAAGCGCACCCATACATGCCGGCACAAACATACACACATTTAAACCTCAGCACACTACAACACCCAAGGTGGAACATTCCTCATCCTGAAATTCAGAGTCACACGTCTAATTTGTTATTTATGCATGTGTTTGCTCCCAGGGTATCGGTGAATATGTGAACGTGAGGACAGGCATGCCATGCCACCTCCATCCCACCAGCTCCCTGTTTGGAATGGGCTACACTCCTGACTACATCATCTACCACGAGCTGGTTATGACCACGAAGGTAAGAAGTCTAATGGCTGCAGTATTTGGCTTGCATAACAACAGTTAATGATGATTTTTTTTGTTGATGTTTAACCTGCTTTTTGTTGTAGGAGTACATGCAGTGCGTGACAGCAGTGGACGGAGAGTGGCTGGCAGAACTTGGGCCCATGTTTTATAGCATTAAACATGCAGGAAAAAGCAGACAGGTGAGTCAAAACAAGGCTGATGCTTTGCTCAGTGCACATTAGGTTCATTGATAATTATGCCACAGTATGTATAGATGGATGCCCACTTTTGTAAGTGCACGTTTTGGGTGGCCTGATTTTCAGAATTTGGACATTTTCTCATAGATTCACTTGTGAGAAATGTTGGGGCAGTGGTAGACCAGTGGCTTTGAAGGATTTCGGCCTGCGATATCCTTAAAACAAAGCGATATCTGCTGACTTCTTGTCACTGGTTATGTCCAATGGTTACTGAAGTATCCTTGTTTTTGCCAATGAGTGAATGAGAACCACTGAGGTTAAAAGGTGCTATAATAAGTGCAGACAAATATCAGCTGAACCAAAAATGTTTTTTTTGGAAGATTTTTCTGAGCAACTTTTAGAGCCATGAAAAGGTAGAATTGCTCAGTAATTCTCAGGAAATCTAGCCAAAAGCATAGTAGAGTATAATTCTGACAATGAAATTTATTTGGCTTTCCAATCTTTTGTTCCTTTTTGCCAAATCTCAGATTTATCTTGCAACTCTGGGCAGGGGTCCTGACCTTTTAGACAACTGTGTGTTTTCAGTGTTGTGGTGACAGTAGCAGCAGAAAGGAAACGTCTCTTTCATTCCTATAAATACATGATATGCTCAGACTGGTGTGAAAGGACTTGACTTGCCTGTGCAGCTGGAATCAGGCCTTAGTTTCCATTTCCAGTTTCCCTAGAGCCAGGATCTGAAATGTCGTGGAATGTCTTCTCAGAGGAATGGCAGCTGTCGCTGTTGTATATTCATGCCTGTGGTTTTGGAAAAAGACAAACAATCACATATAGCTGTAATGTTTGGATCTCCTTGTGCTTATAAACACACATCTACTGCACTGGCTAAAATATATCTCACTGTTTTCTGTGTTTTCCTGTGCACTTTCTTCATGTGTCTCTGTTGCTCTTTTAGGAGAACCGTCGCCGGGCCAAGGAGGAGATCAGCAACATGGAGGAGGAGATGGCGATGGCTGAAGAGCAGCTGCGATCTCGCCGAGAGGAACAGGAGAAGAAGAGCAACACCGGCAGCGTAAAGTAAGTCAGCAACACATCTCTCCTCCTTCTGGTTCATCACACGGGCCTCATCCAACAATGGTTCCCCGTGGCCCTCATTTTCCATACACAGTCAAGATTAGAAACGTTTAATTTACCTACCCTGCTGCCAATCCATATCTTCATCCCTCCCTCCCTCCCTCTCCTCCTCTCCCACTCTCTCTACTCCACCTCTCTCACTCTTCATGATGAGCTTTTCTCACCTCTGGTCCCTCCAGACGAGACAAAAAGAAATAATATTGACTCCTGGCTGACCCCCATTACTGCAGCAATTTAAATTGTGCCACAGCAGAACAGAGAAAGGAGGGGAACGTTCATTTTCAAATTAGACCAAAAAATTAATTTCACACCCATCTGTGAGCTTTACATAGAGAAATAAGGTTATAAAGACAGACTTAAAAAAGAACTTTTGTTGTTAATTAATCAGCTGGTTTATCTGTCTCGAGTTTGGTGTGACCACGTCTGTGACAGATATGTTGAAAATAATCACACTCGAGGTATAGGATTAAGAATTAGATTTAAGCAGAGGAAGTTGGATGTGTGATAATGAAGTTGAAGGCTCTCCTGGGCTCGTCGCTGCCTTTGTTCTCCGGCAGGCCTCACAAACGTCTCCTCTCTCAGCTCAGTGGTACCAGGAAAGAAAGATTTCTTCAGTCATTTCTTGATGTGTCAGCTGCTCATCACCTCTATATGCAGCACAAACCACTGCTGTGAATCAGTAAACGGCCAAGTCAGCTGTGGTGTGTGCAGATGTAGAGCACTGTGACTGTTTTAAGAATCACATCAGTGGTAAGAGTGTGCAGTGGGATGTGCAGGTTCACTACAAATCGTAGTATACTTACAAACAGGTAGGCATCAAACCTCAATAATTTCTTGAACTCAAACCAAAGGTCAGACCTGTACTATTCTTTACTTGTAGAGGATAATTAGTCTAGACATGCTTCCCCTTCAACAACCTGACAAGTTTCTCTTCCTTAAAACATTGTTTTTGTAGAAAACAAGGATTTTTATGAAGTGTTTTGATATTCCTCAAAGATAAATCTGAAACTTTGGTCTTCACTAACATCTAACACATTCACTGATACTACCCTGACCTATGTGTAGTTCACATTTTTGCAGACTATTCTGGACTGCAGGATATATAGGCGCAGACTTATGAATGCATTTTTTCCAGTTTTAGGCAGCCATTGTTTGTATTTCTGTATGGGTTGAAAATCAGTTAACAATGATCATTTGTTGAATGCAACGTATAACTGCTTTATGCATGTCTTCATATTTAACATTCATATTACTGTAGATTTGAAATATGCATTATGATGCAAAAATGACAGTCTACTGATTTATTTATGATGTCATGTGGTCCCAATGCATTGCACAGCACAACTTTTTAGTGTGCGTTAACAGCAAGTATTGTACGGAAGAGATTTTGACATTGTTGGAACAAATACATTCAAATTTCCGAAATGGAAAATACACATAATTTGTAGCAAGTAGTCTAAAACTTGCAAAATATTTAAATTGGGATGGTCCTTCAAAAGACAAACACTTGTTCAAACCCAGTGATCACTTGTCTGTGTGTGTGTGTCTGTGTGTGTGTGTGTTCATTGTGCAAGAAACCCCCAGACTGTTGTGCTCATTGCAGTTATGAAACAACTAGCAGGTTCTATATTGAGGGAACGGTAACAATTTGTGGTGAAGCGAACAGGGCGACAGAGTGAGGGGGGACACGGTGACAGAAGGGGGTTATGGCCTGATGGTTGTAATTGCTGCAGGTGTGTGTGTGAGAGCATGAGGGAGAGATGAGGGAAGTGTGGGCAGTGTCAGCGTGTCACGCAGCTGTAATTAAAGATGATAGATTGTGCTGTCAGAGGCGTCAGGCTCTACGTCCCAACACTCCTCACAGAGACACCAGTCTGCCTTTTAACTCTCCTCCACTCCTGCTGCTTTTATGTTCACATTCAGCTGCACAGGCCAGTCTTTCTTTTTTTTTTTTTCTTTCTAAACCACACTTAGCTAATGTAAGAAATGATCAGCATTTGAATAGCCATAAACAATAAGGCTGAATATTATGTTATCACAGCAAATCAAAATTAGCTTTATCTGACTTTTCTCTTGATTCAGGGCAGTGAAAATCTGCACACCTGGAAGAAAGGAAGAGGCCCCCATGACACCCAGACGTACCCCTGCCCGCTTTGGACTGTAAAAACTCCTCTTGGAAGTATCGATTATATCAGCTACCGGAGAGTCATCCAGACGTGGACCACAGCAGATCAAGCAACAACAGTGTAACTTCCAGCTACCATGCGTCCCTCCCAGCATGACCATCCACTGCAGTTCATGTACAGACCACTAGAGTGAGAACTTGTATAAGGTACAAGACTCAGAGACAAACTAGCTTTATCAAAATGCCTTCCTCCACCTTCATCTGCCACTAGCTGTTTCTATGATGCATTTTAAAAGAATAAAGGACTGTGTTGTTGTTTTTTTGTATTCTCAATATTTATATATGCTCATTACCGAAAGTTTTTTTTTTTTCACAGATCTCAATAGAATGATTTTGCCCAAACAAGTAAACTAAAGCTTAATTTTCTATATTCCTGACTCCATTGTTAGAGGGCAACTGAAATATAGTGCTCTAATTTCAGTGTGACTTGTCTTTGTGTCCTTGCATTTCCTAGTTCTTGTAGTGTTGTGGCTTGAACAACATGTGCCACCTTCAAGTGCTCCTCTACAGACTGAAGCACTACTCAAACTACTTGTGGCATGAGTGTCTACTGACTCTGGAGTTGTATTGTAATATGCCCTAATACACACAACACACTCGTGCAGGCTTAGGCAATTGACTTCTTCCTACTTTCTGTTGACCTTGTTGCAACGAGGTAATGTACCACAGCATTGCTTCGTAACTTCACCATGCTGGATTGAAAATATCATCTGTTTTATTTTCATGGTCCTTGTGTTTAAAAAGAAAAGCAGTTTCCTTTGTGGTTTTCCTCCAAACAGATGTTGCAAAATTGTCCTTTAAATGGGCACTTTTGTTGATATACGCCCTCTGAGCTGATCAGAATATCACGCAGCTTCGGACAGACTGGTTTATCTGTAACAAAACACTGTGCTTGGACTGTGACAGTTGCTCTGTTTTTTTTGTGGAACTCACACAGCTCTTGATTTTTTTCTTTCTTTCAGCATCTTTTGTAAATGGAAAAAAATAAATGTTAGTTATTTTTTCAAACCAATGTAATGACATTTGATGTTGTAGTCACTAAATGTTTTTCATTGTAACTATGTGGTTTCTGCTTAAACATTTAAGTTAGTTGGATGAGAGCTTGATAGGCCATAAATTCTTCACCTGCAGCTTCTGTAAATACAATTGCTTATGTATCTATAAAAAGGAAACAGTGGTGAATGATTCATTTAGAAACTCTACAACTGAATTGCCATGGGTTTAATAAGGCACCGAAAAGGTAACAACTCTGCAACAAATCATTATTTTCATTACAGATTAATCATCTGATTACTTGAATCTGGGTGAATAAACTAGTAAAATGCCAAAAAATGACTTAATTTCTTAGAGTCATAGAGGGACATGGATTATGAAATGTTAGAAAATAGAACGGCAATCACATTTTCCAAAGCCCCACAAAATACCTTTAAACCTACTCTTTTTGTTTAACCAACAGACCAAAACCTAAAGAAATTCAGTTTATCATCACAAAGGACAAAGAAAAGTAGCAAATTCTAACATCTGAAAAGATGTAACAAGAGAATGACATTTTACAAATATGACTGAAAATATTAATGAAATAGTTGCTAGTGAGTTGGATTAATCTTTTTAGCACAGCAAAACATATACTTTGGCAAGATGAAAGATATCGATTACTTGGCTGGGAAATGACTTTAACCTACAACTGTCCTAATGGTCTACTGTTGCACATAGAAACTTTTCTCTTCCAACAAACTTGGTCACGAGCTACGTTTGCACAATGCGTAAATGTAAATACGGTGCACACCAAACAGCTACATAACTGAAATGGTCCTAATAAAATTCACAGAACGGTTGTTTTCACAGTCGGCTTTACAATCGCGAGCTGAGGCGAGCGAAACTGATCAGAGAGAAACAAAAAGCATGGATCTGTCCCTCCCTCACTCACTGAGGCACTCACACCCACATATGCCACACATCTACATGTGTGATCCCAGGGCTTTGAAACCCCTCAGCTGTAAAGATGTTGATATGCTTTAGATGAAGAGCCAGGCTATATGTGGGTGCATCTTGCGTCTGGCTTGATTTAAGCTTGTATGTAAATCTTCAGGTCACAAGACTGTTGAACAAAAAGCCTGGATGGTGTTCCAGTGTCTTCATCACAGTCTCACTGACATTTTTTTTGATGCCTCTCAGCTGAAACCTCTCTTACAAGCTGACATCAATTTGGAAGGAAAGACAAAAAGAAGCTGGCCTGCCTGTGATTTCTTCAAATGTAGTGTGCAACAACTAGCAATGTTTTTCTCTTAGCTGAATCCCTCTGCTGCGGGCCTTTCTTGTTGGTCAGTGATCGTCTGTCTAACTGTAACGCGATGCAAATAAGCACATTACGAGTGTCCCCTAAACCCCCTCAGTTCTGCAAGTCGCCTTGATTGGGTGTGGCAGGTTTGAGGAGGGGATGGATATAATGGACTCCACCAACTTTAATGAGACAAATCTCAGCTATGGGCTGACATTTTGAAATAGTCCTTGTGAATGACAGTGTCAGCAGTCACCTTTACTAAAGCTTTCCAGGAAGGTCCCTGTAATGATGGACGGAATTAAAACGGCCTCCAAGGTGGTGCAGATAGGAGCCATAGGATTAGGGAGCAAAGCCACGCCTCTTAAACGGGCTCCTCAGCCACACCCCAAATAAAGAAGCTGCCTTTTCATAAGACTTCATCAATCTTCTACAGGCGACGTATCCTCACCCTGAGATTTGATGGAGGGATTATGGTGAATGTTAGTTGTTGACCACAGTTGTTGAAATGAGCTGTCCCTCACATTAACTGCCCCGCCCTCGCCTTCCCCTCATTCTTCCCCCCTGGTTGAGTGTCTGGTGGCTGACAGGGACAAGCCCTGCTGTCATTACAAACTTAATAAGAGCAGAAGTGAGATTGATGAGAAAAACAGAGGCATCAACTGCTCTTTTAATTAACTCTTGTCCCGTAATGGTGCCAGGACAAAGGCACTGAGCAAAGAATGAGACATTTTCTTTCTCCTTCTACCCCTTTCTGTTTTGTTGCCTCGCTCACCCGCAATAATGAACAGCCTTCTGGGACCCAATTACATCCAAGGCTGCATTAGGAGCACAGCAGGCCCAGTGGAAACTTCAGCTGAGTTTTCCCTCATCCACCCCCCCGCCTGCACATGCTGTTACCCTGCTGGAGATGGCCTTCACTTGATTGAATTTTGAATGTTACACACCCCGCACCTCCCACCCCCCCCCCCCCGCCCTCCCCGCATTTTCTGTAGTCCCTTACCTTCAGCAGTTGTAAACCCACATGTGGTTTATGATGGAAACAGGAGGCAATGTATGCTTGTTGTTAGCTGTCCTTCACTTTATAACTGCTTTCGCTGATGGAGTGGCTTTGTGTACAGCGTGTAATGGGCAGTGCCAATTGGTGCACTGAAGCCTGTTTGTTTCTCGCGCCCCTGCAACATGCTGCATATTCTTGCGACAGACAGAAAAGAAAAAAATGATTATTTAAAATCACTGAACTGTGATGTTTTTGAACTGAATAAACAGTGATTTGAAAAAGCTTTTCATGGCAGGGCAGAAGATTATGCTAAGCAAGTCATGGAATACATGTATTTTATGCCTCAAAAATAATAGTTTTTTTGTCATCAGCCACTAACTGAATTGTTAACATGTTTTAAAATGCTAAATATCACTTTATTTTAAGTGAAAATGGAGTAAACAATTGTTTCATTTGTAAAAATGACAGTTGAAAATCAACTTTAAATCATGTTTAATGCCAATAATGTCACAACCAACTCAACTGACTCCAGAATAACAGTTAAAACACCGATATGAATGTTAAAAAAAAGCTGCTGTGCAATGGCTGCATTCTGGTACAGTGATACTAAAAGGCTAAATGTAAACATGCTAATATGCTAACATGTTTACCATCTTTGTTTAGGCTGCTGACATGGATGATGCTGACATTTTCTAAGTACAGCGGATTTAGATGTGATTAGTTTTGCAGTTATTTGATCATTAACCAAATCACTGGACAAACAACGTCTATAGATCACCAAACCTATCACAATTCATCCTCTGGTGACCACAAATGCACAAGCTTTCATTTCAACCCAGTCACATGTCATGCTGGACCAACGTGTTGAACCGAGACACACTGGCACTGGAAACACTGCAGGCCTAACAGGCATTTGAGGGAAAAAAAAGCACTATTATATTGGTCCATTTGCTGTGTTAACATTCCTGTACAGATTATTGACAGACAGAGCAACAAGACCTCCGTGGGATATGTACAGCATGTTATGGCTGGATGTCTTTTAGATGGGGACTGCCTCTAAATACAATGCTTGGGGATATCCAAGGCATTAATAACAATTATTGGTGTTCTGTAGTTTCCTCAGACACCTTAAGTGTTGCGTATTGACTGCTATGCTGGAAAGAATGTTGCCTATTGATTTGGCCAAGGCAGGAACTGATGGTGTCCTCGTGGTGTAAGGCTGGAATTAATCCTTCCATGCGGCCCGCGAGTGAATAACTTACCTGCTGCATTGCTGCCGAGTGAGCTCACACTACACCCTCGCTGGTGCCTTCTGAAAAATCAAAAGAAGAGACGGACATGGCTAAATGTAAGGAGTCACAGGACGCTGCAGGAAAAAGACAACAGACGCAACTTCTGTGGGAGAACAGAGAGAACATCAAAGGGGATCATTTATTACTTTTAATACTGTTTATTGAAGTCAGCAGTTAAATGGATCTTAACCAGATTAAGTTCCGTTTACATCGACTTTAGTTTTGGTTTGTGAAGCCAAACGGACCAAAGAAAACAGACACGTCGAGGCAAACAGTAAGAAATTTAAGTGTTGCAGCATCCAGTAATGCTTTTACTGGTCCATTGTCTTATCCCTAACCAGCACTTTGTGTATACTGTACTACTATGCTTGGTCTACCTCCCTGTGGACTGTACGGTTACTAACAGCTCATCCACTATTGCTTAGGGGTCTTATTTTGTTCTAGAAGAAAGACTTTATACTGTCAAACTCAGACATCCCATGTGATTGAAGGCCGATGGGCATGGAACTCTCAGAGCTGCCCTCAAAGCTGCAACAATGCCTGCTTGTGGTGGGTGGAGTGGAAGAACAAAGGCAGACTTGTTAGGGTTTAGATGCCTTTATTATTCTTTTATTTGGCTGCAATTTCTTGTCTATCTGGCCACATTCATTAAGATTTTGGCTACATTGGCTCGTGGGTCTATTGCTGTAGGAGTAGTTGCTATATGTAACTTAAAACACAAGTGCTCCACTTTTCTTTTGTAGAAATCAATGCACTGACACCTAATAATGAAATATAGATACATATTTCTTTTAGTCAGTCATTTGTTCAACTAACTTACACTAAAAAGTAATTGAAACTAAAACAGTGACGTGAATCAGGAGGTTTGCTAAAAAAAAAGTTGGGTATAAAATGAACATCTCACCTAAATAGATAAAATTTATATAATTCAATCTAATCTAACATTTTTTTGATTAGAACATTTTCTATATATATTTATAAAATACATATTGTAGTTATAAGAAGAGCTTTATCTCCCTACCTGAAATCAAAACAACAACGGAACATCAGGTAAAAACTTAAACAAGACTGCAAACTAAACTCTGTACTTCAGCACATCTTTATAGCTTTTTGTGACGTCAAAATTCTTTCTTCCACTTGGGACACTTAATCAAGACTCTGAAATCCTTCGTGAAATCTTGGTGAGGTTAAACAAGTCCTCCTTTCATTTGTTTTAAGTGCTTGTCATTACCAGTTGAATGTCCCTTGGATTGGAAAGGTGAGACCTGCTCAATCAAAGTTATGTCCAAATCTGAGAGGTGCTTCCACAGGGAGCTGGTGTTTCTCTCCACTCGAGGACAAGGTCTCCTGAAGGAGAAGATCTTCAGCAGAAACTCTTCCAACTCTGTGACATTCGTGGCTGCTGGGAACACAAAAGCTGGGGGAGGTTGGCAGCGACTCTTCTCCTCTGCAGGCTCTCTGCTTTGCTAATCAAAGCTCCTCATGTAGTTAAATCACTGCAAAAAAGCACGAGAGACATTATTACAATAAATGGATGATCAAAGACCATTAAGGCTGTTAGAAACATTAGATGGTACAATCTTTATTTGGGGTTTATGAGCTGTGGCTAGATTTTGTTTGACTTCCTGATGCTACTGTCATTATGTTAGAAGTGAAATCTGATACCAACACAAAACTTTTTCTGATATCTTATTTTCTTTCTTTCATTTGAAGGGAACCAGTTTTACACACAAGGTTCAGTTTGTGCTTCAGATGTGCTGAAAGAAACTTTCCAAAGTTTGACAAAAAACACCAGATAATGTAATCAGGTCTCTAAATTTAAACGACCAATGAGCAATAATATGGGAAAAACAGGATCCAGTGTTTTTTTCAAGCTTGAACTATACTTGATACAAAAGTTAGGATGATTTGACCTCTGCTGCTTGAGTTATGTGAGTCATCCAACCCTATCAAAGTGCAATACTGAATTTTTGGGTGTACGCCTTGATCAACAAGGAAACAAAACCCCAAAGTTCTGAACTGTAAATTGCTGCTAACAAGCAACATAACAAGAACTTTGGCTGAATAAAATCATCTTCAAATTTAGAAAATGTTGCTACAGTAATAACCCATAAGCAGAATTATCTTTGCCAACTTGCCGTACTTGTCAGTTTTTGATGTGTATCGAATATTTGAGTTTCAATACTCAGCCCTAATGATGCCATATATGTGTGAAGTCATTAATCTCTGCCAGGTACGGCTTTTTATGCTTGTCACCATCACAAATCTTACTCTGCATTGACCTACCGGCGCTCTGAGCGAGTCTCCAGCAGCTGCTGTGTCACTGAGGCCTGGTCGATATACAGTAGCTGGAGGCACAACACATCAACTGTCAGCTGGTGAAATCACAAGAGCTAAAATCCTGCCGTAACAATGCTGCCCAAATCCCCAATCAGCAATTGCTTGTTACGCTTCTTTTTGTGTCAAAACACTCCCTTATTACAGGATTGGATAAAAAAAGGTTGATAGCTTTTTCATTTGTAAAACAGGTCTCTAACCAGATGTAAATTTTAACAGAATGCAAATTTGCTCTGCATATTCCGGCCGAGTTTCGACAGCGTCCCAATCCCTCTTAAGCTTCTTGTTGACCGCGTCTGCCAGCTTTGTGTACACAATTGGCTCCTCAGCTATTCCAACTGCATCGTTAATGTCTGCCCTCTTGTGCTGCTCAATTCCACCGGAATAAACAGAATCGCACGTGCAAAATTATTTTCTAAAACAGATAATTAGCCGAAGAAACAATCCCAACTATGAATAATAATGTGCCTCGGTAACATTATAACTTTTAAGCATGGGAAAAGGAGGGATTTGAATGCCAGGGGAAATGAGCTTATCAAATAAAGCTTGAAAATGTGCAGTGAATGAAATGAGTCAATCATTTTAATGTGAGATGGGAGCCCCGAGGAGAATAAATAAGCAATCGTCACATCATGCAGGGAGAACAAATGAGCATGGTACACAATTAGGCAGGGTCACATTCTGTCAGAGCTGTGAGCGTGGGATGGGCTAATGAGCTGTGTGAGGCAGCGTGTGTGTGTGTGTGTGTGTGTGTGTGTGTGTGTGTGTCTGTTTGTGTGAATTGTGTATCGGAAGAGGAAGTGGGAGATGAAAAAGCTGATCCCTAGCCCTCAAAATTCTGATGTACAGACTAAGACAGCCAGACAGCCAGACACACAAGTGGCAAGTCAGGCGAGAGACAAAGATAAAAGTGAGAGGGGCTGGTGGAGAAGAGGTGGGCTATCAGTCGACTTGGCATCTGGGGCAAGTAGACATGCAGGCAGACAGAGCAATGGGCAGGTACAGCAGCCAAACAGACAAAAAGAAGAGAAGTGCCTCAGAAGGACCAAGGCACAGAGCTTTCAAAGGCGACTCATAGTTATTAACTATTCAATCACATAAAGGAGGGCTGAAGGCGTGAAAGGTTGCGGACCGAAGCACTTTTGCTTCAGTGCATTAAGAGCCTGGTCCAGCACTCGGGCTGCGTGAAAGAGAAATAGATTGCCTCCCAAGAAGATGACTGCTCAAAGGAGTTGGCTTTTTCTCCTTAATAACAGCAATCTGCTGTGAAAATCTAATCCCAAGTACCATTTACACTGAATCTAGATAACTTCTGCTCGAAAAAGCGTACAATATGAATTTTTCATTCCCGATATACAAATAAACAGAACAAGCCCCCCTCCCCATCAATCAGGGGACATTCTCAAAGTAAGTGAACTGGAATAACAAATTGCTAATGAATACCATGCTGCTAGAAATGCACATTTTAAAATAGCATTGTGAGTATATTGTCCTGGTTGAAATGGAAATACGATTCTTCACAAGAGCGTAAAATGCAGAAATGGGTGTACATGACCCATACGGTTATAAAAAAAAAGGACAATCTTAAGTGAAATTGTTGCAATGTTGATAACCTGCGTGACATATACAAAACAACAAACCAAGCATGCTGTCCTTCAACTGAAGTAATAGCTCCATCTTTGCCATTAAAGTCATAGATGGACGCAGCCTTTAAGCCCCCTCCTCTCCTTCTCGCTGGCCTAATTCCCCCTCCTCAGTGGTGGATAAGAGGGATCAGAAATACATCCATATGCATAGCCAACTATCTGTAGAGGGGATGTCGGGTCTCAGCCTGGCCGGCTTTCTGAAAGTACTGGTAATGACACTTAATGAAAGCTAAGGAGCCGGACTACGGGAGGGAAAGCCTGTGCATGTATTTCCCCATCTCCCCTCCAGCCCTGCATCCAGACCAGGCCTTCAGACACCATAAATAAACAAACGTGCTGCGTGAGAATAGATGTGCTATTTTTCTAGCTTCTCCCTTGCTATTCCAACCCATATTTACCTATGTATTATTATTCCCTGTATTTCTGGTTTGCTTTTAAGCCCAGCTCTGTAATCCTGACTCCCTGCAGGCTTTCTGAATGCCCAAAAACATTAGCAGGACTTTGCTCCAGTAACCCTGCAGCTCTTAATGGGCTGAGTGTGCATCTGCTCTCTCCTGGTCTCCACAAATATACACAAATAAAGATCTGTCAGAGCATTGTGAACTGAGCAAACATCCTGACGTGTCACAGATGCCTTCATGTTTCTAATCACACTGCTTACTCCACTTTCCCTAATGGATTAACAAACTTGACCAAACCCCTTCGAGCCCTAGTTAAGCCGTCGTCTTTTTAATTGGACTATATGGTGTACAAAGGCGTGTTTGTGATGTAGGCGATTTGGCTGAAGCTGAGAGAAGGTGAGAAGGCACTCTCGTTGCAGAGATGCCTGTGATGAGAACGGTGGTATGGTTCAAAGTAAACAGAAGGAATGAGGGGATCGAGAGGCTCTTCTTAGCACAAGCCCCTAATCAGTACAGTCAACACATGGCAGATTGGGTTCGCATTTTTCTCCCCTTGCCTCTGTCCTTCCATCGCCAAAAACTTTATCCCTTCAATCAGTTTCACTTTCCCTGCTTTCAATTTGAGAGGATGTCAGATAAGAATGTGTTGCAGGCAAATGCCAGGTAACACAAACCCGGCTTACTTTGAGGCAGAGCGATATTGGCTGAGAAAAATGAGATGGCTCCAGCCGTGGGATACCATTCCACCACCAAATAACCCTTTCCAGAGCAACACATAAAATTCATATTTTATTTAGAAAACATCCTACGTTTCCATGGTGATGGATGAGTGACATGTTTACTTTAAGAGTCCTCTGTGGTCTTTGAGAACACTAACAGCGACCGACACTTATCGGAGGAGAGAGTGTCCTTGGGTCAGTCGGGTGAAAAGTTTGCCAACTCTGGAGGCTCTAACTGTGCCTGGGAGGTGAGACCTCTTCCTCTGCTGCCTTTCCCTGTCCTTTGATCACCGACTCCCATTGCCATCTCCAACATTCCCCAGTTAACTGCACAAATGTGTCTTCAGTGTTAACAAGCTTTAGCCATCAGTCGAAGCCTGGCCACACAGGTGAAGATGACACAAGCGGGCTGGAGTAGAGCAGATTATAGCGGGGGTCATTGTGGGTGCAGGAGGAGAAAAGTGCTAAACATGGTTGTATGTAAAGGAGAGCCTCTGCTCTGAGATGGAGACAGAAATGTGCTGGGCTGCATTAGCGGCAGGACCCAGAGGCACAACCCAGGGGGGTCGGTGGGCTTCAAACACTGATGTGCAGGCTGTTCAGAGCTCTCAGGCTGCTGATTTCACAGCCAGAAAACACAGACCATTAGTCACACAAACACACTGAGGCCTATGCTAATCCCAGAACAAGAAAAATCAACATGACAGCCAATAAAATCCTGGGAGTTATGCAGCATCTTTGTTTTTCAGTGTCTGTGATGTGCTGGTGAGTGTTTCTATTGACCCGTGTTTCAGATGAGCCACTCCAGAAACACTCATGCTCTGTCTGAAAGCTCGCTTCTTTGTCACTGACACTGTCTCTGGAGTCGACCAGACCAAAAGCAGAGAACATGTACTCACAGAGAGGGGCTTGTATAGATTTGCTGCCCCCTTTTCAGATGAAAACTGGAATCTTTGCCAGGACTATGATAGCCACCAAATCATGGACTGTATTAAGTCTGCAATATCTCACTTGTCAGTCTGTGTTGCCAACTTAGTCAAAGGATGGGGAAAGGAACCCCACTGTGCTCATTAAACATTCTTAGACTGTGTCTGTAGTATCAATTGCACTAACTTGTGCAAAGATGCTGCTCAGGCAACAGTTCTAGCAACTTTTATTTTGAAAAAGAAAAAAAAGACATGATTTCTTGATGCGAATGAAACTGTCTTGTTTTATGATGAAGCCAAGTGAGCAACACCTCATGGCAATGCTGCTATTGTCACACATCACCCTTTATTCTCTGCAACACACACACACACACACACACACACACACACACACACACACACACACACACACACACACACACACACACCACATGCAGTAGCCACTTTGCTTTAAAGTGCAGCTTATAACCTCGTCTGATTCAAAGTTTCAGGTCCATTGCACCACTGATCACGCTGCTGGCTGAGGTCAAGTGATGCACATTCCTGTGACATTGCAGCAAGGTGATAAACTCAACCGCTGGAGTTACACAGGTTTTCTCTTCTGTTAATTTGTTGCTTGAAGGTGGAGTGTGTGATTCTGGAGAATGATTGCTGATAGTTAGCGTATTTAGATAGCATGTGCCAGATTTATCTTCCGCCTTGTCCCCACTGCCCCTAATCACCCGCATCCAGCCTCCCCCCATGCCTGAGCACAACTATGAATGTGTGGTGGACTGACTGGACTATTGTTGTGTGGATCCATTCCAGCCCCTTAGTTTGTTTCCCTTTTAGAGAGCCTAGGCTGTGTGTGAACACTGGATGTTTTTTTAAGCGTGCACACAGAATGAACAGCTAGTGGACCGTGAGGACACATTCGCTGAATTTGACAAAAAGTGTATTGGATTAGAATTTCATACTTCACCTGTAAGGCCGTCAGTTTAGGCGTTTACTTTGTATGCTTGAAGTTCACGATGCAAAACAGCTTTTGAGTTCTCAAAGTCACCACTTGTGCTGCAGATTTGCAACCCTGGAGAGGTAAGGTTTAGACTCTGTAATACTATATATTGCAATGTATTAACACAACAATGTATTTCTTTAAAACTGAGGGAAATACTGTGTGTATTTGATTAGCACCACAAACATAGGAGAGAGAGCCATCAAGTCGCATACGTAGAGAGGAGGAGTTGTATTATAGGTTATTTATTTCTGGAAAAACTTCATTATTTTCCAGTACAGAAAAATATCAATTATTTCAGCCAAAGAATGGATTTTCAGACATATTCACTAAATGATTATGATTAGATTCAGGAGCAGGATCAAAAGGAGTTAAAATGTGCTCATCATGCTACAATACTTACATTTAAGCTGTTTAAGAGCAATAAACATATTAAAGTTTTATTCGGGTTTAGGTGTTAAGCTGTGATGGCCTAACATATATAAATAAAACTGAAATGGAATGTGGAAATTTGACCTGCACCACAGTATTTGTAGGTTTGAGTATATTTTCTTGGTATATACCTCGTTATGTCTTCTTTTCTTCAGTCTTCCCATCAAGCTCAGCTTTGAATCTTCTGCCCTCAATTTGCTGAGCCTTCACTCCCTCCAGCAGGTGGATTCATGCGGGCCTGTAAATACATACAAAAAGACACAAACATGCACACACACACAAAAAAAATGCACTGCATTTTTGTTACATTGGAGAGTAAAGTACATAAATATAACTCTCCTCTGTCCACTTTCTCTTTCTTGGCGGAGATGGATGATCTTTGTGCTTTGCTCTTTTATTTTCAGTGCCAGTTTTTCATTTGCTTGCCTGCAGCAATGTTGGGATATGATAAAATGTGCATTAGCTATTGCTGGGATAAAAACCAATTATTGTGCAAGTGCAGAGAGATCTCAGTAGTAGTGTAGTGTGTATCAAAGCCTTAATTACATTCCAGGACCAACTGGAGAGCATCTTGTGGACAGGAGAAGAATCTGGCAGAACACAAAACCTCCACCAGGACAGAGAGGAGGGAAGAAAGTACAGGCAGTAAAGGACACAGGATGTCAGACAGAGGGAATATGTATACTTATATATACACTCACTGACCACTTTATTAGGTGCACCTTACTAGTAAAAGGTTGGACCCTCTTTTGCCTTCAGAATTTCCAATTTTGGTGAGCCTGTGCAAACTGTAGCCTTAGTTTCCTGTTCTTAGCAGACAGGAGTGGCACCCGGTGTGGTCTACTGCTGCTGTAGTCCATCTTCTTCAAGGTTCGATGTGTTGTGCCTTCAGAGATGGTATTCTGCATTCCTTGGTTGTAATGAGCGGTCATTTGAGCTACTGTCGACTTTCTATCATCTCCAACCAGTCTGCCCATTCTCTTCTGATCTCTCACATCAACAAGGCATTTTCATGAACTGCCGCTCACTGGATATTTTCTCTTTTTCGGACCATTCTCTGTAAACCCTAGAGATGGTTGTGTGTGAAAATCCCAGTAGATCAGTAGTTTCTGAAATACTCAGACCAGCCCATATGGCACCAACAACCATGCCACGTTCAAAGTCACTTAAATCCTCTTTCTTCCCCATTCTGATGCTCGGTTGGAATTTCAGCAAGTTGCTTTGAGCACGTCTACATGCCTAAATGCATTGAGTTGCGGCCATGTGATTGGCTGATTAGCTATTTGTGTTAACAAGCAATTGAACAGATGTACCTAATAAAGTGGCCAGTGAGTGTATGTATAAATATATAAAGAATATCTACAGCAAACTGTTTAAGTTCCTCAGCTGTTGCTCTTCTGTGGAGTGTGAAGAGCCAAAAATATGACACACAGGGGCACTAAGAAGCAAGGAGACTTTTAGAGGACTGGTTATGATGTGGACTAAGGAGGTCTATGTGTGTGATAAGAGCGACCTTAAAGGCACGGCTGTCCCTCAGAGATACTATCATTACCTTTAGTAAAATGATACACACCTCCCACGCTGCCAGCAAAGCATCCACTAGTCTTGGCCTCACTGTGAGTTGGACACTCAGATCTGCCAGAATGTCCTCACTCAAACAGGCCTGCAGGGAGAAACATAACCACAAATGGCATAAGCAAGGCAAAGGAAATACAGATAAAATGCCATTACATGAGGACAATAACAGCCCTTTAACTGAGTTCAATTCTCATACTGTTAGAACAGGATGAAATAACACAAATACTATTAAAAATAGGACATCAAAGTATAGTACACACACTTAAACATCAGGAACAGAAAAAGTTCAATTGTATTGGACAAGGGAAGCTTATTGTATCACAATTCAAACTGCAAGTCACCTGAGGATCCCACCACCTCTAAGACCTCTGTTTACCTTAGTTTGTTCACAGGGGATGCAATAAAGCCCAAACATGTCTCTCATCTCATTGCTGCCTCCTCTTCAATGCTTCTGCACCAAGATATTACCATTAACACTCCTGTACAGCTCCTCTCTTTCTCAGGTTTTAATGATTTGACTTCCTGATCACTCTGCTCAACAGTGTAGTTTGCATAAATCTACTCAGAGTACAGCTCTACTGAAGCTGTCATCCAGTGAAATCCCAAAACATGCCATTCAAAACAATCTTTTTGTGAATGACACACTGGTGGCATTTAAACATATGTCTGACTTCACTTCACAGGGTTGTTTCGAAATTATGAATTACAGACTTTGCAATGAAAATCTACGCCCAGCCGGTCACTTGTCACTCTGTTGTGTCACTCATTTCCCCAGCTTCAGCCCCACAGCCATTTCCTGCTAGTCAGGGAGAGACGGTGGCTGTGAGCACACCACCACCATCACAATGACCTTTCCACAAGCCCAGGGAGCACGCAATGCAGAGGAGAGGCAATAAAAGTAATGAAAGAAGCAAAGGCAATTAAAGTGGTGTGTGTGAGGGGAGCGTGGCGGAGATGAGCCTAACTGGAGGCGGCCCTGGAATGCACTACAGCTCCATATCCCCCATAATCCCTGTGTGATCGCAGAGCAACCCTGGTGTGCTCCCAGTCTGATCATCCTCTTGCAGCATTCACCAGCTAATCCGTGAAAAAGGACAGCCATGCACACACACACACACACACACACACACACACACACACACACACACACACATACACACACAACCACATATATATACATATATATTAAAGTAATCAGATATACACACATATCTGCAGACACTGCTAAAGTAATTATTACAGGCTGCATACAATATGTGCTGCACAAGAAAGTGAGGAAACTACTAAAAATTTATTACCAAACACAAACACATTCAGGCACCCACACACACACACACACACACACACACACACACACACATTTAGTTCTACAGTAGAAAATGAGTTGCTCTCTCTCCCGCCCTCTGCAGCGCAGTGTTTCCTCGCGGCCAGTGAGAATCATTAATGTCCTTCCTCTGATGCTGCCACACAACCAACAGCAATTATTTCTAAAAGCAAAAAGTGAAAACAGCGAACACACAAATATACACGGCACATAATCATTATTTTTTTGTTAGACTGGCTGTGTGGGGGTTGAGGAGGTGGCAGAAGCTTGGACTTCATTTTCTCTAGCGGAGTTTACTGACCGCAAAATGACAAGGATGCTATTCCTAAACCAATTAAGAGGCTGCAGCGCTGCTGTTACCATGTGACACTGACAGCACTTAAGGAGGCTGACGCCAGGCCTTACAGATAAGCCAGAGATGTGCTCTTGGCTCAGGAGTCAGGAGTGAGCGCACACACACACACACACACACACGCGGACAGAGTAGTACATGTGTATGCAATCATGCATGCACAGTCACACACATCAATAAAAGGAATAGCACTGTAGAGCAGAGACCAAGTTACAATGTGTTCAACAGCAACTTCAGACCAAGACAAATATATAACTAATAAAACACATAATACATTAGATCCTCAGCATTGAGGTCTTAAAGTGGCCATAAAAAAAAGAAAAAAACACAGACACACAAAAAGCATCCACTATCTGGCTGGTAAAATCAGAAAGCATTAAATACTACTGCTCACTCAGGCCTTGAGTCCGGAAAAAGACCTCATTATCTAATCAGCTTTAGGAATACACAGAAAGGGCAAAGCTATGAGTCTCCCCTTTTCTTGACAACAGAATCTGATCTTGCCTGTAGTGTACAATTAGTGAACAGAGTGACCTCTGGAGGTTACCACTCTACTTGAGACAGGCTGTGTGGTTCACACTAATGACCAAAATGCTCTGTGAAGGGGGCTAGCATTGTGCCCCTCCGTCAGCTCTGGCTATCTTAAACTAATACCACTATTGAGAAAGGAGATGAGACTCGTTTTCTTTGCTGTAATAAAGCACTCACATCATAGCCGTGCTCGGGGCTTGTAGGGCACCGGCTGTTTAAAGTGCTGCTTAAAGAGGGGAGAGCTGCTATGTAACTAGGCCTGATCAGCATCAACTGTGGTCCTGGCTGCTCGGATGCTGGGAGCAGTTCTGGGCGAGTGCGAATGTTCTAAATCACCATGTTAGCGTCTATAGTTTGATCATCTCTTTTGTTTCAAACTTAGTCCTCTCCTGCTGGCCTCTGCATGTCAGCTGGAAACGAGACATAACACAGAGAAGACTTGCCACCCCACGATTCTTCCCTGCTGCAACACACACGGACAATCAAACACATATGGTAAAACAGCTAAATGGACACATCGCTCGATTCATCTTTGCATTTAGGGAGTATTTCGTTTTAATCTACATGAGCTTTGTTCGGTATAGTTCAGTACAGATTTAAACTGAATTGACTGCTTGTTTACTGCCCAGTCTCCTGTTCATGCTCTACTGAGGGGGTCAGTGGCCATGAGAGAGAAAAAGCAACATAAAAAAGCTTCAGCGCATTGAGACTTCTTCCTATAATGTTCACCTTAACTGACTCTAAACCATCATAGGTGGCCTGTACGGCTGAAATCTGTTGATTGCAGTAGCTGTTACATGTCATCACTGTTTCTCCTTTCAATAAACACCAGCCTGCAGCTCCTGAAATCCATACATGAAGGAGCACAACCTGCTTGAACATTACTTCAACTATACTAGCTGAGACTAAACTCAGCTCTTTCAGTCCTTACTCCAACAGGATGCTGTATTTTTGAGCCTTTGCACTCACTCATATATCAGACACAACGTGCACAGAGCATTAGCTAAGCTGCATATTGGCAGCACACAAAATCTCTTAATTAACACCTGAAATGTGTGACCATTTATGCAACAGTGGCTCACGAACCCTTAAAATAAACCGAACGCTTGTCTCCACATCATCACATCTATTCTTAATGCAGCATGAAGTAGTTTCTAAAGCATGAATTTCCTTTTCCAAAATGTTTTGTTTGATATAAAAGATCAAAAAAGAATAAGGATCAATTTAACTTGAGTAAATATTTCAGAATCTGCTTTGTTGCTCTGCTTTGCATAGCTGCAGCTGAATACCTCAGGATGTCGCTCTGCAGCTCTGTCAGATACTCCTGGAGGCTTCTTACATTCCTCCACCGGCTACGGAAAGATAATCGATGGCTGTCAGTTAAGCACCTTTGTCCTCATATCCCCCAATCAGCTCTGTCATCTCACGGAGCTGGAAGGGTGTCGCAGTTTCACGTCGGACTAAGTTTTATAGTCACGTTCCGTCGTAACTCATCGGCGGAGATTTAAAGCACATAGGTGGGCAGATGAAAGATACCCCTTATATGCATGAAAGAGATCAAATTGGGATTAAGGAGATTAATTTCAGATGGTAATTGAGAGAAAAACTTTTTCATCAGATTTATCTAACTTTCTAAAAGATGTCAAATGTGGTGTGATTTAATTTGCTAACAGATGAATGGTTGGTAAATTGCTGTGCTTCAGGCTCGTGTCCCTTTGGTTGGTGTTAAATCATATATCGTCAAATTTCATGACTTGTGAAGATCTGACTCATTTCTCTTGGCTTCCTCTGGGGTTAAAAAAATAATTACTAGTTTTGAAACACAAATTCAGACTGAAACTAATTCAATTTATGAGCATGGCTGGAGGGTGACTGAGTGGTGTATAAATGGTTGCAGCGAGGCTTCAATCAGAAGACATGCGTGGGGGAACAATCCCCCTTCAGAGATCATAAAATGACCTTGGAAATCACGCAGTTCAGACACTCAGACGGGATCATGAAGTCAAACCAAGATGCTCACAGTACAGTCGGCTGCTGTTAAATGTCAAATACTGACAGATAAACATTGACAAGACTGTTTTCTTATTGCAAACATGTTAAATCATCAAGACGGTAATGTCTCTCTGGCCTCATTTGACTGTCTTTCACGCCCACTTCATTACTTATGTGAAGATAAAATAACTAGTTCTGCTAATTTAAATGTCTTATTGGAGATATTTGTGTGGATGGCATCTAGTGTTTATACCATGAAATATGTTAAAAGTGAAATTAAATTTTAATAGAAATCTAATTTTATAAAAATGTTCAGCAGGTTAATACATCAAATCTAAAAGGAAACATGCAAGCAGCTGAACAGACACTGCTGGATTTAACACATTTCACTATTACTTATTCTGCATTAGTAACATGTGAGTTTGATAACAAGTAAAGCAGTAAACTTATTGAAGATTGTTGGAAAAGTTTAATATATTCAAGCCTTTCAGAGGCATCTTTTGACCTGGCTGTGAGCTGAGTCAAGACTTGTCTGAAGTTGCTCCCTCTCCTCTTCTGACTGATTTTTTTTCTTTCTGTCCCTTTTTACAGATCATCATGACCTGTTGCTCCTGCTGCTCGGGCTGTTTTTGGTACATGAGGAATGCTTCAGTTTTATAATAACATTTGCATTTTTAGAATGTGTGGGCCTCATTAGTAATCATGTACTGTATCTGGCAATTTCACAAAGAACTGTACCAAAATAAAATAAAAACCTCTTACATACTGTAATGAAAAGTAGATTTTTGAGATTGTTTTTTTTTTTTAAATTGAGAATTAACCACAAATCTTTTTAAAAGTGATTCAAATCTTTGCCTCAAAAGCCAACACTGTCATGAGTAATGAAACTGGGGATGAAAAGATTGAAATCTTGATAAGATTCAAGCAGATAAAACATGCACAACCAAACCAACTGTGTGTTTACAGAGCAGTACACTGAGACACTTACTTCAATCAATATATTGATGTTTTGTAATAGGCTCTAAATGACTCAGGCTAGAGACTGCTGGGCAGCAAACCTTCTCACTACTTCTGTTTCTGCAGTTCATTTCAGCATGAATATAAAACACTACCTAAGATGGCTTTGAAAAACTAAACAGTGTCAAATAGCCAACTGCAAAATGCTTTGTTGATTCTAATGACAAACATGCAGAGTGACCTTGTCAGAGACAGGCCCATAACAAATCTTATGTGGGTTTGACAAGTGCCACTTGACACTGTCCTTGGTCCTCTGGAACACTGATGATAGTGGAAATTCTTATTTGTTCTGCGTGGAGGAGGAGATTAGCACACATGTTTTGTTGGCTGGTTTGTCCTCCTTGGATGTTTTCCCCTTTAATTGCTTTTCAACATTGAATCATGGTCAATGTAATTTGGCTTTTTTGATAAATTTACAAAAAAGATACTTTCATGTCAAAGTGAAAACAGATTTGTACAAAGTATTACCAAATAATTAAAGATTTAAAATATTGCTAGAAACTGTTAGAAGTGATCTCATCAACCTCTTCCCTCAGAAATACAACATCGGTCCTGAATCACATGGCAACAAACAAAAAGAACGATGGCCCTGAAAGGGAAACATACTTCAGTGGAACAAAACACATGCAAAACAGAAAAGAATAAGGAAAGTTAAAATTAATAAACAAACCTTCCTTACCAATTTATCAGGTTGGGCCTCAGAAAAAATGCTGCAAAAAGAAAACAGAACGAAACAGCTTGTCATAGTTTGTGACATGAACTGGTGAGTGGTGTTGGAAGTTCTTTGAACTTCAATAGAACTAAATGGGAGATGGAACAAAAAGTTACAGGACTGAAGTGTAAGTGACAATGTCTTTAGGGTGAAGGCATCAATTATTACCTGCAAAGTTCCCATTTTGAATCTGGCTGCGCCTTTTGTTGATAATCATTGTCCATCTCTTTCTCCTCCTCTTTCCAATCATCTCTCTAACCAAGACATAAAATACAAGTTAATGACAATGATGATTCCTGTTTCTAAAATTCTAAACAACCTCAACCTCCATGTCGACATTCAAATCAAGAACCTGAACTAAACTCCTTTCACAGATCCCTGATTTCTTCTCCGCTCAGCCCAGTCATCGGAAATTAAAGGGCTGTAAGTATGTCATGCATGAAACTAAATCAATACACAGCAACGTGTGCATGTGTGACAGATTCAATCTGACCAGGCAAGCTTTAACATTTAATGAGAGGTTGTTTAATAATTCTGATTGTGGCATTGTTTTGCACTGCATGCACGTTGTTGTCTAATGGTGATGTGTCGCTGGAGCATAAGTGATAGCACTGAAATCAAAGACGTGTGTGTGTGAGAGCCTTGACCAGGGCCTATTTACTGCCAGGTGAAGCAGCTAATTAAATATCAGAGGGCGTGCAAACTCAGTGTCCCCTCTCCCTCCAACATTAACTAGGACCACAGCCATGGGTCAGAGAACTTAGAAACTCATAGAGGCAAGTATGAAGAAGAAGCAAAAAGCTGATAGGATTCAGAAAGATGGGATTTTATTCAAGCGCCAGTGAACCATCTGGAAAGCCCCTTTGCCTTTCCTAGCTTCACTTATGGTTTGTTTATGAGAGAATAAAGTTACAGATATGGAGGATTTGAAAAAGCACTGGCATTACAACATGCTGTGTCACTGACTCTGACTGCGTATGCATGTGTCAGGAGTTGCTGCTGGTGGTGAAGGATAGTGTGGGAAAAGCCCGGAACCTTTCCAATGCTCACCTCCCTCTTCCATTGACAAGCGAGGTGCAGTAACAGCTAATCGATGGCTAGTGAATTCCCTGTGCACCCCCCTCGCCAGGCTGATCAATATTCCTGGCAATTAGAATCCCCTATCTGCATGGCTGTAGGGACCTTGGGGTGGCTCGCCAGCCCACAAACACCCAATTTAGTCCTCAGCCTATCACTTAATTACTAAATCCCCCTAATGCCTATTGGCAGGTGGCGGGCGTACTCACAGCGGCCCCGGTGGCTGAGCGAACACGAGACCTTTGGCAAGGCGCTGGTTAAGATGCTCCTGTCCCACTTCAGCCGGCCAGTTAAACATCTGATTTCACGTGAGGTCTTCGACCTGAAATGATCTGCCTATCGAGCGACTGGCCCACACACCTACATGGACGGGTGGAAGGGGAGGAATGGGATGAGAAGGAAGGAGCAGAGGATACAGGAGTCTAGGAATCCCAGTGCTAAAACGTCTGTCTGCCACAGGTTGCATCTCTTAGAGGCACAGCAGGGTTTTTAAATTATTTACAGTAAGATCACTTCCTGGTGTTTTTCATACTGACTAGGGATGATATGAGATATAAATTATATGCAATCTCATGATAATTCATACCGTAGCGGCTCTTAAAAATTTGAAACATTACAGGCTTAGATTCTAAACACTGCAGGGAATACAGTGCACCGGTAGCTTTGCAGTTAATGCTCTGTAACTACTCAGTTCTCTTAACCTCTGCCAGCTGCTGCCGATGCCCACCTGCTGACAACAAAGTCCTCTCCACCTGCCAAACCAGTCCCTGGGTGGATGCATGCACAAAAACAGACATCTAAAAATCAGTATTACACACAAAAGGAAGAGGGGCTGAAATTGAGGGGAGATTTCCTTGCAGGTGAGTGGCTGAGGCAGCTGCCACATGACACTCTGGTGACTGTCATACAATATATTAAAGCCAACACTGGAGGCTAGCTGACCCGCCACAAAAGCCCGTCACTGTCACTCGCTCCCTTCATCCCTCTCAACCTGACTTACATCATTTCAATCATTCTCTCTTGGTTATAATGTTTTTTTCATTTCTTGATTTTGCAATTTTACAGCCCCTTCAAAAGACATATTGGACACCAAGAGCCTGATTAAAAGCTGACCATACGGAAGAAACAAATAAAGTGTGTCTGACAACTTCTAAGAGTTTCAAGCTATTCAGGACATCGCCATCCCATCTGACAGCTGAGAATGACAGCATATGTAGGAAAAAGTGTGTCACAGTCTGGATCTATTGTCTTGACTCCTTCCAATTTCCACACAAACCAACAGGAACAACACTTTCTCAGTCACATCACGTGGAGAGACCAGCTGCACTGTTACCTGAGTCTTTGCGGTGGTCGTGGCCTTGGTTCAGCTCCTGTGTCTGCCTCAGCAGCCGGGCTGAGAGGAAGCCATGCTGGGTCACTGTGTGTCGTGTCGATGGAGTACTACCATCAGGCTGTCTGCCTCCAGCTGCTTGCTCTTGTGCCTCCACAGTACCTCTCTACAGACTCCTGTGTCTTCAACAGATGCATCTCTGCTTGATGCTGCAGTCCATCCACTGCACTGCTGTGGAGGAAGTGAGAGGACATAATGAATATAGTATGTCAGAGTGTATGTGTGCGAGTTAATTGCTTAATTCATTTGGAGGGACGGGCCCAGCTGGTGCATGCTCTCTTTCAGTGGTTCGGCTGTGAGGAGCCCTCAAGGTCTTGCTCCACTGCAGTACCCGCCTGCTCCAGAGCTGTTATCTCCTGCTGACTACATTGGCCCCTGACAGGACCTCTGCCTGCAGCCGATCCCTTGCCTCCCACAGGTGCAACACCTCTACAAAATGATGCAAGCACTCAGTCAGGAAACACATGTAGCCTCAAACAATTTTGTAATAAGTGGCGATAAAAAGTAAATTTGGTAAACAGTTCTTTTTTTTTTTTTGCAAATGTCAGTCTACTTGCCAGACAGCTGTCTTTGAGCTGGTTGAATCTGGACACCTCTACTCAGCTGTGGCACACCTCTGCTAGACTCCACTCCTGGATGCCTTGGGCACACTGCTGGGGCAGAGCCTGCTGGAGTGTGGACATACATATGCACAGACACACACACACAAACACAAAGTAGTGTCACTTTCCTGTCACGCAACCCTGGAAATGGCCTGAGGTGAAGTAAGGATAGGTGCCCCAAGCTTTACAAATTCTCTTGAAGGACAGCGCAGAAAAGGCGCCTGCCTTCTTCCACCCCCAAGCTATCTCCACACCCGCTGCACTGCACTCACTCAGCTGCCTGCCCCTAATTTGGTATTTGCACAAAGATGACATATGTATCAGGCAGAGCAGGAAATGTCCTGGGTCGGGAGAGAACAGCTTCCTGACAGGTGTCACCTCCAATCTGCCCCAGCCTGCCTCTGATGTGTTAACTATTCAATTAACCAGCACATCGCACTGAGTGGGTGCCAGCACCTAATTACCTATGAGACCTTGCCTGTGAATGGAGTGAAATATGTGCGTGCATGTGTGCAGATGACAGGTCACACATCATGTTACTGTTAAGGGTTCTTCTTGTTCTGAACCACCTTGACTTTGGCATAGAATATGTGACTTTGTGTGTGTGAGAAAGAAAGAGAGTCATTGTGTTTCCTGCCATCCTTAGTCGCCTCTCAGCCTCATCCTCTTTCCTCCTCTCAGTCCCAACCAAAAACCCTGCAAGAAATCAGTCTTATGGCTTTGTGTAAATTATGAGTGCAAACATTAAATGAAAATAAAAACAGTACGTTTAAGCCATGTTTGAAAATTACTCCTGACACGCGGCCTCTTCATCTCACACCATTAAAGTAACGAGGTGTCACTGAGCCCTGCTTCCATAGCTCCAATGTTGACACCCATCAAGACAAATCTATATTTCATGGCCACTTGCAGATGTATAAATAGCCAAATGAGGTGCGCTAACCATCTATAAAACGGCACTAAAAGGTTGCTAGAAGACGGCGAGTGTCATGAGCCAGTTGCGCTGGTAATCAATCTGGGGTGAGAGGAGGGGAAAGGGAGGAAGAGGAGAGGAGAGGAGTGGGCTGCATTGCGTGGCTAAGAGGAAAGGCACAAGGCGGCGCAACAAGCAGGGCAGTAAATCACATCTGCACGGCACGCTCGCCCCACTGACACACAGCCACTTCAACTGACATGGGGCTTGCTCGACAGCCTGATGGATCACCACACTACACTCCATTAAAGGCAAACGGGCACGACGAGCACTGACATAACAAACAATTAGTCACTGCTGTGGGTATGGACTTTACATGCCGAGGGTCGGGCCCGGTGATGGGCACTCGCCCCTATTGTTTGGCACTGAGGAGCATTACGTTCAATTGTAATATTAAAATACTTCATAATGTTGTAACAGCTGTAGCATTTATCAGCTGTATCATTTATGATCATCACAGAGCTCTCAGGAATCTTGGATTTTTTTCAGCACCAACACCAAGATTTGGAACAGCACTGTGATGAATAATTCTACAACTGAATACACAAGCTTTTCTCTGGGGGTCGTTATCTCATCTAACATCCCTGACATCAAATTCTTAGTCAAGAGTGTCCAGTAAAGTGGACCACATCATTACTAACGACATCACTGAGTGACTGTGATATCTTATATATGTTAGTATTGTTGCATTCAGCTCTATAGTCAAGTTTAAGGGGACAATAATTATATCAACCATCTGCATCCCAAAACCTATAGGTGGCTTTGAAGGCATGTTATCTTTAAAAAAAAAAAATCACCAAAATGACAATTATCACAGCCAGAAACTGTACAAACAGAGCATACAGTTCATTTTCAATTTCCTAATGATCCTGTAACTACTGGTGTATGGCATGCCTTTTCGCTGAGCAACTTAATAAAATTTTAAAGCTCAAAACTTCAAATCACGATACTTCATCAAAATTACCTAATTCTATCTACCTAATAGAAAAATCTGCCAATAAGAAGCAGCGTCCTCTGATCAGATTCTGCAAAAAACTAAAATTCTGCGTTCGTCATTGCGACTGTGAAGCCATTTGTGATTTAGCTGCAACCAACAGTCACATGACAAAAATTCAGTGACATTTTGGCTGCACTGCAAGCTGTGTTTACGCAGTGCAGATAGGAAACAAGTATGGGAAAAAAATGTAAGTAGTAAAATATCAATTGTATGTACAGCCATACTTTTTTTTCTAGTATTGGTAACACCTGTGTGCACTTAGAATAATGTTGTACAAGCTGATTCCAGGTTTATTTATTTCTGTAAGACAAATAATCAAGAACTGAACTGCTTTTTTATGATTAATAGAAATATAACATATAAATATATTTTGAAGCTCTCTACTTCTAGCTGTGGTTGTGCCGTTTTCATGTAGGTGCAGGAAAAATATGACAGGAGCATAAACAGCCAGAAATTTGTTGGAGTTTTAATATTAAGAAACAAGATGCTGTTAATGTCAGCACACAGGTTCTTTTATACAGAGTCGAAGTTCAGATATCAGGAGGACCTTTGTTCTCCTTGTGATACTAATAACCAGTGTATTAATGCAGGTGAACACAACACGTCAAAGGAGACAAGAAAATAGTATAATCATACAGGCCATCGATATTAGACACAACTGATTAACTGCATACGTTGTGTTTAACCAACTGGAGGACTAAAGGATGTTTGAATGATTAGAAGGTTTTGTATTGCTAATCCAGTTTTGACATAAAGACATTCCCATAGGTTGGATTCTCACAGGGAGAACTGGAACACTAGGACTGAGGATTTGGGGATTTGTTGTGTCTGTTTACTGGGCTTATGGCAGAGTAGAAAATGAGTGTGAAATAAGTGTGTAGGGAGCAGCACCTCCACACTTCAATCACAGATGAGGTGAGCTCCCCATCAGACCTCCAGCCACCTCCACTCCAGTACTACTGGTCTCCACTGGGTGCCAACACTCATTATTTATCACACACACCTCTTTCCTCAGCATGACTTTCCACTTTAGTCCATCAGGGCTCCGAGATGATCCCCCCACTTTGTCTCGCCACAGGCTTGTGTATGTGCACACACTCCAACAGTAGATAAATCCAGTGGCACATGCATATGTAAGCACAGGAAATCCTGCAGGTGTGTGTTAGAGCGCACACTCACACAAAACAGTCTCGCTCTCTCCTGTACACGTTAACCACAAGCACATACATCAATTCAACTTGCCACTTATGAAAACATTAATTCATCCCTTTCACTGACTGAACCGTGTAGTCCAAGGCCTTTCTATAACACCACATCTCTGTCCTGAATTTATCTCCCGTCCTCTGAAGGCTTCTCTGTTGCTGGGCATGATGGCCTGTGCTCTTTTTATTGTCGAGCATTTACTCGCTACATTCTCCACCGTATGTTAGCCGTGACTGCGATCAATGAAAATCGGCAGAAACACTTAAGCCTGGAAAAGAGGCAGATCACATGCCAGAGTATTTATCTGTCTCCCGAAAGATGCCAAAGACCACCTCACACTCTTGTTTTTGCACAGAGCTGCTCTTCAACCATCTGCATTTCACTACACTTGATGCTTACAACGCCTGGTGCTCGCTCTCATCCGTCCAGAGGATTAACCATTATTATCTGGTCACATTCAAAACAGCACTCATCCCTTCATCATGAGACTAAAGGCACAATTTAGTTTATTGGGCAAAAATTCAAAGGACAAAATGTTAAGCAGTAAACATTTTGTCCTAATATACAGTAAGAACGTAGTCTTCTTGCCCACTCAGTATGACCATAACGAAACCGGAAAGCTAATAGCAAAACTGGAGGCAGTGACTGGTCATGTCAGATATACAGTTCATACACAGTAGGAGATTTGCATGGTTGTAACAACAAATGGAGAGTATGTTGTTGCCAGCAAGTGGGGAAAAAAACAAGAATTTTGTCTATTTTGTTGAAACAGAAGCTTACTGTCTCATGAGATGGATGACTAATGGACTCTCTTACACTGGCATTGTTTGTCCTTCACCTTGCACATGCCACCTGGGTATTCAGGTGCATCGCTGGCTCTTTGGTCTTTAGCACCTTGAGAACTAATGCATACTTGCATACATGCAAACCAGGCATCTGTAGAACTCCACAGAGAGAGGTTGCTGTTTAGCTTAACCTGTCTGTCTCCAGAGCCTCCATATGGCTTTTCTTATCAAAGTGAGAAGCAAGAAGAGGTCTACCTGAATTAGCTAGCATGCTGAAATAAAGACACAAGCATATAATTGCAGAATGCACACTTTTCTACATATTACACAGCAGTTTAGCATGTGACATTTATATGTTGTTCTGTATTTATCATGTTGACATCAGCTGATCTTTTGTAATCTCTGTATGCCTTTTATGTCAAAACAGAACAGTGCTATCACAGACTTCTAATTGTTGCAGCGCCTGGTTAATTTTCTCCTTTCCGCCTCCTGCTGGTAAGACGACCACAACAGCAACAGAGCTAGCAATGGGACTGAGTGTGTGACATTGCCTTGCACTCCAGTATGTGTGTGTTTCCATTGGGGCAGGTGCTGGGATAAAACGTGAGCACCGGTGGGGATTCAGAGAGAGACAGATGTGTACCTACCATCTTCCTACAGCTCCACTGGCACTTTAATGACACCAGTTCTAGTGTACATTAGATTATTAGACTCCAGAGTACAATATCCCAGACTGGATAATATTGTTTTTCCTCTGGCTGATGATGCATTACAAAAATAAGGAATGGTGTAACAGATGTCTCTTGGGGTAAAAATAATAAATCACACAGACTGGTAACACGGTTGAGAAAAATGCGCCCACAAACACACCCACATCCATGAAACACTTCAGTGATTCATTTACTCTCTTTATTCCAACAGAGCAGCAAGCCAGGGAGAGAGGAAATGAGACAGAGAAATGGGGGGGACAAAAGTGATTAGTTTGCATTTAACTTGCAAACATCATTAAAGCACCGGTACTAATTGTGTTGTTTTAAACGAGCGAAATCTGATAATGACTTCATTAGTGACTCACTGTAATGATGACTCCCAGGGTTTGGAGAGGAAGAGGAATAAATACAGGGAGACGAGGAGTGCATGTGCGTGAGGGAAAAAGTGTGACGAGACAGAGGAAAGAACAGTTGCACTGAAGCTGAATCACCATTTAGAAACGCACAAGAATGATGCATGCAATGATAAAGAAAATGACGCAAACACGTGCAGGAAAGACACCACCGATGGCTGGAGAGGACAAACAGAATAGCAACAGCAGAGCAGACATGGCTAAAGAGGTGTATGCACACATGAATCTATTTCGAAAGTTGTGTGTGTGTCCTCTGTAATGCAGGAGGGGACGACTGCTGGAGAAGGGGAGAGGTCTAATCCATAATATTGCAGCTTGCTGCATGGCTGCATACATTACTGCATACATTACTGCATCAATCAGTGCTAAGCTGCAGTGTAATTTTTGGACTCCCTATTTCTCTCCCTACCCCATCACAAAGACAACACCCCATGGCTATTTCAGATGAGATTCAGAGCGGGAGAGGAGGGAACGGGGGTGAGGAGGAAGGGAGGGAGGGGGAGGGAGAGTCTTTATGGAGCAACCTCTCCCCTCCCCTCCCCTCCCCTCCCCTCCTCTCCTCTCCTCTCCTCTCCTCTCCTCTCCTCTCCTCTCCTCTCCTCTCCTCTCCTCTCCTCTCCTCTCCTCTCCTCTCGCCCCCTGATTAATTTTCAACTAGATTGCTTGGCCAGCAGTGTTATTAGCATAAAATTTCCATGGATTAAACCCAGCTATGAAACCCTTTCATCAAGCTGCTTGTCAAACACAAAATTTCAAATCTCATTTTGTCTCTAATATCATTTTCATATTGGGGGGGGAGGTGAGGAATCGGGGGTCTGCAGTGTGGACAGAGCCAGGCTGCTGACGAGGTGCTGGGGAGAATCACAAGATTATTATTCCAAAGATAAACGGAGTCATCAATCAAAATTTTAAAAAAAGGAGCTCAGGGTTTGGAATGAGATTCTGCACAAGCAGCCACACGGATGCACGCATGTGTGCAGGCCTGCATATATGTTAACATGCAGAGCTCCTCACAGCCAAGGTCAGTGCTGGATGGATGTGTGCGTATGGGGGGTGTGAGTAGTTCTGATCTCAACTGGGACAAAAGGGGAAAAAAAAACAACATGTGAGCTCAGCTTAATGTTTCACCTTCTGGTGCTTTATGTCACTTATGTATTTGTTTTTCTATCATCACACAGGCCGCCGCCACCACCTCCGCAAACTCATAAAACGCCTGTCAATGTGCTCCTCTTTGACAGCCACCATAATAAATAATTCCTGATTACAAAAATGTGCAGCACTGTCAATGGTGCCTCCTCCAAAGCTGCACACTGTACCATTAATTATGAAAAATAAGGAAGGAGAGTGGTGGAGGGCTTATTTTAATAAGGATACGGAATCAATGCAATTTAATCAATCTGAGCTAATTAAAATAAAAAACAATATTGCGAAACAATCAAGGTGCATAAACAAGATTAAAATAAATGAACTGTGCAAAGAGAAGCGTGCTCTAATTAAATGATACAAATTGTCATTCCATGGCTGTGCTCTATTTGCTGACACCTTGAAGAAAAGAGTGTGACACGCCTGACCAGCCTCATGAGGCCCACTCCTGCACCGCATCTCTAACAGAATTCATTACACTGAGGGCAAATGGCAAATGTTCTGGCCAGATCACTTATTTATTCCCAGCTCAGTCATTTGAAGCTAGCGATTTCAATTTTTAAAGGGGCTATAATTAATATTTCTATATTAACAATGGATCACGTGACTGCTTGAATGCGAGAAGTGTCCGTTGTTGCGACAGACCAGAGAATTATCCCCATAATCTATAGCTCCCCTCAGCTCTGTGCAGCACTGGCTTTTAATTCATTGTTTTCAGTCTATATCACAAATGTACTCTTGTTCGGCTTCGCTGCTCTCATTAGCATTGTTTTTTGGAAGCGGCTATTTTCCTTCGAAAAACACACTGTACACCAATCTCCTCAGCACCACACAGCGGGCTAAGTTAGAGAATAACTGGGGAATATAGTGCAGCATTTAGCAGCTAAAGAGCAACACATTTCCTGCACAAGAGAGAGCAAAACCAAACAGAAAGAGAATAAATATTGCCGTTGTACGCTACACTACAATGGACACGTAAAAAGGCAACTGTTTGCTCACAGGTTCACCTTATTGATTTAAAAAATGATAAGTGTTGCTTGTATAAGTGGATCTTCACAATGTGGGATTTCTTTAGAATTCTTTAGAAATTACCACTGAAAAATGTTTCATAAGGAAGTAGATGCATTCAAAAAGTTTGTCAGATCTCAAGGATACACAGATAATGATCTGTAGTGAGAATCACAAAATATATTTTGTTAAAGTTAAACAATTACTATTTATTCACCACCAGCCTTCAGTTTTTTCAGCTGTTTTCATTTTGTTAATGAAGCACCTACTTTAGAAAATGGCTTGAGTTGCATTCTGAAATCACAGGTCACTGAAATGAATTGACAAAAAAACTGACAAGCATTCTTGATAAAGTCTATTCATCTTTTCAAGTACAATCTTTTCATACTGAGCATTAAATAACCAGATAGCATCTATTATAATAGCAAAAAATTTAAAATATAGTGTGATGGAGATTTTAGTTTGCAGGGGATGTGTCTCACCGAGAACCCAGAGACTCTGGCAATATTTGGGGGTGTCTAAAGAGCAGGTATTTGTACATGTGTGCTGAAGATGCTCAGACATGTGTATGCATGAGACCTGCAAAAGATTACTGTACCTTTCCTCCAGTTTCTGGCTATTCTGGGGATTCTTGACCTCCATCTGCAGGATTAGCACCTCCAGCTTCAAGGCAAACTCCTGCACTGCCAGCCACACAACATGCAAAAGACAGACACACAAACAAAACACAATGCTGTCAAAATGAATGATCAGTGAATATGATAATGGATGAACACTGACACACACATACACACAAATCTGTTTGTCTTTTTACATTTAATGCTAATTGGAATTCTATGTCCATGAGCAGTTTGTGACACGAGGCTCAAATCCGTGCAACAGAGACACAAACATGCATGTCTGCTTGCCCACACACACACACACACACACACACACACACACACACAAATACACTTATTTAATGTTCAGTGATTCGTTATCACTTATCAGGAATAATTGCTGCATGTTTGTGCAAGTGTGAAATTGAACAAAATCCCACTCCATATAATTAAAGAAAACACAGTGAGCATACAATAATACGGAGAGGCCAGGAGAGCGTGAAGGCACGGATACAACTGAAGGCAACCACAGCCTATTATGTTCTTTCTCTATCTGAACCTCTGCCTCCAGTCCAACCTGTGGAGTCTGTCTGAGTGTTCATGAAATTTGATTTCCTCACCTATCACTGTACGTTACCTCAACTCAGCTGTCTGAGCAACAACAACAAAGAAAAAAAACCGAATTAGTCTCATCCTCTCGTGTTTCTGACGCTCTTTCCAACTTTCAGCCTCCGCTCACTTGTCTTTCTTCCTGTCTGTCTCCTTCTATCTGTTGACCTGTCTGCTTGCATGAAAATGACTTCCTCTGGTGAGTCCAAGGGAACACCACATAAAGCAATTACTAACAAGCCTGATGTGCAACCCCCTCCTTTCCCTTTGTGTAGGGTGGGGATAGAGTGGGGCCAAGTGCCCTTCAGCAAAAATGAATTTTCCAATTTCAGTTAGTTCTTCCATGAATAAATAAACAAATGAATAATTGAAAGGAGCAACATAAATAAATAACATCACAAACATTTCGCCAGTACTCATAAGTATTCTGCAGATAACTTGGGCTGCATGCTAATGATAAAAACAGTACATGTTGCAGGTTGAGATGCATTATTCAGCGCTCTGCTTTAACCGAAATTAAATAAATAAAAATCTCTCAAGGAACTCAAAACATCCTCTCAGCATTGAAGTGACAGGCCTGTCCCATTTATAACACACAAGGACACTGTGGAAAACAAATAACTGACCAGTCAGATGCGAGGGGGAATAAATAAAAATGTGTGGAGCTGGCAGCCATTGACAGGATCTCCAAAATTTCAGCAAGTTGTTAAAAGAAAAAATACTTCTAAGTACAAAGAAAAACATTTTTTTTCTAAGTCCTGCACGAGGCATGGTGACAAGGTGAATTCTCGTCCTGAGCACTTATTGGAAACACAAAAGTCATTTTCAGTTACTGGCAAAGTTTTCTCTGGGATGGCTCGACGTTGATAATGTATTTCAACGAGGAGACTGACAGTTCAGTTAGTGGCATGTCAGAGGACGTGGGATGATGATGCTGTTAAGCATAAATGGTTCTATATTTGGTTGGAAAAGTGAACGTATTCAACACTGAATCCAAACAGAAACAAATGACTCATTGTAGAAGATGACAAATCCCTGTGCACTGAACAAAGCTGAGCTGAGATATAGGAAGCACAAAATGCACAGGCCACAGACGGTAGGTATGGTAATAAGAAGAGTTCAAGGCAAGGGTCACAGAATGAGAAATCAGTCAAAACAGACGGTAGCAGCAGTGTGACGCAGGCTGCAGAAAAGTCTGAACAGAACAGAAATGGTGGCATTATGAATCAAAATGTTTGTTTTTAAAGCCACCGCTTTATTGTTTCCATCGAGGTGATGGATCACTTGTTTGAAAGCGATGATGAAAAGAAACACATAACAGTCAGGTGATTCTGATCACGCAAAACTCGAATAAGATAGTGACCTTGGGAAATATCACTTTGACAGAAATATTGTAGGTGTATTGCTTGTGGGTGCGCTTTCTGTGGCTTTCAAGATCAGGGAAAACAAGGAAGTGGATGTTGGTATGATGTATTTTGGTAAGAAGCTAACCAGGGCTTCTAACAACTCTTCATAGTTTGTTAAAGTTGAAAAAGTAGTTTCACTTCATGTGTATGATGTTAAAAAAAAAAGAGTTATCTGACAAGAATATTATCGAGGTGAACGGATTAGAAGTGTAACAACTAACGCACACAGTAAACTAAATCTGCAGATCTCCATTCTTGCCTCATTCTGCCACAGCTGACGTCCTATCCTGCAGAAACAGTGGTAAAAGTGGGGATTACGTGGAAACAATATTGAAAGAGGAATTAAACAATGATTACTAATCTCCTTGTATTAGAATAAAGAACAGCACATCAGCAAACATGGTGGGAAGTTGCCCTTTGTCCTCTGTGTGGCTTGTTTCTACAAAGCTCATTAAGGGATACTGTTAACATGCTTCCTAAGCACAAACTGTTAATTAAAAACACAAGGCTAATATGCATTTTAACACCACACTTTTGAACGCCATGAAAAAAAAAAACTAATTTTCTCGGTGGCTCTGCTGATTGGAGTCTGAAGCAGTGCTGAAGTTAATTAGAACCCTGTGATGTGATGTGAGGAGGTGGTGACCACACGGCATGCTGCCACCACCTCCCTTCCCCTCTCCTCCCCTCGGTCCAGGACTGCAATCACCCTGAGTCTACTCATCATTACTGCATTGGTGCACGCTAGGCCACCACGTCCATAGTGAAGGTGTCTACCTGCTGCTAATCTCTGCTTCGTCTTTCCCTCACACAGTCTTCATCTCTGTCTCCTAACATGTCCAGCAGTTCTGGGCCACCAGGCTGAGGCTCCTGCAGACACACCATTCAAAAGGTCAGACAGCTTCTCGGCTTCAGGTAAAGTATTAAACGCAGTATGGAAAGTGTGTTTTTAACTCCTGCTGCTCCCTGTTCCATAGACATTCCAGATCCATCTTTATCTGATGCCATGCAGAAGACCAGGGTCCACATGGGAGCTACCATAACACAGCAATCCTCAATGACAGTCATTAAGAGTGCAGTATTAATCAATAAACTCAGCCAAAGGGTAAAATAAATAGTAGTGTTTTTGTAGTTCATGCACATTATATCAGTTTGGACAAAGACGTATGTGGTGCAACTTTTTAGATGCGTCTTCAGCCAAAATTCTGCCACCTAGCAATATGGTCTGTGAACTGCGTTGGCCTCCAGTCACAGTGTGCTCCCATGACATTAAAACAACACGTCTGTAACAGCTCTGATAAGTTTTCACTAAAAGACATTCAAAGAGGGGGACCATTTTTATGAAGTGACAAACTCACACAGTGACAGGATCAGCCCATAAAAGTCCATGCGAATGAAATGAACGAGTGTTTGCTGGGTGTGAAAATATACTGCGGCACGCACCTCTGCAGACCCTTCTATTAATCAACCTGTCTGCACTTTGTTTTGAGAGTAATCTCGTCCAACCACCAGAGAAGCACTCAGCAGTAAGTGGCGCTTGGCTGTGCTTTGAAGGCCGTGGTTTATTGCCATCCCAAAGCACAGCAAGACTGCGCTGTAAAAACACATCATCTCAGTGCTCAACACTTGCCTCCGGTTACACACCTCACACATGGCGATCGAGCACGGGCCCCAAAACCTCCTCAGCCACGGCTGGCCAACAGCAAACACCGTAGGCCTGTATTCAAGTCCTTCAATTGGCTTTGTGTACGCAAACCGGCAGTCCTCCTCAGCCTCTCTCTTTGTAATTCCAGTTCATGACAAGAGAATTATCTCACTTCCTCATTCCACAGCTCTGTTGTACTTAGACTCTCACACAAAAGTAAATTTAAAAACAACCGCAAAAGCAGGGCAATATCAAAAGTTAGAGATTCCTGAAAAATCACACAAGCTACTGAGTTCAATTCAACACAGCTGCTTCGAGAAGCTATTATGGCAAGGTCAGTCACCCATCCTACGCTAAAAGACTGAGGCCTTATTAAAAAGATTCCTTTATAACTGACATCTAGGAGAGAATCGGGGTGGCAGAAGTGAGTGTAGCAGCATGCCAGCGCAGACACGTGTAGGGGAAGCTTGTGGACAAAATGGAAGGGCCAGATCTTGGCATTCAGCTGCCACCTTTTGAACATCTTCATTACTCTGTGCGCACAAAGAAAGAAAGATGTGCAAACTTCATATTAATATTCATATCACAGTTTGAGGCACATCAGTTGGAGAATGTGGTTCGTAACTGCGATACACTTCATGCGTTTTTGGCAATTAATTTCCTGCCACTGCATCAAGCTTTTCATGAATGTCTGAGTGTCACAGACAGGGACAGCAGCACCTCCTATGTCCTCCCTCCTCACCACTACACCTTAATTTTGAACAAAACAAAGTGCCTCTTCCTGTTATTCGGCCTCCTCAAGAATCCCTCCTTTAATATTTCAATAACAGTACAGACAGAGTGGAAGTGGGACTTAAAGTACAAACAAATAAAGTACTGAAGACAGTGCTTGGCTGGGTGATGGTGGAGTGGAGTACAACCAGGTGTTCGAGATGGATTGTCAAGATGTATTCTTTACCTGCATTATACAGCAGCCATGAACCTAATGAACATTAGATGCACTAGGTTTTTCCAGACATTTAGGGCCTACTGTGTACCTTTAATAGTACACCCCATATAATATTGACCTGTCATTTCAATTAATCAGCTTCTAAACTGAGAAGAGTCGGTGTGTGGGCAGATGTGTTGTGAAGGCACAGTACTGCAGATCTGAGGAAGTGATTGCTCATAAATGGGTGACCTCCTGTCTTTCACATCCGAGAACGAGGACATTACTTTGGACGTGTGTCTAAACACCGCAGAGGTATATGTGAATGCAACATTCATCCTTCAAGGGCACAAAAATTGAATGTTTTCTTCCTGTAGCACCGATGAAAAGAGCTCCTGACCCACGTCTTATAGGCAGTGTATGTGGCACAGCTGCAATTCCTCTTAAGGCAGAGACGTATTTTTTTTTGCTTCTCAAAAGGCAGAGGTTAGTGGGTCAAGGCATGAAGGCTCACAACACTCCCAGCCTTTTCTAGCTTTCTGCTTTGAGCTCAATCAAAAGAAACGAACTGAAGTCAAAGGTACACATGAGCACTTATATGTAGTGGCAAACCCTTCAGTCTCTGCTGAGGAAAACAGTCACATGGGCTTATGTGTATTCATGTGTGTGTGTATGCCTTCGGTCAATAGGAGGGCCACTGACCTTTCTTTGCAGCTCTTGCCTTCCATCCTCCAGCAGCATCGTTTCCACCTGTAGCTCAGAAATCTGTTCTTCATTCTGCCTCTTCGCCTCCTCCTGCTCAACGCACAGACAGGAAAGAGGGAGCAGAGGTGAGGCATACAGAGGATTGAAGCTGTCTGTTTTAAAGGTGTCAGCACACCTAACTTTTGCATAATACATATCACACCTCAGAGATGATCCATTAGCAGGTTACAGCAAGCGAGCCGAGCAATAAGCTGACGAGATGCGGCTCCGGCAGACACACAAATACACGTACACACACAATATCCTCCACTTTTAGAGCCAGATGAGAGGGTGGGATCGTCCCTGTGGGGCGGCTTTGTGTGTGGCTGCATTTAAAACCACTTTTACTGGACTAACTTGTGGGTTCTGACCCTACATTGCCTCCAGAGAAAGCACAAAAGACAAAGTGTGTGAGAGAACGAAAAAGGAGGGAAATAGAACGAGCGATGAAGACAGAGAAAAAGGCAAGCCACCACACCCCTCTGCACTTCCAGACACTGATTTATAATTTTAATATCTCTAATTTCCACAGCAGCGCCCATTTTCCAAATGTCATTTTCCAATTTATGTCAAACCGTGTGACCATTTTTCTTAATACAGCTTATGACAAGCTCGGTGGCAAGGCGGATATGCAATTCAGATTGAGTGTTTTACAGGCACAGCAGCAGACACACTAGGGTGTTTGTGTGTTTATCTTTATCAGTGTCTGTTCAGTATTTTGAAGGGGAACACTGGGAGTGTTATACACCAGGGAAAAATTGGGTTTGCTGCAAAATATGTGCCTTCAGGGAACAAAACCATAATTCTGTCATAAATCTAATAATTACAGTTATCATAATAAGAATTATGATGGTGGCAATGATAATGTATTAAAATATGCATTAATGTTAAGAGCTTGAAATGGAATGTGGGCTGGCTTTATGACCATTACATGAATATTGATGTTAATTAAAACAGAACCCCTCTTTTTATGTAACACTCTATCTTGTAATGGTAAGAGTTGTACATGGTGGTGAGCCAGATGGAGCAGAAGTCATTACTGATTGGTTTGCCCTGAAGGGGCATGTTGGAACTCCTCTTGGATGGGGATTGCCTTTTCAATCAAAAAATGAGCTAGCAAACAGGACTTCTGCTTAAAGAAACCTCCTAAATCTGTGTGTTAATCCAAATGTTGATGATATAAGTGGCAGCAGAAACAAAACCTGGCTGACAACTGCGGATTTAGATCAAAGGCTGGGAAATAACTAACAGCAACAACAACAGGAAATACCTAAGCTTTGTCATGATTTTTGGTCACAAAAAATCCTTGGTATGGGCACCCAGACAGCTCAATTGGATGAGCGGGCGACCCATAAACAGGAGCTAGATTCCCCGACGCAGTGGCCTGGGTTGGACTCCAGCTCACGGCCCTTTGCCGCAGGTCTTCCCCCCATTCTTCTCTCCTACTTTCCTGTCTGCCTCTCAACTTAACCTGTCAAAAATGACCAAAAAAATAACTTAAAAAAAGAGCCTAGGTATCAGCGACTTAAAGGACCATATAGTACAGTAGTCATTTATTTGGTACATTCTAAAAAATGATTAGATTATCAGCCAAGTAACTTTTTCAAGTCAACAAAGTAAAAAAAAAGATCCTTTGCATAATATTCACATTTGCTTTCAGTTGATTTGCAGGTTTGTTCAATTGATAATGATGTACAGTAAACGATGAAAGTGTAAATATGACATTTCAACATTTGCGGTTTGCAGCTTCTTTTTAACCCTAATGTAAAGTTGTCCCAAGAGAACTTTAATGAAATGTTCACTGCATCTGTAATGGACTAAAGAAAGTTGGACAGCAGCGAGGTTAAGTATCCCATTAAGTCATATATACTCAAGATGCAAAACCACTTGAATATTCGACACATCTGTTGAAAAAATGGTCTGCTCCCTGACTCCAGACAAGCTGATCTTTAATGTGGATGGGAGAAAGATAAGCACTAACATGACTGCCCATGATCAGTCCCAAACTACAAACATCCATCGTTCCATAATCACGCTCAACAAACATTAATAATAACTGGGATCTACGTAATAGAGTAAGACCTCTCTCTGGCAGAGTGGTGTGGAGATCTGCTTAGGATAATCTAAACAGTCTCACCTCAATCCCTCATCTCCCCTCTGAGGCAAACACTTATCGACTCTGTGAGTAGCGGCCCGCCAGCGCATGTTCCCAACTATTGAAAAAAAGGGTAAAAATAACAGGAACAAGTTGTCGGAAATGAAATTTCAATTCATCCAGTCCCTTTATACACTGGTGCGAGAGCCTGTCGTTGAGAGGGAGGGATCAATAGTGTTTAGACAGCGGGGCAGATTTTCTAAGCGCCGGATCAATAGGAAGGAGAGAGGAAAAAATACCCTGGCTTTTCTCTGGCTGTTGTAGTAAATACGAACAAATCAGTGGCCTTAGGCTAAATGGATTGACCAACTGTTTCCGCGTTCTGTGTTGTAAATAAAGATCCATTCTGAGGTGTGTAACTGAGGCCCAAAGGCGAAGGTACCACTGTTCAGGTTGGGCCTATATGGGTTGTGCTGGACCACACAAATGTCCTGATCTAAGGCCGAGCAAGGATGAGGAACAGAGGAGGGACAGAGATAACAGTTTAGAATAGTAGTTTAGTCTGAACCATACGGCCTCATCAAATCAAATATCCTCTCATTATTATAGACAAGAGAACAGCCATGTTAGAGATACATTCACTGGAATACATTTCAAATTGGTTGTTATTTAAACTCTGACCTGGTAATAATATGAAAGCAGGTATGGTTACATTTGAAACATCCATTTTCAGGCACTCCAAGTGGTATTAACATTAATCTAAACATTTATCAAGCATTTTTAGATATTTGGTTTGACTTATGTCCACTTGCTTACCAGTTCTTCTATAGCTTTAACATACATTTTTAATACTGTAGGACATTGTTCATCACTTATTGTGGGAAGGTCAGCCTTCCCTTGCGCCAATTTGCAATCCGACTAATGTTTATTTTCCTCCTAAACACAAATAAGTAGATTTATACACATGCATTTCTCATCTATTAACTGTAAATTAATGAGGTGAAACAATGTGCTGTTTGGTTGTTCAGAAGTCTCTCAATGATTTTTAAAAAATTTTTGCAGTTTCTATTAAATAGAAAAGTGAAATTATCACATGACAGATATTATTTTGTTACAAAAGTATCTAATTACAAAAAAATATATAAATGAACTGCATGAAGGACAAGACTGGTTGGTGATGTAGGCAGCTATGGCAGGTTAAATATGGCCACCAATATACTGAGCTAATCAGAGGGTAACATGCTGACAGGGTGACTGATGGCCTGCTTGCTTTGCTTCACCTCTGGACTTATTAAAGAAAAACACCACAGGCCATGCTTTCACAAAATTCATTGGTCAACCACAGCGAAGAAAGTGATGGGTGAAATTCATCACTAAAAACTCTTCAGCCCAAACAAAACACACACTGGAGCAAAAAAAAAAAAAACGACACAAGGACCTGCGGTCATTACGGTGCTGATTGCCTCTGAACTCGGGGAGAAGAAGCTTTAGTGGACGTATGTGTGTGGAAAAGGATGGCTGTTGACTGTGGCTGCAGGGTTGACGTGAAAAAATGAGAGAGAGAGAAAGAAAGAGAGAAATCTTTGCTGGGCTGTATATGGAAACACCGTCCTGGGCTTAAAAGAAACATGCATGTAACTGAAATCTCCTTCCTCACAGCCCTGCACTGGAGGAGTTACAGTTGAAACTTATAGAAGATCTAATGGTCTAATTAAACTCACAGCACTATCTGCTGATGCCTGGAAATGATCTATGAGTCTCCTCTCTTTGCATTACACCAGTGTCACTGTTTGATAGTTTTACATTACTGCAAGAACTGCACAAACAGATATCACCAACACACTGTACAACTGCTGTCACACAATAGACACAAAACCTGCGGAGGAATGCATAAACAGAGCAGCTAGACATGCTGTACGACTCATTTGAGAGCAATTGCAGAATGTAATTGAAGCTTTGTGTGCTTATGCGTGTGCTTGTAACTGCTGCCTTTCTCTGATTAAGGTGACCTTAGATTGTGCATTTACCGAATCTCAGGTTGAGCAGCAGAGGTTAGAGCACAACTCATTGGCTTCCTGAACACATTACCTTAATGATGCCATTCCTCACGCCTCCATTTCAACACATTTAGAGATGGAGCAGTTACAGCGTCTATTAAGACATTCAAATGTCTCCCCCAGCTATTTACCCACTGCTCAAGCACAAAAGGGTAGCCCGAATTAACTGTGACAGCGTTGACTCGTTTCCCTTTCCAAACAGACAAAATACACAGACAAAGTCATCATGCAGGAAGCGGTCATTAAAAATTTAGATTACAGCTTCCTTTGCTTTCCCCGAAAACTCTTGTCTTTCTCTGCTTGTTAATGGGATTGTTTTAATATTAAAGTGTTCATTATGACAGATTCTGAGGCAGACTCTGAAGGCTGCTTGTTCCTCCTGTTCCTGGCATCTGATCAAACCTCATTTACTCGACTGGGGGATTGAATGAAACGTCTGATCATTAACCCTGTGTCTACCTTCTGGAGGAGGGGTGCATGTTTGCCTCCTACACATTCAATCTTTTTGTATACCTCGGTTTAAAGGTGCTGTTTTCGATGTTGTGAACGTGAGGTACCCATCAGAAACTCACAGATTTACACACTGAAGCATTCAGCAGCCTGTAAACATACAAGACAGAGACACGCGGTGTCCTTGAACGCTATCGACGTTCATCAACATGATTAAACGTTAAAATGTCTAATTGGATAGTCAGCCTTCCTTCTTATACTCCAGTTCTTGGCCAGGCTAATGTCCAAAGAGCTGCACATCTCAGTGAGTGGTCTGTAATGTGGTCACATCCCAGCAGACTATCTGTTCCATATTCTGGCCTGTGTAAGCGGTTTTCCCCCTGTTTTGAGGTATTTGGGGTATTCTTGGGAGGAGACAAGGGCTATTGAGAGTGTTTATGTTCCTGGCTTGTACAGAGGCTTCTAATGTGTAACACAGGGCACTTCAGTATTCAGACGCCTGGGGCTATTCTCTAAGTGGTCTTTACTTTGAAAACACAGGTGCTCTCCAGGGGTTGATGAGTGGTTGTTGTGTGCCTGTGTGTCTATGTATGAGGAGGCAGTAAGCTGGGAGGGCAGATAAGGGAGCTGCACTGTTCTGAGGCCAGCGCGATGCTCTGAATAATATATCCATACATCATCAGTCCATGTCAGACTTTGATTCAGTATGGTGGTCTCGCAGAAACCACTGTGGTATTATCTTTAATAATGCAAGCTGGGATTAGGTGCTTACTCTCTCCTGATAAATACGGGAAAATCAGTTAATTCCACTGATATCCCATCCTGCCCCCAGCAGTACATATATAATTCCAACACTGCGCTTGTTTTTCTTGTTTTTGCTCTTAAATGCAAGGCCGGATAGTTTAATTTTTATGTCCTAATCTAAACCAAAACTATACAGTATAGGGAAGATTTGTTATTGTTACGGAGTGCTGTAACATAACTTTTGATAGTTGAAAATCTAATAAGGTCTGGAGGGAGCTCATAAATTAGAAAAATAAAGTTGCATATGCCTCGTTGCTGCTGCTGCTGCTCCATAGGAAAAGAAATATTTTTCATGAAATTAATAGGAGAAGTTTGACATGTCTCTCGCTATAATTATCACTCAGACAACCATGACCACGCAAGAAAATGCATTCTCTGGCATACTGTGATATAAACATGCGGTTGCCGTGTAAATACAGCATGACTGCACACATTTTCTGACAGTGGCCCGCCAGAAAACCATTTTAAAATGAAGATAATGAAAGGAAATATAAGTTTGCTCTGCATTTTCACAGACTTTTTGGTGTCACTGAGTGCAATACTGATGGAAAGGGCTCATGGCCATTTTAAAGGCAATAGACCATTTAGCAGATCTCAGCTGGTCCCGATGCCAGCGACCTTGGTAATGAGGAGCAGCTGGTGCAACAGTCATTAGGCCCAGCTATCTCCACCTTCAGGAACTATCTTTTATTTCCATAAAACCTTTTATCCATTTCTGTCTGTGTCGCCATACAGTCTAACACTGGCCTAGGGCCATTAATGACTACAGCAGTATAGTAAATGTCATTACATAGCTTGTCCCATCAATACTTCTAAAAACAGAACATCAATGGAAATAGACTCAGAGCAGATATAATATGTTTCTGGTAGTGTCACAATCTTGTAGGTCTAATTAAGCTGAGTTCAACGGAAAGGCAGCATGAGAGGAGAGAAAGGAAGGAGAGGGTGACCCAATTAAAACCAAATCGAAACTCAGATTCACTCTGCAGTGTGGCTCATACACAGAGTGGGAACCTGTGAAAACAAGGAGAACAAGCTTTATTAGTCCCTAAAAAGCCCTGTTGCTACATTAATATTCTAGTCTAATGAAAGCTTAGTTTTTTTCCCCCCATTTCTACACTTGCCTGTCAGCGCTGAGTTCATAAATATTGTCTTATTATGATTATCATGACTTTTTTCTCTAGATATGCAAAAAAAGTAAAAAAAATATAAAAATTCAGAGCCAATTACCAGAATGACAGGTGAAATGGGAGCGTGCTGAGAAGAAATGAAGGGTTGCCATGGTGATACAGCAAAGAATCAGACTGTATATGTGTGGCCATGTGACCGATATGTGGCTGAAGAGCTGCAACGCTCAGGCCCTGTACACCAAAGGACACTTAATCTCAATCGCTGGTAGCAATCACAGGCCGATCCACCTGAATTTATTGGTGATTTCTGTCTGCGGGTCACACTGGTTTCACGTCTGCTGGTGTAACCACAGTCAGACCCCATGTTGTCACACCCTCTCTTAGTAATGACAGCCCTGTAAAACTGTACACAGAGCTGAGGGAGGCCCAGGTAAGTGTTTACAAAATCAGCTTTGAAAGAAAGCCTCTGACAGTGTTACAATATCCACGGAGCAGGACGATTCTTACGAGTAAGAAACATAAAAATATGTTAGAAAGTTAAAAGTTAAACAGCAGAGAAGCAGAAGTTCTGTTCATTAAGATGGAGGTACAGTAGGGTAACATAAGAAAGGCTCAGGCTTTTTCAGTGGTAGCTATAAAAAATATGCACATGTTCTGATCTGTGTGCCGGTAACTAAGAACCTATATGTGCTGCGTGAACTGTGTCCCACTCTGTGATCCCCTTATTAAGAATACAATACCTTATGCACAGACAAGGATTAATATTTGAGAATGTGTAAAATGGAATTGGAAATGAAATGACTTGGATCAAAAGTTAATTAAGAAACACCTTGCACAAATATATCTTTTTAGATTGTTCCTGCTCGTACAGCAAGCAAGCAGGGCTCCAACCAGTCTGAGCCAGTCAACGGCAGACTAATACAAATCTGCTCTGGAAATAGAAAAGAGCACGAAGGTGGTCTTTTGCTCTTTGCTTTTGCCTCAATCAAAAAGCAGCCTACTTGAGGATATACTTAAATGTTATTTTTTTCCATTGTGAATCGTTTAATATGAAGCCAAGTGTGAAATGTGAAGCTCAGCAGCAACATGGCAGGACTTTACACAGAACTTTATTATCGCATTTGGAAGCTTGTGAATATGTTTGTCTCCTTTTACAACTGATTAAAAGTCATTCAAAAGTGAAAGGCGACATACAGAAATGCAGATGTGCCGCTGATAACGATGCCGGATTGAAGCGTGTGGACAAAAATTATACAAATAAATGAATAAGCTCAAACAAACGGGAAAAATCATCCCGCCAGAGCAATTATGGATCTAATCAGAGGTTTCTGCATGAAGGTACAGCTCTCCTATCTCGGTCCCATTTGCATCATAACACAGTGTGCAATATTAATTTCCGAGTTTACTGCTTATTGGAAGTGCAAACTATGAAAGCCATTAAGGCCCCAAATAGGAAAGCAATTTGCTGTCACATGGATTCGGCTCTATTAAAAAGAAAAATCTTGTTAACCATTTGGAATTAGAGTCATTTGGCAAAAGGCATTCTGCGGCACTCCAGTAAAATAAGTAATTATGCTTCTCTTCCTTCTATCCCTCTCTTTCTTTCATTTGCACAGGCGAAGTGGGGAGTGGTGGATGGGGAGAGCGACTGGATGCAAAGGTAATTAAAGTTGTTGGCTATCTGTTTGGTTAATGTAGGGATCAGGCCGGTTGAGAGCCTTGGAGGCAAAAGCAAGATGAGAAACACATCTATTTTTCTGTTTCAGTCTACCAGCCCCCAGACTTACTCTCATCTGGTCCATATATCATCCATTCCAGTCTCGCAATCTACAAACTAAATAGGGAGCTGTCCATATAGAAAAACTTGAACTGAGTATTCCTCTGAGTTTATCTCAGTTTCATTAAGGTTCCAACTGCGTAAAATCTCATTAGCGGTTCTCATTTGCGAGTAGCTCACTGTTCAAATCAAACCATCTCTGCAGGTCCTGATGTCTTAGCAGATTACATAGGACATAGTTTGAATGTACTATTTTGCAAACACACGCAACGTTTGTCATATTACTAAGCTTGTCATTCTGACATTAAGTTTTCTTTGTTTTCAGTTAAGAAAAACAAGTCTGGCTTAAATGTGATTCTAGTGAGCATTTAATCTATTTAATTATGAATCAGCTTTACTGACTAAGCACATAAAAGTAAACATATAGAAGGATGTTGACTCAGATTTTTCTTTCTTTCAATCAGCTTAAACAATTCACAGTCTTCATTATAGACATATGATATTAATCTGGATAGACATGGACATAAACTCCAACTTGACTGGTTGGTGGAGGCATACAACCAGTGGCTAGTTTGGCTTACAGTACATAAAGTTGTATTCAACAGTTTGGTTTGTTAATACACATAACATTTTACGCCCTAAACTCTATAAATTTAAATAGTAAACACTAATTAAGATGTTTGTAAAAGCTTGAACATGTCACTATTTCATAATCAACCTTTGGTAGATATCACACCCTGTCCTTCTATTACTGATTTAGGAATTTCCCCTCATTCATCCTTGCAAATCACTTCAAGCTTTGAGATACGATCCACAGATTTTCAGTGATGCTTTAGTCAATGTCCTGTGAAGACTACAAGATTGTGGCTGTGTTTCTTGAAGAAATTCATCAAGTATTTTGAGATATGCTTTGAATCACTGTGCTTTCAGTTTCCTGATTGTCTGACATTTGCATCCAGAATTAGCTGATATTTCAAACATACTGACTGTGAATATGGACAAAAGTGCTCAATTTTAACTTCATCTGTCCACAGTACTTGTTTCTAAAATGATGGAGCTTTGCATGCTTCAGATGATGACTTCTGTGATGAGGTGGCAGGTCAGGTTTCCCTCTAATGACTCCTTCATGTAGATCCTGTTTGTGTCTCAGTTAAAACTTCCAGCAGCTCCTTTTCAGTTATAAGCAGGTTTTTCTTTGCCATTCTGCCCAGCAGACATGCAGTGTTATCTGAAAGTTTTTTCCGCCTTTCAGATCTTGTCTTTACATCCGCAGTTCTCCTTAGCTGCCACTTCCTGTTAACTATTCAAACAGTAGAAATTTAAGTTTGGAAGCATGTTGATAATTTCCTCTGCTTTTCACTTCCTACGTTAGTTTGCTTAGAGGAGCCTGTGGTTGTTAAGTATTACCAAAAGGTTTGAAAAGAAGTTATCAGCTCTATAATCATCATCAGCAGACTGGTGCTAATGAGTTCCAACTTTTCACCTGCCTTGCGAGACTTAACAAGTCAATTAAAAGTAACAGGGCATTAAAATTTGAAGAGAGTTTTTTTAAATGTCTGTTTTCTGCAGTTTTTTTTTTTTTTTACTCAGTATTACTTAAAAAAAAAAAAAAAACAATATGCAGTTTGTCAATGGGTGCCCAAACCTTTGCTTGAGACTGTATCAGAGAAATACTGCCTCAGAAGTCGCCTCCATTAAGTTCTTTTGCCAACTGGGCTCATCAGAAGTCAACTCTTAGCCTGAACTTGTAGCTTTGCAGTATTTTCTGGTCAGAGTCATGACCTCGTAATCATCATTATCCCAGCTCAATGCGTATCCTATCCAACATAGACTTGGCTCTCCTCACTCCTCCATAGGAATGAAAGCCAAAAAGAAAAAAAGGCGATTTATGGGGTGGCATGTACGGCCTCAGAGGTGTTTTATGGTTGGACCTGCAGGACCTATTTAGGAAGCACTGTGTGCTCTGTCCTGACCACAGGTATTGATCGTCAGCAATGGCCGTGGCGTGGCTGACTAGTTAAAGCCCTGCATGTGCCCTCACAGGGAGATGAAAATGAGGCCTTTGTGTGTAATGATCTGTGTATGAGCAGGGAGAGGAGGCCACAGAGACGGAGAGGAGGAGAAATTAAATCATTCCTTTGCTCTTTCAGGAGAGGCACTGCACCCAGCCATGCTTGGCTGCTTAATGTGGGATCTGTTTTTGAGAGGAAAATTAAAAAGAGAGGAAGAAGAGAGTGAGAGGGAGAGTGGAGGAAAGAGAGATAAATGGCTGGATGTGGAGGCAGTAAATGAGAGCATCCTGATGCAGAGAGCTGTGTGTGGATGTCCCTAATGGGGTAGGCTGATGTGAGCTGTCTGGGAACTGACCACCACAGTTACACCACCTTCCTGCCTAACCCACACCAGGCCCTCCCAGCGCAGAGATAACCACGCTCCATGCTAATTGGAAGAAAACGATGGTGCATAACAAGTACAGAAGAGGCACTGGTCTAATTCAAGAAAGGGTGAAATGATGGATAAAATGCCTCTAATCATATGAGGCATTTTCTTGTCTATGAGACAGAGACTGCAGTTTTCTCTCCCTTTTCTAGAGAGCCAAGAGCCAAAACACACAAGGACAAGGCTATATGAACAAGCAAACAAAAGCAACAAAAGAAACACTAAGCAGCAACATGTGAAATTCACTTACTGAAACTGGTCAGTCAGCAATCAGTCAGCCTATGGAAGCTGCATCACATCTCTACTTTACTGTGAAGTCATTAGTCACTAAAAAAAAAAAAAAAGAAAGAAAGAAAAAGAACAAAAAGCGGCTCACTCAATTCCACTGTGAATACGACTTTTATTCATGGCCTGTATTTGTGAGTAGTCTACAAGATGTGCGAATTGGACAATCACGCAGTGTCAAAATCACCAGAAAAATGGGCGTAGTTCAAGAATAGAGTGACACTTCCTTTACAACAGTTGAATGAACAAGCTTAAACAGCAGTGATGGTGGGTGTGAAGATGCCAATCACTGAGAACAACTGACATTGTATTGCATTGTATTGTATTCACAGGAGGAAGTCCAATAAGGCACAAAAAACTCTGCTGCACATCATGAAATAAACAGTTTCAAAGGAGCCAGAAAATGATCATTTTCCTCAGAAAAACACTTGGCCACGTGTGAGACACGCAAAAGATGTGGATTAGGGTAAAAACAAGGCAGGGGAAGACCTGATGGACACTAAACTTCTTTGTTGGTACAAGACCCTTTCCATGACCCCATCCTCAAAACCTCTAAAATTCCACCCCACAACGGCGAGTGCCTGTTCATTTCACCTCACAGGCCTCATTAACGCAGCCCTCTGCCATCATTAAGACGTTTGCAGTAAAATTAATTGAAAGACAGATTAAAAATAAATTAAGAAAAATGCGTTGCAGAATGCCTACGTGCACTTCATAAATCACCGGGGCAAAGCTAGGAGCTGGCTCACCATAATTAACTGCAGACTATTTATTTTATCCTGACGGTATAAATTAGAATTCAGACGCACAGATTATATTAGGGCTGTCTGCCATGCGGAACTGCTGAGGGGTGTGCAGAATATTTTAAGGATACAAAGAGGAGAACAGAGAGAGAGAGAGGGGAAGGGAGGAGAGAGAGAGAGAGATAATATGTAGAAAGGCAAACAATATGTAAATGCAAACAAAGCAGAAAGATAACATTTGCGTCCTATAGACAAAGTATTTACTCAGGCAGTGCATAAAGAAACAGTAGACCAAGCAATTAACAGCAACAATCAAGTGCACGATTAAAAGAAACAACAAATGCCTGATTAAATGAACTGTGCCAGTTGTTCCATCGACTACTCGCCAGTGAGAACAGGATACGAATTCGACTGCAGGTTTAAGCAGCGTTGCTTGTAAACTCCAGGCCTGTGATCAGCAACGGAGCTGGTGACATAACACTGCCCAGGAACTTCCTCCTCATTCTTTTTTCCTGCTGTTTCCCACTCTCCTGCTGCATCACAACCTGGCCACTTCACATGCAAATGCAGACTAAGCCTCTGCTGCCAGTCAGCCTCAGACACCCCCCACGGACACACTTGTGTCTCTCAGTCGCTCTGTTGCTATCTGCGTGTCTCTCGGTGCTACAGCGAGCGCTAACACACTGCCTCCTCGTGGGCACAGTGCCCAGACTGGCACAGATCCAGACCTGCTCTGCCACACTGGACTGGCAAAATGCTCCCTCTCTCTCTCTCCACACTCCAGATTCCCCACACATCCTTTCATCAGAATGCCTGCGGCCCTCTCCTCCTCCTTTCTCCGTCTTTATTCTGCACCACAGCTGAGATCAACACTTTGAAAGTATGCCCTCCAACCAGCCAGAGAAAAATAATGCTACCACTAGTACTGCCGGGGAACAAATAAAGCACTCACACATTTGAATGCTTGGCTATTATGCAATCACTCTGAAGGCAAAACAGAGTTATCTTAAAAAAAAAAAGAAGTTACATCAAGGCACTGTATCAGGTACATAGTGTGGCAATATCAGCTGGCACCGTAAGCCCTGAGATGTATTCATTTTTGTAGATTTTTATGAATCAACTCAAAAATGCAATCTGAGCCTCCTCGTTTGGATTGTCTGTATGCTGCTAGATATGACAATATAACAGTTGTTTTTGATAGAAGATACGGTATGATATCATGTGCACTGCTGGGACACACACTATATAGAAGTTGTTCTATAATACTGAATACAACAAAAACATATTGTTGTATATTCTGATGCAGGATAAACTATGTTATTCAAAAATATTCAAACTAGGAGAAAAAACAAACATAAATGTTCATCTACACAATCATATGTAAATTAGCAAGTGTCTTTTCATTTCACAAAATACTGAACTAGTGATTTTAAATAGGCTTTTCTTGGGAGACAGCTTCAGATTAACAACGACATTGATATTTTTATGTCATATCTGCAGCAGACTCCCTGATTTTGTTACAGTTACTGTAGATTCCCATATCGCCTCCAAATTTCCTGTTCCTGTTTCCTTTTTCCTGCTCACTGTTGATGTTTTTAAACTCATCACCAGGGAGCTGAGAGGAAATTCTTGGATTTATGAGTGGTATTGGGCACAATAACAAAATTAGGTAGTGTATCTTTAAGAGTTAGGTTTTTTTCATTGTCTGTTCTGCAAATCTGCAAGTTTCCCACTGTGACAGCCTCACAGAGGGAGACTTGTGCACCGTGCTGCTCCCAGCACAGAATCCATTTAAATCATACTGTTTCACAGGGTTAGAGCTACTTCCCCTCTGAGCATAATGTCAGTTTCAGCCGTGTGTGTGTGTTGTGTATTTGCGTTTTGATTTTGGAGACTCCTATAACGCCTGTTTTTTTGTTGTTTTTTTTTTTGTGCAGGACTAGTGGGAGGCAGAGTGGACGGGGAGACAGAAGGTCGAGATCAAACTGTGCTGATGGTGGCTGGCTAGCTGGTTTGCTGTCACTTATATGCGGGGTGTTTTAAGTACAAACAATGCATAAACCAAGTCCGATCACCTGATTGGCCATCAGCGTTGCTGCAAATGCCACATACAGAACCAAAACTTTACCCAGCTGGTGTTAACAAAGCTTAGACCCCAAAATACTAAGAAGGTTTTTAACAGTCATAGCACGAAAAACAACCAGTCTGCCTCAGATGTATAATTTGGTTTCCCCGGTGAGTAAAAAGCCTTGGAGGCGAGTGCATACGCAGCAGTCATGTTTGTTAAGATACATGGCTGGAGCCGGCCTTTCTTCTCAAGCACCGGAAAAACCAGTAAATCACCAGCAAAGAAAATAAATATATACTTATTACATTCTGCACACTGCATATATTCACCTCCTTAACATATTGCACAGGCACAGTGCAAATGTGCAGCACTGCACATGAGCAAAAACATGCCATGAAAAATGACAGCAGGGAGGGGTAACTGCAGACCTGGAATATAATGGTGCGGTGGAGCGGAGGAGAAATAATCATACCTAGTGGTGGGGGAAAGGGGGGATGGGAGGAGCAAGAGGAAGATGAGTCTGTGCCCTGTAGCAGGAAAATGGAGCTCCACTGCTCTGCTGCTGGATGCCTGATTCCCCAATAACACTGCACAAGGGCTCCCTTCAGCAAGGGGCAACAGTAGGCAGCATCTGTACTCTAGAAATATATTAAGCTGACACTTCACAGCCACAGGAGACACATACAAATGCTGCACTACTGGACTATGAGTTTTATACTGTAGCAAGCACTGAGGTGCTAATTACAAAAAACCCCTGAAAAAACGTGCTCAGTAAAATTTAAGCAAATTATCAGGCCGATTTCAGCAGCAACAGTGATATTCCAGCTGGCTTCCGTCCTTCACAGAGTTCTGATTAGAGCTCAGATCAACCAGCAGTTCCCCTGGTGGCCTTTAGGTGTCTCTCTTTCACTTCGCATCACTGATGCTGCCTCTCTCACTGAGCGGGGCTCCTATGCTCCTGAACTCCCATCTACACATAATATATACACCATCATTTGAAAATGGCAGCTTTTTGAAAATTCACCTTGATTATCAGACATTAAAAGTGACTTCTCCAGAGCTGAGTGTCTGGCTAGGGGGATGGCTGCAGACAGCAGAACAATGCAGCAGGCTTGGTATTAATGCCTGGCTGCGGTGTGCAGGGAGGAGAGAGGGGCCAGCCCTTTGTTCTCTCCTACAGCCAATTATTTTTTACGTGTGCCTCTTTTCACAACAACAAGAGAGAATTTAATTTTAATGCACTCTCTGGAAAGAAGGGGAGAAAAAAAAAACATCTACAGTATTCTTAAACAGAGATGGGGACTAGCATCAGCAGTTAAGTATATATGCACACTTCTCTGTATGAGGCAGAGATGGATGACAGGGGCAACAAGAATGACATCAACCCAAACACACACAGCAGCATGAATCCCCTCATGCAATATGCTAAAACACATAGAGTCTTATTCTCAAACCCATACCAAAACATAACTGCACGCAGCCCCACCCTTATGAAACAAAGACCAAAATAATAATAAAAAGAGACACCAAAAAAAAAGCCACCGTTATTTCATTATACAGGATAATGGTGCAGCTGGGGGTACATATTAACATGTGCATACCCAGGACATGATGATAAGAAAGCACACTAAAAATATCAAGGATTCCTGATCAAATGGCATGAAAAATAAAAACCTAGGATCACTGTTGGTAGGTATGCGGCCAAATATTTTTCTAATTGGAAGGGCACTTTGTCTTGCTGTCAGAGAGGCAGTAAAAAGCAGTGCTGTTCCCAGAAGGAGAGGAGCACAGCTTGCTGGCCTTTTATTAGTGCTGGAGCTCTGATATATGCTTCTGCTCTAGGCTTTCATCAGGAACCCGCACCTAAACACATAAACAGACACGCACGTACACACAAAGTACTGTTTCAAACTAGCCACAGCGAAAAACCAACACAACCGCTGTTAAACTACTCAGCTGCTGTATTTTCTAAGCATACGATCAGCATACACTCAACAGAAAAAATACTGCCAAAAAGTTTTCTACAACAAACTGATGATGCCAACAGTAACTGGAGGCATTTGCAGGTTTACAGGTTAAAACAGTGATAACATATCAATTGAAAAAAAAAAAAAAAAAACAACACAAGAAGGAATTCAAATCCAGAAAAAACAGAGCAGCATACAGAGCAAATAAACGCCTCAGTATAACCTGGCAGTGTCAAATGTTTAAGTCACTAAGGAATAAAAAAGCACAAAATACAGCAAACACACACTAATGCTACAGCACAAGCTCTTATGTATGCAGTTCATGCAAAGCTAATTTTTTCACACAGAGGCACTCCAAACTCCAGACTCATACAGTCAGACACACAGACACAGACAAAGACAGTCAGATGTATTCACACAAGCACACACATACACAAACACACTGACAACACACTGGCTAAATTAAATTTCAGTCCTTGGGCAGACAACTAAACTGCTTGTGTGTGGGACCTACTCTACAGCACAGCAAAACCAATTCGCTGGAGATGGTGAAATTAAAGGGCAGAATTCTGCCTGTTTATGGTTCTCACTCTCTTCTTCTCTCAATCAAATGTTTTACTAGCAATCATTTGGTCCTAAAAGTCATGTTCTTAGGAGGCAGCTGGCATGATGACAGCAGCTGCCGGACAGACAACACCACTTCAGCACAAATCATTCCCAATTATTTACACCTGCACGAGAAGTCAGCGAGAAACTCCAATTAACCACAAAATAGCCATACGTAGAAGGGTTCTCTCCACCTTATTCATGCTTTCATATTGACTGTATTTTGAATAAGCAGCAAAATTAGGTGTATATAGAAGCACAAGCCCGAGAACCAAGTTGCAGCAAACCACACTGAATGTGTTTACTACAGGGTGTCCCTAAAGTCTGGACACACAGGAAACCAGATTAAATATGGCTTTGTCCAAAGAAGAAAGAGTTGAACTGGTACTTCTCAGTGGACGTGAAGGATGGACAAGTCAAAAGATAGCAGATGAATTTAATCTTTCGCCAAAGCCATATTTAATCTGCAGAGGCAAAAAAAATTATAGTTAATGAGATTTCCTATATGTCCAGACTTTAGGGACATCCTGTAGTTTGTGCAGAAGTCCAGCAGGCCAGAGAGTGTCTGTGACAGGCTGAGCAAAGAGTAAACATAGAAAACTGTGATCCTAGAATGGGAACTATGAATTTTGAGAGTAAACGGATATGTTTTGGAGTATGTTCTAACCCCCCAAAAAATCACTTTTCTGATTTTGGTGATTGAGGTCTATCTAAGCAGTTGGCAGAACTGTACCTGCTAATGAAAGCAGCCATGTTGGACACCTCTGGATGTAGTGGCAGGATCTTAGCTTCAGTCTGGAGTAAGAAGAAAAAAGCAGAACAATCAGTAATATTTCCAGTGTCTTGCTTTTACAACATCCCTTTGCATTTCATATTGTATTTTCTTACACTAGGCATTTGTTTTTACTGCCAACTGCATCGTACTGGCTGTGTACGAGACAAATCAATTTAAACGGAAAAAGTCAGTGGTCATTTTTAGTTAATGGGTAAATGTGGTATGACAACACAAAGGCAAAGGCAGCGATTGTATTTACTAATGAGAAACACCTTAGAGGATGTATCTACTGTAAATATGCTGACTAACAAGGATATGTGTGCAAATGCATTGCACCGGCTGACCTCCTCGATCTCTGTATATTGTATCACTGAGGCATCTCTTTCTGCCCTCCAACCCCCACCCTCCTCTGCTCTTCTCTCCTCTGGTGTCTGGAAACAGTAATCTGTTCCTGAGCTAGCGCTGCTGGGATTAGGCAGCGACTGGAGATAGGATATATGCGTCATTAAAGCAGAGGACACAGTGTTGCAGGATGAGACAAAGTCAACAAAGGTGACACGGAAACAGAGGAGACGAATACCAGAAACCCACATGCGCCCGCAAAAACACACACACACACACACACACACCAATAAATTCACATGTGCATGAATAAAATAAAAACAGAACCTCCACTGTATGCCTGCGCCGTCACACACAAACACACATAAAACCGTCTTTTCTCTCACATACAATTTCCTAAACCTCCAGTGAATAAGAATAATGTAGCGTTGCTGTAATGGATGTCTGAGAGAGAGGCAATGCATTAAACTTAAGGCACTAATGCAAAGAAATGTATATACACTGTAGACAGATGGCACTGGTAATAACTCTGACTACTTTTGTGAAGCCAAGTTGGTGCTGTTGCTTGTCCACAATGCTGCCAATGTAGCTTTCTTTTATTATGTAATTTAGCGATTAATTCATTGTTGTTTTTAATTATTAACCACAACAACCATAACATTAGTCTAGCAACCTACAAACTGGCTGATAAATAGCAATTATACACCAACAAATATACATTTCCAGGATTTCTTTACTTTTTTATATAAATATTTCGCTTTCAGTACCTGATTTATGCTCAGATATGCAACACAGATGATATAAAGTCACAGCATAGAAAACTGCATTTGTGATTAGGACGCAATAAACTGTTCATCAACATTTTGGATGTCAGAATGAGATTTTTGACTTGCTTCAATTACATATCCTTATATTACTTAAGTATTATTCTAGAAGGCTATCAGTCCCTATGTAAGTTGCTGTCCTATCCTGATGCTCCTCTGTCTTTACAGCAGGTGGTCCACCAGATCCTTACATCTGTGTTCCATCCAGCTGTTTTGCCTGCTGCTGCCCTCTGTGAAGAGTATGTCTATGCGATTACTGCTTCACCCATGACAACCATACAGAAAGATGGGTATATGTATGAAGAGTGGGACCAGTGTTCATCCCTAGGTCTGGAAATCAATGGAAATCTGGTCATTGTAAATCCTAACACATTGTCATTTCAAGTCAATGTCTACGCTCAATTTCCCTGTTATTAGTAGTCCTGAGAGGTGCCGGCTTCCTAAATGGCAATACCTGCTCATCCAGGTTAATGGAGAAACTGCCAAAAGAGGATGTACAACTAGTAGACATATATATGCATGCATAAAGCCAAATGTGCACGCTAAATGGAAACTATGTGCTGCAAACATTACATTTCAATGTGACTGTCAAACATCTCATTCAAAACCAAAAGCATTAAAATGGAATTGCTCTCATCTTTTCCTTTACAACAGCACATTCAGCTGACACACAGGCAGGCACTTGAAAACTGACTTATTTGAAAGGTGGTTTTCTATTTAAAAAAAAAAAAAAAAGCCACATTCAAATAACAAAAAGCCCTTATTGTTGCTGATGTTATTGTTATTCTGTTAACAGCAGAGATCGTGTGGCTGTACGCTTGATTTTCCACACCTACAATATTAACAATGGCTGAAGTATCTGAACCCACTAATAGGAAGGTGGTTCCCTCAAAGTACATATATGTTGTATTTTTCACATATTTGGCAAAGTGTTGTAAATTGCTTTTTCCATTTGACAGCAACAAGTGTGAAAAGTTTGAAACACACGTGTGTCAACTACAGTTTCCTCCTAGATTTTTTGCATTTTGAATGTGTGAATAAATGGATTACTGTCACATTTAGAGCTAGACCACTAATAGGAGAAAAAAATTCTTAATCAGCAGACTACAAACTTACAGACTACAATTCTTCCTTCCAATACTTTCAAGTATTCAGGCACAAAGCCCACAGTTGGTTGAAACTTTGTAATTAGCAGTCTACCTACAGAGAAAATCAAACTTCTGTCCTCTGTTCTTTCCTCCTTCATCTCGACTCGACTGCCACCTTGATTGCAGGAACTTCTAAGAGGCAAAGGTTGGGCTGAGGCAGATTTGTACAGCTGACCCAGAATCACTTTGTGACAGGTTTCATAGACTGAATAGTCTGGTTGCTGAGCTTGTGTTCTTGCTCCATTATATGTGATGTTCATCATTTTTACTTTTAATACTTATGTTTTAGCAACAGAGAATGTAAGGCCAAACAAAAACTAAGCCACTTCTCCTGTAACTCAATTTCATATTAGTTTTGTGGCTTACATTCTCCTTTTTATTTTGGTTATCTAAAATCCTCTTTAGGCAGTGATTTTAGTTAGTTCTTGTCTGGCCAAGGACTTCTGTTAAAAACTGAAATCATGTCTCTGTAGTGCTGGGCAAGTATATTAACTCCACTTCACGCGGAGACTTCATTTAATATGCACTGTTTAGCTCAGTTAAAGAAAAATCTAAATCAAAATTCAACAGTGTTTCTGCTTTATTCCAGGCATTCTCCTTTGCAAAACCTGACCTATATTACACAATGCATTTCGACTGACGGAGTTCAGTCAGAGATGTCGTCGTGGTAGCCTCACACAGAGATGAGGAGCAGCCTACAACCACTCCACACCTTCAGATTTCTTTTAAAAAAATCACTTTTAAATGTTACTGTTCAGCCACAACCAATGCTTTTAGATAATGAGATTTTTCACAGAAAAAGGCTTCACACGATGCTTGTCAAAGACGCAGCAGTGCTCCCCAAGACCTGTCTAAAGTCTTTGATATATAAAGTCAGTTTCCCTTTATTTAATACATGAACACAAATTTCTGCATGTGTGCTTTCCTTGCCATACAGACAAGAATCCTAGATCATAATATGGCCTTCAGTAATCACCAGTGGAAAATATAGTAAATATAGTGTAAAATATTCCCCAAAAAAGATGTTTTCACCACATGGTCAATATTCTGTTACATTATATTCAGACAATAGCAGTATTTTGAGCTTCTAATGTATTAGCATACTTGAGGGTTACAGATTTAACCACCAGTTTAGACCAGGTACTGCATTATTCATTCTTGTACTTTACTTAGATAACAGATTGCACTGCAGAAGGCATACTGAATATCAACTCAAGTTGGATACCACAACAAACATTATACAATCCATCACAGTGCCTAGATGTGATTATAGAGGTATGCTGTATGATCATGCTGCTGCCTCTACTCTTACACAACATACATTTTCAGTTGCTAAGTTATAGGAAAATGCTGTATCTAGAAGACATCAGCATAACTGTGTCTTCATTTATAATGACTTGAAATCTAAGCTGCTGAGATGTTTAACATCTTCATGTGAGTTCATTGCTAACAACCATGACATCAGATCACAGGGAAGACTGGGTTCAAAAGTTCTTCTTACCAACTGATCTGGTTCCAGAACAATGCACCTTACTACAGTAATGAGCTGCAACACAGCTTGAAGCTGGACGCACTCATTCATCTGTTAGACTATTCCTCGGTCACTTTCTAATAATCAATGGCTATTTTAAAAAGCGTGGCTATGTGAGTAATGTTTTGCATGAATAATGGATGAATAATGGATATTATTATTCTGATCTTGTGTATCTATCACTTTTTCTCAGGTTTCTTTTGCAGAGGAGAACAAAATCTTAACGACATATCCTGAATTTAAACAAGCTTAACTAAGTGATTTGAAAAAAAGAATCACAATTGGGGAACAAGTCTTTCCTATTATTGGACAGAAAAATATTTCACATCCAAAGTGTTTGAGGATCCTGAAAATACTGTTAGAGCAGCAGTATGCATTTTTAAAAGATCTTCAGGGTTTTTCAAACATCCTGGGGTGATAATCTTTTACACAAACTAATGATTACCTCTGTGACTCAAATGTATGGTAATACATAAGAAGCACACATTGGGGCAAGGCAAATACTTACATTATGTAAAGCCAGAATTCATGATCATTAGAACCTTGATTATAGTATGTAAGTAAATCTACATAGCAATAAAGCAGCTATAGTATGCACTGAGAGACAGATTTACAAAATGTATAGATAAGAAGACTTACAGGACTGAATATATGAGTGGCTACATAATCTTGGTTCAGACACCTTTTTCTGAGTGATTGCTCCTTTAGTACGCAGGTATGTGTACAGTCTGTGAAGATGTGTATATGTGAATGTACATATGGAAGTGTGCTGGTCAGAATGAATGAAGTATTGAACTCACCTGAGCTCTCCACTCCTGCTCACTTTCCATCAATGCTTCCATCGTTGCCTGATGACCCAATTACTTTAGCTGAGGAAGACATAACAGAGAAATAAAAGATTATACGGTATCACAGCCTATTAAAATCCAAATAATGTGTACAGAACCTGAGTATAAGTCTTTGACATTTGACATGCCTCCTCCGTGGGGCTGCACAGTGGTTTGGTGGTTAGCACTTTTGCCTTGCAGCTAGAAGATCCCCGGTTCGCATCCCAGCCTTCCCTTCGCTTCCTTTGCCTGCAGTTTGCATGTTCTCTCTGTGCATGTGTGGATTTTCTCCAGGTACTCTGGCTTCCTCCCACTGTCCAAAAACATGCTGAGGTAAATGGGTAACTCTAAATTGTCCGTAGGTGTGAATGCGAGAGGGATTGTTTGTCTCTCTATGTAGCCCTGTGATAGACTGGTGATCTGTCCAGGGTTTCCCCTGCCTTCACCCTAAGTCAGCTGGGATAGACTCCAGCCCCTCCGCGATAGACACTGGATGGATGGATTACCCTACATTACTGCAACTCTGGACAATAAAAACGCTCAAGTTGGTTTGATTGGTCAAGAAGGAATTTTAGGCTGGCAGTAACACTGTAGTAGATATTATGCTCAACTTAAACAGGTATGAGCTTGGGTGTGTTGGAATTTATCAGGAGATCTTAAATGTTTATCAGAAAACATGACATTTTAGATAAATACAAGCATCTTACAAACTAACAAAATTAAAAGGAACCTTTTATTAAACAGGTTGGTAGAGAAAATGGATGTGAATGTATTAGAGCTGAAATTTTCAAATTCCTTCATAATTATGATAATCTGTTAGTCCTGTGAAAAGAAACTAAACTGTCCAGTGATGCACCTTTACTCTAGTACAGATCGCCTTACTACGGGCCAATAACACTGAAGTGCACATAATCCACGGTTGGGCGATCTACTGAAACACAAGACAAAGTTCCACAGAGCAGAATAACACTACATATATTTTTGAGCTATAAAAAATATGTGCATTTCCAACCTACATCTGCACTTTGAATTATGTGCATCTTATGCATGGTCTGTGTATTTGCATATTTATCATACAAAAGTAAAAAAACTCAAATTACAGGAACCACATAAAAACATTGTCCTTAAGTGTCACTCATGGCCAAAAACACCACAGCACATCTTCAATCTTTAATGGACAGAAATTAAGTCCAGAAACGATTTACAGTCTGCTACTCCCAGAGTGTTTTAATGAGAGGCAGTTTGGTAAAAGTGAGTGAAAATGGTGAGGGATTCTTATAGTCAACGATGTCTCTAACAGTATTAGGGTGACAGAGGAACTAAGCAGAGAGTGGGGAAGACAGCACTGTCAATGTTCCAGTCAACAATGTGTGACTAAGATGACACCTCAGGCTGTGACTGAACACCACAAACAGAATCTGCCCAGAGGCTTAGCAACAGGTGACACAGTCACCAGCAATCAACACAGTCAGTGATTCAGATTGGTCTGTGTTTTTCTCCAGGGAAAGTGTCAAGCAGCAGTTTTTTCTCTGAACACATGTCAAAAGCCACAGTCATCGATCATTAAAATCCTGGGTGTTTTTTGTCTGTCAATTTGTCGAAGCGCCTGTTTGCCATATTGAACATGTTGGTCTGTTTACTCCACTGTTACATCTCCGCCTACATGTCTGTGATGTACAGTGTTGCCTTTCTGCAAAACATTTGTGTACTTAAACACATCACAGATTAGTAATGACATGCTTACATATTTGATTACTAATGACTCATTCTTAAAGCTGGAGTGTGGGACCTTTACATAAATATTGTTATCTTCATGTCCTTCTAGTCTTAGTTCAAGTTCACCCTACGGTGATTAAACTTGTCACCACCAGATGATTTTCTCTGTATTTCAAAATATACCATAGTGTTAAATCTGGTGACTGTGGTGACATTCATGTGCTGCTGCGCCGTACATCAGTAAGCAATGACTGGTTTGTCAGACCCAAAGAGGCGAGCAACTACAGTGACCAAGACAGAACAGTCGATAGCAACTAGGAGTACAAGGTGTGATCAAAAAGTTCAGATACCGTGTCTACAAAAATCACAAATACCTGATTTAACTTCCTCCCTTGGGAGATGTTACAGTACAACTGACATGCTGACTCTTGGGGACTAATTCACATTGCACAACAACATGAAGGTTGAAGAAAACAAGTATATGTTTGACTACATTGTGCTGTTTTGTACAGGTTTAAGATTCAAGAGTTTTGAGAGCTTCTTGTGAAACCTGCTGTTTAGTCTCTTAGTGGAAGCCACAGACCCACTTCTCATCACCAGTGATGATCCTCAAAATGAGAGTTGGGTCATCTTTGATGATGTGAAGGTTCTTCTCAGCTCCATTTTGCATCCCATAGAAAAAATGGGAAGTGCGCACCCCATACAGGTCACGCAAATGTTGGATAACCTAAGCCCTGCTGTTGATAGTACAGTGTCACTTGACTTGTGAAAGTTAGTGCTCGCACATGTGTGATACACTCTGTGCATGTGCACCACAAACAGTCCCGTGACTTTTTGATCACACCATGTATGGTGAAAAAAACTTATGAAACATCAAAGAAAAGTTGCTGATGCTCAAGAAAAAAAAGAAACCCGACATTCAGGATTATAGTCTAATTGAGCAATTCCGAGTCATACATGCTACAAGGAAGCAAAAGCTCACAATACAGAATTAGCAGAGAATACACACTTACATTTTACTTGTAACCTCTCGAAGCAGATTAGATGGCACAAACAAAAATGCATTCAATCAATATGAAGAAACACTGGGATGGAAACATTTCAAATGTGCTCCACAAAATGCTGTTCTGCTCAAAATGCACTGATGGGGATGGCTGCATGAAGCATGATGGGTTTGAGTCTGAGGCCTGCTGGAAAAACCTGGGTTTAGCAGCAGCACTATACCTGGCTCTGGAGCTCCTGGGCCTGTGGAGTCAGGCTCTGAAGCTCCTTCTGATTTTCCTGCATACGACTGTTCCTCTCGAGATCCAATCAGCCCTCTGCAGGTCAGGCAGTGACTGAGAGATCCTTGCTTCAGGATGTCCAGCTACTGAACCACAGAGGAGGCAGGGCGCCGAGAAGAGGAGAAAAATCAATCCAGTACACAGAGACTACCCTCTCTGCGCAGCCAACCTGCTCACGCTGTAGCTGAGGCTAAAATGCACCATGGTTCCCCATCGTCCTAAGCAGATACTCTGAAATAAAGGCAGGCAGAGTCCTGTTTATCACAGGCCTATCTGCCTTTATCTGCTAATTGTGTCTCATCAGGACAGCAGCGGAAGAAGGTGAATTTTCTCCAAACCAAATTCAATATTTTTTCAAAACAAATGTTTCATAATACACATTGAAATAACAAACAATACACATTGATGGCTAGCATTGATTCTTTATTCTAAGAAAGGAGCAGCTGATTAGTTACTGTCGACTTAAACATTAAAAATGGAGCAAACTAAAAGTAATTGCTTGAAAAATCAGGAAGATTTACAGGCAAGAATTGTACAGTTCATGTTAAATAAAATAATGACAATAAAATATCAGGTAAAATCTTAGTGGTACCATCAGAACACGTTCTCAATGCATAGAAAATCTACACTAAAACTGATGAGGTAAAACTTATCTCAACACAATTACTCTTAAAAGACAACAGAGTCTTTGAGTGTAACAGTCCGAGTGATAGTTAATACAGAAAAAAAAATGCTGGGAATCCCAAAGTAATGCTACCATAGAACACACAGCTATGTAGCTATGATGTCTAGCAAATGGTGAGATAAACATTACATAGACAAAATGGAAACTGTCGCCTGCCCAGTAAGAGTGCCAACAATATTAAACAGGCACTAATTAATACAACCTTCCTGTGCTAAATCACAAGAGAGGAAGGGATGGAGGGGGAGAGAGTAAGTCAAAGACAGTGAGAGAGAGAGAGGAAGAGGAGGGAGCTTGGGTGAAAGGAAGGGAGGATAGCAAGCGGAAGACAAACAGACCTAGCTCCTGGTTCACTTGGACAGAGGCTTTAGTCCAGTATGTGTGATGTCGCTGCAGTGTCGCTGATGCACAAGGAATCCTAACCAGACAAGATGGAGACCCAGACAGGAAACCAAGACAAATCGTTATTTAACCATCTGCATATGAGCTGGCAAATACTCCAAGAAAACAATAAAAAAAATACAAGAATGAAAAAAAAATTCTTTCCATTCCTTTTCTGCTCCATGCAGTGTTGTCATCTCAGAGTCCATTTTTGCTTCTCGGAATAAGTCAAACAAAAGAGCCCGGCGGTAATTCCTGAATTAAATATACAGATTATGCAGAAATCCATTTCACGGAATCGCTTAAAACGTGTCTCATCCGTTAGCACTCTCTTTCTGTGTGCGATCCACACCGATAACCCTGGTCTTGCTTTCTTTCCCTCACAATCGCTCCCTCTCTCTCTATTCTCCCCTCCTAAACTGATCAATACTTCATTTAAATCATGACATTAGCCCACTACTACTGGAAAAAGAGGGCGAGAACAAATACAAATGAGCTTCTTATGTTAAGTGACATGGTAACGGATGTTTTATGTCCAAAAATTTTAAGAATTTTTGAAATATACTGTGAAAAACAAAGAGTATATGCAAGTGTGCGCGGCTGTACTGCTGTTTTGATTTGAGCTCCTGAGCCTCACACTGATCAATACACATTTAAATTGAGGCTGAGGAAAGCTATCACAATATCTCGTCTCATCAGAAAAAGGCAAACATAGCATCCCAATTATCATCTCAAATGACTAGTGTCAGGGGACACAAGTTGGATGCTGATAGAGGCATATTTCATATTTATTCAGCAGAATTTTTACATTAGCACCTGAGCGCATAATTGCCTAATATATATGCACACTCACACTTTTATCTATTCACATAATTCACAATGAGTACAATCAATACTGCCCTCTCCATACTCTGCACCATGCTCATAAAGTGCGTCTGCATTAGATCATATAATAAGGCGTTCAGAAAACCCCAAACGAGACCGGCTAATTTCCTGGCGCTCATTGAAATTGCGAGCGGGAGTAACTGGCTAATCTTCCTGTTCGTCATTAAACCCGGATATTTACCTGAGCAGCCTCGGAGTCACGGGCCTGGTGAGAGAGCGGCACGTCTTGTTCTAGTCTCTGGACGGTCTCATCCCGTTGAGAGGACTGAGGAGAAGCCGATCAGATCAAGATTTCTCCATTCCGAACATGGGTGAACAGAGGCGAGAACACAAGAAAAGAGAGGGGCAGACCGTAAGCCCAACACTAGGCGGGAAGTGGTGGAAATGGAGCCGAAGTCGATCACTCGGGGGAACATCACTTACATATAGTCTGGCGCCAATGTTGACCAATGAGCAATTAGGCAGACAAGACTAAAGTTATTGATCGGGGGTTCAGGCTCTTTTCTCTGGGCTAACTAGCCTGCCTGAGGTTGTGTGATGGCTGCTACAGCTGTGGACTGCTACACAGGGAAAGGCAGCACAAGAGGAAGGTGGGAGGAAGGGCACTGCAGGTCTTTCCCTCCCCAGGCCTTGAGCCTTAGAGTTAGGCAATAGACATCGTCATTTAGGCTGCTATTGATTGTCACAGGCTTAATAAGGCTTCACATCAAGCAGTCACATACACAGAGCAAAGCACTTAGAAGAATTCAAACATCCAATCAAAGATATTATGGATAGCAAACAGCTATCATTGGCACTTTAGTAAGACTATGAGTGTTCTGCTACCAATTTGCAGGATAATGAGAGAGATTAATGTCTGGAAACAACTTCAGAAATTGAAGTTATCCTATACCTAAACAGTCAACAACTTTAAATTAAAGCTGCGATGCTAAAAGTAAATGCTTTCCCCATTTTTTAAACACTTAAAGTTATGTGCCTTGCTGAGCTCCTCCAAATCAACAAAAAATGGAAATAAAAGTTGCTACAGGGCTTATTTTTTGAGGTTTTATCAATGCCATTCCCATGTATGTGCTAAGCAGAATATGAAGGAAAAAAGACAAGATACTAATTCATTCACATCTGAAAGACACATGAAGACAGAAAACAAGCATAATTTCCCCCTCTTTGTATTTGGCTGAGGTGCATTCATTGAACAGTGCTATCCATAATTTACTACCAACAAATATCTAAGTAACAGTACAGCCTGCTGGTTTGCTTTTTATTCAACTTACTGTACTGGAAATAAAGCTTGTTGGAGTTTACCAGTGAAGTTCAGCTTTGCTTACAATGACTAGCTTAGCCGGCTCATAGCAAATAATAATAATGAACTGTAGAATATTTTACTCTTCTTAAATACTCTCAAAAGTCTTTCCCTACAGCTGTATAATGTAACATATGAAGCATTTAACACAGTACATAAAAGTCATCTGTAAGCATGCTGATTTGAGAGTTTACCTGCTCAAGTGACTTTTCTGTGTTTTGACTATGAATTCCAGCAGCAGTACAGTATAAATGCATTCAATGCCACATTCTACTTTGAAAAGAAACCCAACATATAGGACACAAGAATGCACTTGACGAGGGCATCAATTATCATATTCATCTACAGAGACTTTCTTTGCACAACAACATCCATCCATCCATCCATTATCTATACACCGCTTAATCCTCACTAGGGTCGCGGGGGGGGCTGGAGCCTATCCCAGCTGACTCGGGCGAAGGCAGGGGACACCCTGGACAGGTCACCAGTCTGTCACAGGGCTACATACAAAGACAAACAAGCACTCACACATTCACACCTACGGGCAATTTAGAATAATCAATTAACCTCAGCATATTTTTGGACTGTGGGAGGAAGTCGGAGTACCCGGAGAGAACCCACGCATGCACAGGGAGAACATGCAAACTCCATGCAGAAAGATCCCGGGAAAGCCGGGACGCAAACCAGGGACCTTCTTGCTGCAAGGCGAAAGTGCTAACCACTATGCCACTGTGCAGCCCGCACAACAACATCTATAAGAATAAAAGCTTCCAAGTTGTGCAAAATAGAGATTATTATGTTTGGCTATCTAATGAAAATAACGAAGCATTTAACATTTTCCAGAGCTTGAACACAGTGAACTGAAAAGTATACTTAACATCTCCTTCCAGCTTTCCTTTTCAAAAAAGCAGAAATAAAGAACTTCCCTTAAAAAGAGTGGCTCATGTCCCTTCTAGGTATTTTATATTGCTATATTGCTAGATGTTCTCATTATTTTTTCTGGCCTCTGTACATCTTCCACTGCCAAGGACATTATTTCAAATCAAAATCACGGAACACTGCATTTTAAGAATGAAAAGAAAAGAGTTGATGTTACAAAATACGGTCACATTAAATGTTACTTTCTGTTATCCTTTTGGTTATTAGCAGATAAATATGACTGCAGTGTTCATTATGAGGAGGATGCTGAAAAAGGTTTGTACACAGATGGCAAAATGAGAAAATGAATGAACAAGCACTATATGCAAAGACAGTGTTTTTCCCTTTTGCTGTGGCTTGTGCCTTTATATGCAGTCCTTCCTTGTGTTTTGAAAATCAATTCTGCTATTTCAAAAGAGAGGCATGATAATGAAAGGGCACATAAAAAAAAACTCTCTCTGAGGCGATTGCTCATTCCTCACAGCTTCCACTGCCTCTGCATCAGAAGGACACCTTTAATATTTGGACTTTCCACGTCACTCTAGGCTAAATCCCTAGCAACCGCCATAGCAACATACTCAGAGTTCAACGTGAAATGCATGGCAAGTTCCCTCCTGCCACCAGCCAGAGACTAAATAAAAGGGGAGAGAAAAAAAATCTGAAGAAAGAGATAGATATGCTTGAAAGACCACAATTAAAGTAAAGCTGAGAAAACGTAACAACACACAGCAGAAATGTTAATATCAATAATCACACATCACTGAGGGAGACATACTAATCATAGTACAAACCATAAAACATGCACCTGCCACCTTCTGCATAATACAGGGAAAGAACATTTAACAGCAGGTATTCTGTTCATATGCAGCTATTGCAGACCATTTTTGACATTGTCCTGCTGTACTGCCTTTTTTGATTAAAATGCTCATCCTCTGGATAAATACACTTTCAGTAACATATAGGCAATGAAGTGCTACATAGCATAAAATGAAAATATTTGACACAAATTACAAACAACTATGTGGCAAAATCTGTCAATACTTCAGCAAACCAACTCAAATCAAAATAATCATAAGACAAGTGTCCCAGCACGATATCTGCATAGCATAAGACATAACATTGTGCTTTCAACTAGGCAAAACGCTCAAGCAAGCAATTCTAACAGCCCTTATATAGTTACATGTTTTTGTGACATTTGACAAGCTGCAGTAGTACTTTCTCTTCCACTACAGATACCTAGAGACAAACAGATGGAGGTTCTTTACCTTATTCATCTCTGGTTCTGATATTAACAGTGCCTTACTGAATTATTTCCCAAATATTCATTGTAAATGCTTACTTTCAATCTGATAACTCTGCGCTAGCCTAGCAAGATGCCTATATGCCTATCTATCTATCTATCTATCTATCTATCTATCTATCTATCTATCTATCTATCTATCTATCTATCTGTCTGTCTATCTGTCTATCTATCTATCTATCTGTCTATCTATCTATCTATCTATCTATCTATCTATCTGTCTATCTGTCTGTCTGTCTATCTATCTATCTATCTGTCTATATCTATCTATCTATAGATAGATAGACAGATATAGACAGATAGACAGATAGACAGACAGACAGACAGACAGACAGACAGACAGACAGACAGACAGACAGACAGACAGACAGACAGACAGACAGACAGACAGACAGATAGATAGATAGATAGATAGACACAACATTAGAAGCTTGTGTGCAGCAGGTGTAATATTTCCAATTCCATTAATCAGTTAACAAAGCTTTCCTTTTAAAACTTGGGGACCTGCTTTTGTTGTCTGCAGGGTGAATTCAAAAAGAAAAAAAGGGGAAAAAAGCATCGCTGGAACAATGCCTACCAGTGGCTTGGACACTTGCTCGCTTTCAGTTTTGTAGAGGACATCAAGTGTGGTTAGGTGAGATTCCTGCATCTTAAAACCTGTAGTGCAGAACAACTGTATCATTATTCTGGCAACACTGTTGATGCCTTTTTACGGTGTATATCTCACCTCTAATCACTTTCTGTCAGGGTATAATCCTTCCTCTAAACACCAAGTTTCTTTTCTTTTTTATATCTGGAGCATCAGAAGCCCACTGGCTCCATCATAGACTCTATGGCTCCACCATACTCCTAGCTGCTGTAGCCTCCTCTGTTTCTATCACTATAGTTACTACGGGTCTCAACTCTGGCATTCCAATCTTTGCTGGTTAAAGTGAAACCCATTGCTACTGGTGTGCCAGTTGGGTAATACCGTCACAGAAAACAGATTTACTGTAACATACACAGAGATTTACCTGGCACTGTTAGGCTTAAACCGCACTGTCTGAACTAATTTGGCCTGAATGTAACAAATATTTCTATATTTGTAAAAATCCAACACTTCAGCTTTAACAACTCATAATCCAAGTTTGCACTGTGAAAACAATTGCCACCACAGCTAGAAAAAGAAGCTATATCTGTGAGAATATTTTGTCAAAAATATGAGTGTCTGAAACATATTGATAGAGGTGGACAGAGACTGGTTTTAGATGTTTGCATGGACATTGAAATTATCTATACAGTACCTGTTCTCCTCAGAGCCACAAGAGATCAGAGGTTGAGCTTTTGATTGTGTTTTCATTCAGAAAGGAGATACCCCTTTAAAACAGTGAGAAAGATAAACCCAGCCGTGTCCGTGAGTATTTATGGCCAGTCAGGGCAAAAACACACTCACCAAGGTGCTCTGAGTAGCTATTAAACAAGTGTGGAGGTGACCTTTGGTTTTAAGCGGCTGTATCTTTGACAGCCAAAGCTGTAGAGGCCATTGTAAATGGATTTCCTAAAGTTTCATTCAGGAAAATAAAAATGGAGAGTAATTCGTAGGCAAAGCTTGCAAGAACAAGCTGTGCTTCAATCGCACAAAGGGCTGCTCAAGTCGCTATGGAGGATCTGATTGGTAACTATGGTTCAAAAGCAACTCTTAGCCAAAATAAATGAAGAAATTATGGAAGAAATTTAGAAAATATTTTATAGCTCAGCTGCGGGTTTACTGTAGCTTTAGTAACTTATTGTGTGCAGAGAAAGGTTGGTGTGTATGAGAGTCCATGTGTCATCTAAATCCTACTTCTCACATTTGTTATTCTTTGTGAGGTTACTATGTAAAAGCTATTTAACCATATGAATTTGAATTTAAAGTTACGACTGGTGTCGTTACAGATGAAAAAGACCAATTCAAGAGTGAAACCATTTCCATTCCAGTATAGTATTATGTAAATATTGCATTGCTGCCTGCACCACTAGGAATCGAGTTTACGTATGACACAAACAATAGAAAACAGCAACAAAAATATATGTCTCATGTTATGTACTCACATGGGTAGAATATGTTGCTTAAAAATTTGGAATTTAAGTTTTTTAATTCAGACCCTACACTATATGATAAGCATTTCCATAATGAGAATTCATTATCCTTGTTGTCCCAGCAAACAAAGCAAGTCACAGCTGCCCTCTGTACATGGCGAGCTGTTAAATTCATTTTGCCACTGTATACACAATGCAGCCACACTGCATATGAGTTAAAGGAATGAAAAAGCTGTGTATATTTAAATGAAAATCTGAAAGCACCCTTTAGCCGACCCTTTAGCCTTTGAAGTGACAGGGGCTTTGTGCAGCAAAAGCTGAGAAGGGATCAAGAGCAGGGCCTGAATCAGCTAGATTGCATCCTATCTTAAATGCAATTAATGAACCTCACAAAGGAGGATTATGCTGACAGGATTATTTTCAACAACAATGCAGCACCCGCTGCCATTTACAGACACACACACTATTCATGCAAACACAACCCCTCTTTAATCCAAGCGCACAACAGCTTTCTAATGAACAGTATCAGCACTAGCATAGCTGAGTGTCCATTAAAGTGACCGCTACAGTATTACTTTCACTCAGATAGTGACTTGTAGAGGTCCTGTTTGCATACTTTTAATTGAGTAATCTGTTTTCTGCATTTTCAACTTCATCTGTAACTGCTCTTTCTCAGGTGTCACCTAAAATCATCTGATTTGCAGCACCAGGAGCTCAATTGAGTCCTGTGAACTTTGCAGAAGAATGGAAATGTTTGCCTTGCTCCAACATTTGATCTCAATCCCCTGACAAGCATCTCAAACTGTCTGCAGGCATATGAGAGTTGTCTGGTATTTCTCGGGGCAATGCTAAATCAAATTAGTGGAAGCCATGTTAATTTCAAGCAGCATTTCATTAAAAAGGAAAAGATAATCAGCAACAAAGACTCCATGTCCTTCTGACTAATCTAATAATACTTCGTTTGTTTGCTTTAATCACATTTAACGATTAAGAAGCACAGACAGGGCTAAGTCATGTAGACAGAGGGATCTCATAATCTGCCTGTCATGGCCACCATCTGATTTCCTGCCATTCGTCACAGTACGGATGGAGGGACGGGCGGGTGGTGTTTCAACCCTCAGCTGACATTTTTGAGCGGTACACTAGCCTCAGGATGGGACTGTTCATCTTTAGAGGAGAGAAACAGCTGAGGTTTAGGTATCACTTTACCTTAAAGCTGTGCAGCACTGAACCCAGGCTGACATGGCTGTTAGCTCTGAATTCTGGAGTCTGGATGCAAAAAGAATAATCTTCTTAAGGGCACAGCAGGAGACCGGAGAACATCTGTATAATGTTAAATTTTGTCATGTCAGCTTCTCATCTTTGTCTGACAGTGAAATGCTAAATTGAGTGACCAAAGACACAGAAACAACTGTACAATATACAGTAATGCTATCCAATAGAAAATGACATTTTATCTTTACTCAACATGTGTGGGTTTTATTGACATGGACAGTGTTTATGGTGGTGTTGCACTGGAAAATACTATATGACATTATATTGTTCCTCCACTAATTTAGAGGACAGAGTTAACACAAATTGAACCCAAGGTCTAGTTTTCTGGCTTTTCTGATGGATTACATGATACTGTACATGAATTTATATATTTTTATGCTCATCCATAATCAAGTAGAATTAATTACACTGACGAATGTGCATTTCTCAAATTAATTATGCATAACAGTTCCTTCTATTAAGGAGGAATTCTCATTCTGAATTTCATCCTCATGGCTATGGCTGTTGCACTGCATCCTTAAGTTTAGTGGCTTTATACATTTTACATTTTGTATCCACCGGGTAACCATGTTTCCAATTCTGGTGAGTTTGCTGTTTGTAGAGCACTTTGCTGCATAACAGGAATTTATGGTGACTATTTATTTCTGCAACTGGGACTGTAGGGGGGAGAGTTTGCTGAATAAGGGATAGGCAATGAAAACACTTATGTTGAATTTTAAAAAAAGCTCATCAGATCCTCCTCCCTCAGAAAAAAAAAAAAGAAAAACTCATTCCTCATCAGTGGGTACGATCACTTGAATGGAATCAATCAATAGTGTTCCGCTTGGCTTTGCTCTTCTTTGCTCTTCGTTTCCAAATCCAATCTCTTCCATGTCATCTCAGAGCACATTTATAAGGGCCCAGCCTCTTGATTATCTCCCTCCCTCGCCTCAACTCCCCCGCTGCTGCATGCTCCAATGTATTAAATTAAATGAGGTGTCTGTCCAGGTCACCCTCACCCCCAGCGCACTCCCCTCCACTCCCCACCCCCTGCTCTCACTGCTGGTAATCAAGGGAGAAGACCCACCCTACTAGTTTTGTGCCAGCCAGGCTGCATAAATTAGCATTAATGAGAGCTGGAAAGACCTGCAGTAAAAGGAGGGAGGGACGGACTGAAAGGAGCAAAAACAGAATGAGGATGGGGGGTGGAGGGGTGGTGGGGGCAGGGGACTGCAGCTTCAAACTGAACACCCACCACAGGTTACGTTTCTCTGTTGTTACCATCTTTCTTTTCAGACACATCCTTCCGTTCTGTCCCCTACCCTCTGTCTTTCCACTGGGTATCTCCCGCAGACAGAATCGACGACGCTCCGAGGAGTAAAACAGCAGTGGCTCGGGTTCTGGCAATAAATGAATCATAGATGAGGCTGTGTGAACACTGTTAACATAATCCCATGGCTCAAGCTTAAAAATACTGCAGGGCGCTAACGTCTTTGTTGTTCATCAAATATTGATGCATACATAATTATTTAAGCATAAGTGTGCAGATTGTGTGAATATGCAGATGCATTTCTGTTGCGGGGGCATTTTGGAGTATTGGCGTTAGGAAAGCAAATTTGATTCTGCTGGATCGTATTAGACTTAATTACCTAGGGGATACATACAATTATCTTGTCATAATACAGCACTGAACGTGTGATGTGTTTTATATCGACAGTATTTGTGTGTATTCCGTTGACTGTGATGCATGAAAAACTGTCAAAGCAGCCTGCTGATATATAGCATAGTGTTGCTGTTACTTCCTCTCTCTTCTGCTTCCATGTAATCATCCGCTATGGCTGTGACAATTACAGGAAAAATCACTGCATCACTTCATTCTGCTGCTCCCCAACTTTAATTGCTTAATGCATCCTTTACTGCTGCACCCCTCTGCTCCTCTCAGGGTCCCCCCCACCTCATCACTCCTCCCTTCCCCTCCTCCCTTTCTCATCTCCTCCACTGCCACTTCATCTACTACCAAGTTCTTCCTGGTAATTAAAGTTGAACTACATGTAGGCCTCTCGTTTGAGGGTGGCAAATTGGCACAATCAGCCAATGACTGCCCAGTGTAGTGTTTTCTTTAAGTTTCACCTAGCAGCTAACTCTAATGACATTTATTGTTAGGACCGCTGTGTGATTGGACCTGCCCTATACCTCGACCAACAATGTGCCGTATCTAATGTGGATCTAAAGATATTCTGCATCTAAATTGTGAAAGTTAGAGTAATGTATTACCACCTATGATAGCCAGCTCTAGCATACTGTTCATGTACTGCAAGGAGTTTCCAAAAACAGCCTGTTGCAGTAACAAGAAGATTGCTATTTCAAATAGCACAAAGTAGCATGAAATTTCTGGTAAATAAATACTACTTGCAGGAAGCTCTTTGTAAGAGTTTACCACAATGCAAAATATGTATCATATCTAATTATTAGTAAAAACAATGGTGTGAAGCAACTTGCCCAGCCCTGGTCCTGAGAAAATCTGGATGACTGATCCATTTCATTTACTTATAATTATAAACTATTTAAGTCCTGGTAAAACAGATGTCTGTCTGTCTGTTTCTCACTGCTATCTTTCCCCCTCTTCCCTTACCCAAACTGGTCAAGACAGATGGTCACCCTCCCTGAGCCTGGTTCTGCCAGAGGTTTCAGTCTGCTGAAAGGAAGTTTCGCCAAGTGTTTGCCCAAAGGGAATCGTTGGATTTGTCTTTTAAATCAGATAAGGCCTTGATCTAACTGAAGCACATGGAGATGATGTATTTTGCGAATTAGTGTTGTATAAATAAAATAGTTTTGAATTAAATGTTAAATCACTATTAGAGCAATGGAATATTTGTAATTCACAGCTTTGCCAGTAATCAAACAAGTGCGTAGCCGAGCAGTAGGTAATGAGGACATTGGGAAGATGCCTTTAGTAAAAGAAGGAAGAAGCAGAAAAGAATAAAAACAAACAAAAAAAAAAACAAGTCTATTTTTGTTGGACTGTTGCTGGACTATAGATCAGCTGCAACTAAATGTAGTGTACAACTGAGTAAAAGTAATTCTTTAACAGCATGGTGACATTTCTTTCCACACAGCAGTGTTCTAAGTAGAGCTGATGATACGGCTAAAACACTAAATCTTTATATTTTTTTCAGTCTTATGGATCATTCATTATTTGAACCTTTTTTTCCACTCTTTACGTACCTCAAAACAAAACAAGGGTAGAGTCGGTCCAATTTAAAAAAACTATGAACAGGTAGCACTAACAGTTTACTCTACGAGTTAACTTAATCCAAAAACTTTAATCTTAAGCAAACTTCATCAAGCAACTTCTCTGTGGATTGTGCATTAGGCTAAAGTTAGCTGGCAAACTAACAAGATATAGCAGACAAAAATTAGCTGCCAACTTACTGAACAAATGCAAAGAATACTACTTGGATGCAGCTCCAGATCATAAATGTAAATGTTGAAAAAACTGCCAATCACATGTTGCTGCTCCGTTTAGCTCATTGACAGATAAACTGAAATACATTAGATACAACATGCTTTAGATAAGTTAAAGTTAAACATTTTAGTGGCATTGCCTCTAACCCCTAACTGTACTGAAGTGTAGTAATTTGACAAGTACCATATCTTTTTTCTGTTTTTATGTTTGTCTTAAAACTGTGTATGTTTAAGTTGAACGTAATTTTTAAAGTGGGGGTTCTTATTCAAAATCTTTTGTTTGTGATTTTTGTCACAGGACATGCTTCATGTTTTATATTTGTAGATTAGGCAATTGTCTACTTAGAAGATAAAATCAAGAAAAAGCTAAAAACAGGTTAAAACAATGTCTGTTGTTTCCAAAAGGCAGTTTGTCTTGGAGCACACAAAGAGCACAGAACTAGTTATGTCAGTCATAACAAACAACCACGCAACATCTAAACAACAGCCATCAGACAAACACCTAGTGAAGAAAAAGTCATATAAAGATAAAGGAAAAGAAGCATTGAATAAATAAAGTACAAACGCATACATAGTACAAAAGCTAAGTGAAAAGAAAATGTTCCTTTCAGTTGTGCCTGTTAGAGTTAAATCTGTATATGAGAAAACTGTTTTGCTGGATTGTACAGAAGTTTGTCCCAAACTGTTTGGTATGAAACATTCAGTTTGCAATGACACATCCTCAATTTTCAAACAAACATATGCCGATCATCATATAACTCTGCTGCGTTCCTTGGTGGAGTAATTAATGTCAATTAGAGACTTTTGAGTGGCTTTCATTTTTTTGAATAGAGATGACAATAAATGTTAATTTATGCATTTCTTTAGTTTTCTCTGTTGTTCCTAAAAAAGTACTGAACTACAGGTTTTGTGTACATTTACATTGTTATTATGTAGGTTTAAGGTAAACTCAGGAAAATGTACCATTATCGGTCGAACAGGCTAACTAGGTGACATTATGTGAAGATAAAAAGGTCATAGTATGTTAGCTTGTTGTAGTACTAAGTGATGTGACATTATTTTTATGTCAAGAATATAAAGATCAGTGACAGTAAAATTGTGTTGAAGTTATAATCTCTTTAATGGCAAATAATCATAGTGTTTTTGAAATAATTAAAAACTACTTCTGTATGTGTTATCTAACATTTATGTTGCAGCTGAAATAAGGGAAACATCAAAATTTTACAATAATGTTAAAATTACACAAATGTGACAAGTTTGCATTCATAAATATAACCATGGGCACATGCATTTATACTTAGCTTTAGAAGAACGCAGTTGAAATCTACTATGATTTAACTACCTTCTAAATTTGTTCACTTAAGCATACTTCTTGAGTAATTATTATATTAATATTCAATAAACATATTCTAAAGAAAAAAAGACATTGTTCTGAAGAAGTGTGTCATACCCTAGTTACTCCTTTGTTAAGTGTACTCCAAAAATGTTGTGAAGAGAAGAAAATTGACTACACTTATTCTGATTAAATGGTCCTCATAAAACTCAAGAGTTCCCAGATACATTCTTATACTATACTTGACTACCAACACCACATATGGCAGTGGATGTAGAATAAGACTGAATGTCTGTGCAGGCACAAATACAGTACACACATCTGCAGTCAGCCATTATTCAGCTGTACACCTCTCTTGACAGCAGCTTCAGGAGAAGCAGCTCTGAGGGCTCCAAGATAGGCTGTTATTAAGCAGCAGCCCGGTGCCTGTGCTTGAGCAACCGAGCACAATAAAAATTCCTTTTCTTTAATTAACTTTTATGGCCAGCAAAGAGGACACACTGACACCTGTCTTGTGCAGTACCACAAATTATTTCTTCCCTTTCACATCTCTGCATGTACTCTAAGTGGTGTGTGAGGTTGTTTTCCTTCACTGAGACAGCACTGCAGCAAACATCATGATACATGGCCTTCTCTCTTCAATACCCCTCAGGTAAATATCAGAAATATTATAATATATAGCAATAATCTCTATCATAATAAGCAATACAAATGATGTGAAGTATCACTGTTCTCCCTTGAACAAATAATAACATAATAGATGCTGTTTTCAGATGAACTAATCACATTTTTTTTCGCTAGCTTGTTGCCATACTGTTGTTCTGAATATCTACTGCACAGCCAGTTCACATTTCTGCATAGATATGGTCACACACACAGATTTTGCCAGGCATGACACAAATTGGATAACCTAAAAATAGAAATGCATTTCCAAAGCACAGAAAGGTTTAGCAGCAGATAGAAAAGTCCTAGCTCTACAGGGATTTTAATTAGTCTTGCTCAGTCAAAAGCATAGCAGCCTACTTCTTTCTTACTAATAAACAAAACCAGACATCTTTTCATCATGAACTAAAACACACAGCTGGTGCTGATAGGAACAACTACTCTTTCTTTGGTTAGTTTCATCTTCTCCATCTTGTCTTGCGAGGCGTGATAAAAGAAATGTTGTAGAGAGGAGGAAATTAAATCTGTGACAGATTTCAAGACCAGGTTTCAATGAAAAGAAAAGAAAAAAACTCTACTCATAAGGTAGACATAGTAGTTTTCTTTCCAGTTAATTCAAAAGGATGCCCATGTTGCGAGATTATGTAGGTAAGTCGCTTGACCATTTCATACGTTAATAATGTAAGATTTAATATACCTTGTCTTTCATTGATTTTACTGACATTGTTTGATAAATGTGCAGCACTGCATACCTCGGAAAGACAGGTGAAGCTACAGTGCAGTATCAAGTGTTTGTAAAAAGTGTTTACAAAATGTTATTGGTATAATTCATCAGTACATGGAGATGTGTGACAAGAGCAACACAAAAGTGCAGGATCGGTAACAAGTTTGCAGCAGTGACTATTAATTATGGTGAATACTTAAAAAAATCAAGTTGGACTAAGAACTAAAAAGTTGAGTACTTAACTGTGACTTCACATCAGTGTTGACATTCACCAAATGCAGTCAGACACACAAGCATCTTGGTGAATAATTTAGTGCAAGGAATATACAGTGCTTGGCCCAAAAAAAAAGTTACGCACTCTAATATTTCGTTGGACCACGTTTAGCTTTGAGAATAGCACACATTCATCGTAGCATTGTTTCGATAAGCTTCTGCAATGTCACAGCATTTATTTCTGTCCAGATTTGCATTAATTTTCTGCAAAGATCTTATATTGATGATGGAAGAGTCCGTCCGCTGCAACAAAGTCTTCTCCAGAGCATCCCAAAGATTCTCAATGAGGCTGAGGTCTGGACTCTGTAGTGGCCAATCCACATGTGGAAATGATGTCTCATGCTCCTTGAGCCACTCATTCACAACGTGAGCCCCATGAATCCTGGCATCGTCATCTTGGAACATGCCCATGCCATTAGGGAAGACAAATTCCATTGATGGAAAGACCTGGTCATTCAGTACATTCAGGTAATCAGCTGACCTCATTCTTTGGGAGCATAACGTTGCTGAACCTGACCAACTCCAGATCATAACTCTAACCCCCACAGGCTGGTAGACACTAGACATGATGAGTGCATCACTTCATCTGCCTCTTTTCTTACCCTTCACTTTGGAACAGGGTAAATCTGGACTCATCAGATCACATGACCGACCACATTTGTTCCTGGAAGATGATGGTTCACCGCTATCCTTCAGGTTTTAATAATGCATTGAACGGTTCTTAACCCGATTTTAGTAGTTTCTGAAATCTCCTTAGTTGTTTTCTTTGCTTGATGCAGGACAATATTTTGACCCTTCTGAGACAGATTAACATCCTTTCCATGACCACAGGAAATGTCTTCACGCTTCTAATTTCTTAAACATGGTTGTTTAAGAAATGAGAAGCTCCTCACTGCATCAGCTAGTGTTAAATAAGTTGTTGCCAGCTGAAACATATTCATCACTGCAGTAATTATCCAATGGAAGGCTCTTACCTATTTGCTTAGTGAAATCCAGGTGACGATTTTCTTTTTTCTTTTTTTCTTTTGGACAGGCAGTGCATAATAAGACAGATGTCCTAGAATTGCCCAAAAATTCCTTGTTGCATGCAATCCCTCCTTTCTTCTCCTATCCTTCCATCACTTTGCACTATCAACTGCCTGACACTGAAATACTGTAAAATATATAGTTAGTATGTACAATGTATGAATTAATATTCAATATAATGACATATATACAAAGGTGGAATTAAAGTCCCTCTTCAGTCACTGATTTAACATCTGCACTCTGTATTGTAGTTACATGTTTATTAGTTTTTCCATGAAAATAATTGCTTCCACTCAAAAAAAAGACTTAGATGTAACCTCTTCAATGTGCAGCTCTATATAAGGTTCCTGTCTATATCTCGCCTGCCTAAAAGAAGAGACCGGGAAGAGCAGCACAGAGAGGAGATGCAGGAAGAAGAGTTAAGAGAGTGAAAGAAAAGAAGGCATGCAGAGAGCAGACAGCAAATGGGAAATCAAAGGTCCAGTTGGTCCACATGGTATGAATAGTGCTTCAGTATTATACATCTGAGTAAGAAATACACTTTTCCCAATCATTTTTGGACAAAATATTATCTGATGTAGTTAATCTTTTAATTGTAAAATCATAAGAAGACCCTTCATTCTTAAGAATGTCCAGATATTGGAATTATAGTGTGAAAAAATTTAAGAAATGTCCCAAATAATCAACGTCAAAAAATAAACCCACAAACCTAAAACAATAAATGGACTGTTATCTTGACTCTGTTCAAGGTGAATTAATGTAATCAGTGACAGGCCTCACATAAGCATAGATCACACAAATGCATATTTCCCGAAAAAGTGCTTAAAAGAGACATGTCTACTTTCAATCTAATTTGCTGCTAAATTTAAGAAACATTATTAACATATCTAGCATCTGGTTTCTTTAAAGTATAAACGGTGAACTTTATTTCAGTTTAAATCTTTTTCCCCTCTGCTAGACGTATCAAATCGCATATTGTGATTGACAGCTTATAAGAACAACTCATGTCTAGAATTACCTGACAAATACAACTGATACTTATTTATTTCAGCAGTATTTGCACCAATTTGATAACTCCTGCTGATTGGGATATATATACCCCATTAATATTTGTGTAGATCTGCCCCTGACACCGGTCATCACAACACACCCTCAAAGCTCTCGACAGGTCAGTTGTTTTGATGGCAAATTTTAAACAAGTGCTTTAAATGTTGTGGTTGAGTGACTAACCTTCAACTGTGTAAGAAAAAAAAAACACTATGTCCTCAACACTGTCATTATTTTGTTGTCATCCTCCACCTTTCTTTGAGATCATCCTCATTGCCGCATTTCACACCAAGAGCTTGACTCTGAAAAACCCTCAGTGAAAAGTTCACACCTTAGACAGTTCTCTGCAACCTTGAGGTTACAGACAACCACCAAACACGAGAACCTACACTTTTATAGAATTCCATCTAACACACAACAAGAATGATGAAAAAACTATTTAACTGTGGTTGATGATTATAAGCATTCTGGGAGGCCATTTAAAGTGTCCTTGTAATGCAGACTTCTGAAGTTCTGTGGGGGTGGGAAAAAGAGAGTGGGCGGAGCCTTGATTGATTGCCAAAGATGAGTGATTAGAGCTGTGAGCCGCAATAATGTCCTCTATGGCCAGGCATTCTGCAGGAGCCAACCACAGTGCTGTAAACATTTCACTGCATCCCAACATGCTTTATTGCCTTTAAAGGGAGGGAGATGCACATTTAATACTAAAGCAAGCTGCTGCCAAGGCTCATTACCACAACCCTGTCCCAGCGCATCACCACATTTATACTACCATCAACAAACACACAAGTCAGATGCACCTAATCATCTCATGTCATCATGTGTACACAGTCTTTCTTGGTATATGCAGGGAAACCATGCACCATCATGCACAAATGCAGAAACACGCAAAGCACTTTCTATCCATTTAAAAATTAATTGCATGTCACTTGACTAATATCAAGCCCGTTGAAAACTGAATTCACTATTCCTCTTTGCTCTGTCAGCTATACTTCACAGCCTTCCATGTGTACCTGCTATACAGGGATTTAGTTTATTTTATAGACAGATAACACGGCATTGTTATTTTGTTAAGTAAAAGGCAGGTTATGCTAGCACAAAGATCCCTATATGCACCAGGAGAAACTATGGACTGATTGTACATGTGCACACACAAACAAACACACTGATCAGGCAGAACATTATGACTATCTGCTTAATATTGTGTTGGTCCTCTTTATGCTGCTAAAATTCCTCTGACCCTGTGGGGCATGGATATAGGATGTCTGGGTATGTCCTATGGCACTGGGATGATGGCAGTGAATTCTGTGGGTCCTGTGGGTTGCAGGGTGGACCTGCCTAGATCAGGTTTATCTTGACACATTCCACGGATGCTCAATAAGATTTGGATTTGGGAAGTGTGGAACCCAGGTGAACACGTTAGCTCTGTCCTGTTCCCCGGGCCACTAATGAGCAGTTCTTGCAGTGTGTCGGGGTACATTGTCCTGCTGAGGGTGGCCACCGGCACCAACGACTGCTGTTACCATAGGGGGCAGGGGGATTGAGGGAGTTACTTGACCTGCAATGCTTAGGTGGGTGGTACATATCAAACATCCACATGAATGTCAGGACTCAAGGTTTCCCAGCAGAACGTTGTATTATAACAAGATCGATGTTTTTCACTTAATATGTCAGTGGTCATAATGTTGTGGCTGATTGGTGTATATACCCTGTAAATTCTCGACTGGTTTTCAGACTTTTATTTACCTCTTTGAGAAACTGTTATTACACAGGTCTTTACTACTAATCCTGAAATGCACACTGTAGGTGAATGACATATTTTTGTGTTCTACGTGGACTCGTTCATTTCAGGGTGTTTCTGAGGGTTGTGTTGTAACTGTAGTTCTTTAATGAAGTACACTTATAGGAAGGAAATGTTAATCCTGTTGACGTTCTGACCCAGGAGTACTCAATGTTCTTTAATACATGATCATGATTACATGAGTACCTACTCTTAAACTTAACCTTCATTTTGATGACACCTATAAAATTTTGTTCCTGTATCTGTCACTGTTGTGATCCTGTCTATCTCTGGACTATTTAATAAAATCAGTCCAGAGATAGACAAACGCCTGCAAAAGTCCTCCAAACTGCTTTTGTTGCATTTGGCTTATAGAAAAGGGTCCACTGCAGTATATATGAACTTAACTATGTAATGTATTTTGTAATGGAAGGAACGATAAGACAGGGCCTCAGCTGGCAATGACATACTTACTTTCATAATTTACTTTTTAGCCAACAAACAGGGAAAGTGCTATTACATCATCACTCTCTTAAACCCTTGGCTTCCAGGATGTCCCTCGACATCATTATTTCTCATCTGCAGTTTGGTCTTCCTGTTAGGCAGAAGTTGTTTTTGGGTTGGGTTTTAGGCCATTCTTTCTGAAAAATCATGATATCAATAATGAAGCTTTAAATGAATTTAAGAAAAAAATAAAAAATCGCATCAGTGTGTACTTGACCTTCACATAAATGGATGCACTTTTTGGATTTACAAGCGACAAAACACTTTTACAAATCCAAATGTAACCGGAAAGGGAATGTCCCAACTCCGGGGTTGAACCGGAAGTGACGAGGGGCGACTAATGCTACTTTTGGTTGTTGTTGATGGTGAACCAAGCGAGCGGGTGATGTTTTGCCCGTTTTGTGGGGAACATATGAACTGATTGACGCGGTTTTGTTTATCGTGTGGTCGGTCTTTAGAGTGTTTAAATGGTGCAGATCAGACCGCCAGAGTGCATTAGCCGCTCCTCGTTGTCACTTCCGGTTCAACCCCGGAGTTGGGACATTCCCTTTCCGGTTAAATTTGGATTTGTAAAAGTGTTTTTGACTTGTAAAAGTGTTTTGTCGCTTGTAAATTTGTCTTGGAGGTTGTAAAAGTGTTTTGCATTATGTAAATTTGGTTTGCACCTCTCAGCCACCGTATAAACTTGGGTAAGATAGGATAATATAAGACCTATAGAATTTCCTTCAAGATTAAAAAACCTTTATCTTATGTTATCTTAATTTCCTTCATAAAAAAACAACAAAAAACAAGCAAAACTCTAAATTTCATCATTTCATATAAATTTCCTTTCATCAAATCTCATCAGCTACATCATTCATCAAATGTAGCTTACAACTATTAAGTGGAGGAAAAGCATTGGTGTTCACATGTTTTATATGATAGTTTGGACAAATCCTATTGATCAAACAAGTTTAAATCATTCAGTGCATGTCTGAATCTTTCAAATTCCTAAGCTAATTTCTTGTTTTGTCATTTAGTACTATCGACCTGGCCCTCAAAAAGATGTTTCTGTGATGTTCTGCCACAGTGCTCACTGGGTGTGGGTTCTTCATCATATTCCCAGACTGACTTTATGGCAGCAGCTAAGCTTCACATTATCACAATGACCACTTAATGAAAACATTATTTTCATGACATCATGATGATCAAGCTGGGCATGTTGCTCATGACTGCGAATCACGTGTTTCATACATGTATAGCAATCAGTCACTCAGCATTATCATGGTTTCAATTCACTGAATAAAAGGATAAAAATCTCAATTTTTACATTGTACAAGTGTTAAAAACATGCCTATATAAGAAAACTGTTTCAATGCAGATAGAATCATGCCAACAAGATGAACCTGGTGATTTAGTTGCATTTTTAACAGAGCTAAAATGTATTTTCCAGCCCTGAAAATTTCAAGTGGCTATCACTTTTACTTATACGATGAAGAATATTGGAAACAGCAATGTGAAATAAAAAGCATGTTGCACACCACTTTGTACCTGAAGGGCCTGTAACTTGTAAAATATTCATAGTATGAAGGTAAAAGTTATTGTACATGAAAAATCAGCTGACTGAGCTGGTCAGGTAGGAACTTTTATCAGATTTGGTTGACTTTGAATTAAAGCATTGTGGCTGGTGGTAAAGCACAAAAATTTGGGGCCCATATGTTAAGCTGCCTCGGTGCTGAACCCTTTTTACTACATCTATTTTCACATAATGATATTCCGATTGCATGTGGTCGAGCTTTCTGAGCCATAAAGAAAAGTGTTAATGACTACAGCTCGGTAGACTGTTATCTTAGTTTAACTGTACTTTGCATGTGAAAGTCCAACTAGGGACAAGAGTGGCTTTGAATAGCTATGAAGTCTCTTTACAACACATCATTTTGTTCTGTACTGGAGCTATGTTACACTGCATAGCCCTTGTGAAACAAAAATTAATTCAAGTCCCTTATCGTGCTAAACATGCTAATATTTCAAAACTATGGTAAATTAAAAAAAACATAATTTCCAGCATTTTGTGTGCCAGCATGTTAAATCATCTGCACTTACACAATGCATTTCTTTGAGATTTACAAAGTGCTCTACAATGTTCCTCCATTAACCATTCAAACACACAGTCACACAATTGGAATAATTTGGGATTACTGTTTTGCCCAAGGACACTTCGGCATAGCTGAGGGGCTGGGGATTGAACCACCATCCCTGTGGTTAGGGGACAATCTGCTCTACCACCTGAGCCACAGCCACTTTGGTGACTCTTCATCATAATTTCGTTCACTATAACACCCTTGCTTGTGCACAGAGACAGCATGGAACCACCAGAATGAAAAACTGCAGTCCAGAAGCCCGGGGTTGGCACTGCATCTGAACCCTAGCAATTGTATGAGAGGTGTATGAAATGTGTACGGACAGACAGAAGGAAAGAGACAGAACAATGACTGCAGATAAATGGAGAGGAGGTAGAGGAGTGGAATGGAGTCACGAGGGAGGGAAAAGGGGCGAGAGAGATGGAGAAGAGAAATTAGGTTGTTATGTATATTGCTGGCAATTCACACATGCACATTCCATCTGAGATCCCATCAGCTGTCAAATTGGGAAAGCGATGGGGATGTGGGAGTGGCAAGAATCTCAACAAGGCCTGAACTTGGCCCACCACTGAGACCTAATCAAAACACAATCACGTTCACTGCCAGAACAGACGCACACAGGCCCGCACCCATACACTCAGTCTCTCCACTTGCATTCACGCCCAAGCAAACTCCTCGTCACTCCCTCCCTTTCTCGCACAAGCACTGTTAAACAAATGGACACATAATCATGCACACACTCGCAGAAAAACATTAACTCGTAGTCACACATGGGCAAACACATTTTGTTCCATGCAATCACACTTTGGCCCATTTTAAACTATCCGCTGCTTCAAGGCGGAGAGATGATGTACGAAACTGCCCAGTTAAATACAGGCTCTTATCTCTTGCTATGACCTGTGACTTCAGTTTATCTCCATTATGCAGTGGTTCATTTCAAAAGCTTGAACTCTGTTGGAGGTTATTGGTTTGGAAGACAAGGAACTCTGGTTGCATATAGGGATCAGCCCAAATGCTTCTCCGACTGAGTTTAGCCCTCCTTCCTAATTCCTTGTGCCTCTAGAAAGCCTATGTGCTGCCGTAGTGAAGCCTACAGTCCACTCAGTCAGGTGTGACAGCATCACGGCTGACCAGCTCCTAGGTCAGCATTCTCACCGTTAATCCACAGAGATAGGCCCAATGCTGACCACCAGCAAGTAATTGCTTGGAGTTGACTTTGCCAAAGCCACTCTAATGTGGGAACAGGTGTCTGAATGTAAAAAGAGTATTTCTTTTTTTTCCCCTTGTGATTTGCTCAGTTCTGCTAAACTAAGAGATTCCCCTGGGTAGATGTCACTGATAAGATTAGATCTGCTATGGTATGCACTATTTGTGATAACGCTCCAGCTTTAACACAAATATTGAATGTTTATTTTTCTATCCTATCTGGGAGCCAAGAAATCCAACTGTGTGCCAAATGCACAAATATTTCTGTTGCTTAACGGGTAAGAGGTCCTGACTTCTGAGGCATTTTCAGAGGCCCTATTTTTTTTCTTATTTACTACCTTCCATTGAATTTGGCATCCTTTCCTGAGAGAACAAAGGAGGTGAGTTGCCAAGGCTCAGCTGTGTCAAGAGCCCTATCAAATACTCTTGACTTCAGCGGCAGGAGAGCAGACAACGGAGAAGCACAGTAAAGATAAACCAATGACATGATAGTGATGCACAACAAACTCTACTTTATAATACAGAAATGCCATAAATAAAACAGAATACAGTATGCCCTTAAAAAAAAGAAAGCAAACAAATGCACCCTCTGCAACTTCCTCTCGACATGATTTACTTTGCTATAGTTATACCGATAAGTCGATCTGTCAGATAGTGAAGAAAAGCTATCCCTGTTACAAAAACACAGACATCTTGTGGGAGGTTTGTGTAGAGTGTTAGGCAGTTGGCACTACTGCAGATGGATTACATATCAATGAGACATACGATAACACTGGAAATGTTGCACCGGCCAAATTTCTGGCAGGATAAGCAAGGTGAGATCTACTGTACAGAACACTGGTCCATTCATTAATAATGTGCCTGCCGGGCACATAAAGGTCAACTAAAAGTATAGGTTTTTAATCAACATTACTAGACGGTCTTCAGTATGACATAAAGAGTCTGGAACAGGCAGTCTGCCAAACTAAGAGAATGAGCTCTGTACTGTCTTCTCTGTGAGAGTCACTGTGAAGGAAAGGATAAATGCTGGAATCACCCATAGGCTTCAGGGGGTCCTGTGGGGCCAAAGAGCAGACTGGCAACACAAGGGAATGAATAAGAGGAGAGAGAAAAGAAGCAAGAACACTTTGCTCAGAGAAAAGAACAGTGAATCTTTCGCGCATAGACACTTAGCTGTCCTTTTGAGAAGGATTATGGGGTTTAGGTGCTACAGTGCAGCTTCAGATATACGAGTCCACAGACAGAGCCCCGAAGTTTGGTATCAACTTAACACTGACACGCCACACCATGGCTTCAGAGATTACACGGGGGCTAGATGTGCCATTTCTGACACAAAGTGCAGTGCTGCATACTTTAACACTCCTCTTTCTCTTCATTTCTTCTCCTCTCATCTGCTCTTGTCTCCTTTGCAGTCCCTTTCTGTCAAGTGGCACAGAAGAGAAAGAGCCGAATGTCTGCGTCTGCTTACTGGGGCAAGTGAACATTTGAAATGACAGAGGGTGACGTTGGCTTGAGTGCTTGAGAAGATGCCTCAGAGCTAAGTGAAGGACCATTAGGGAGACAGTGATAAGATGCATGCATGTAGACAGGGCTACAGAATGTTCACCTTGAACAGTCTGGTGTCATCTGCAGAAGAGGGGCTATCACACAGTGAGAGCACAGCATCAAGCTCCAATCAAACTCCATCACGGCTGACAGCAAAATCAAACTGATGCCTACACACATGCCGAAAGGTGCTGTGACCCCCACACCCCATTATTATTCATGCACAGTGGCTAGCTATTACTGTGATGCCTTCTCACTTCATTTGGCATTCCTGTATTGGGCAACTAAGCAAAAAGCTTTCAAGAGCTACCGTAACACTGAGGACTTGAAGACTCCTTGTCAAAGAAGACACCTGAAGAAAAAGACAAAGTGTGAGAAAAGTAGGAATATAGAGGTGAGGTAATGTAAACATTACAGCTGTGTCATCCTACTTAAGAAGAAAACCACTGCAACATCATTTTTTTAATTTTAATTTTGTTGCTGTATGTGATGTACTAATAACATTTTTACATATATACATATATATTTCTACATATACAAATATGTATGTTTCATATACTATATGTTTACATAACTAGAAAATACAGCATGAACTGTCTTAATACAGAAAACCAGTTGGTCATAAAGATATTTCTATGCTGCACACAACTTAGACATCTCGATTGTATATCATATGCAAATGCAATTTAATACTGTGCTGTACTGTATGTATTTGTTGATATTTGTTTGTAACTTCTACAATAAATGTGAATGATGAAAAATATTGCACAAGTATGTTTCTTTCTCTGGATGCTAACCTTGGACACGTTCTTGTTAGCTACACCAGTGGGTATCACCAGTATCAGGCAGCAAATGGCCTCAGTTTATGCCTCATGGATTGAACACGCACACATCTGCACACTCTCCTTCTCTCTCTTTCCTGCGTCTTGTCTCTTCCTTCCAGTGTTTGCAGAGTTGGAAATTTCTTAAATAATTTATGCTGTTAATAACCAGCTCGGTCTCTACGGCACAGAGCAGTCCTGTTCAAACACAGCTACGCACATGCGTCTGTGTGTGTGTCTGCGCAGCATAGTGAAAATGGAACAGTGTTTGAACAGCGAGGTGAAGGTGTATGGATGAATGTGTATGTGATTGCAGTATGAGTTATCACAGACTAGACAGAATTGACTGATGTGATAGTTGAGGGTGGTTATAGGGCGGGCTTCTGTGTCAATATGGAGGAAACCACAGATTTCTTTCAACAGTGTGGTAGCTGAAGGTCACATACTGAACCATCCTCATAAGCACAGGCATTAATGATATTGCATACAGATAGTGTAATCAGTAACAATGTATAAAAACTACTCTAAACAACTAGAATCACAATGGCAAAGTGATTAAATGAGTGTGTCATCATCATCACCCTGCCCTATTCAAGGTTTTGCTTCTCCTGTACTGTATCTGTCTTTATTTTCTTTGTTACAGTTGGACAGTACGTCTGCCTGTGAGCTTGCCATTTTTTCAGCATGTCTATCTGTTTCTCAAGATGAGAGATGCAAAAAACAACAACAAAAAAACAACAAAAAAAAAAAAAAACAAGTGGGTGCACACTCTTTCCAAAGATGACCTTGGCAGAAGTCTGATGATTTGCAGAGAGCGGCAGTATCAATAATAATGAAGATATTAATAACCTGGTGCATTGGCCCGAGGGTTAGTCTGCAGGAGGTGGTGGGGGGACAGTGGTGGGCTTTAATAGTCAGGGTTGGGGGTGGGGGGTGGAGGGCACGGCTGGCAGGAAGGAGAGAAGGGAGAAAGAGTGGGGGGCGTTAGGGTGGTATGGAAGAAGGGGTGGTAAGTGCACGATTTCCTTAGCAGCAGTGTGGTGCTGCAGTCCATGCTGTCACACGTCAAAGAGGGAGCAAATCAAAGGCAGCTCTTTTGATGAATATAAAACAGAGAGTCCTGCTGAGAAGCACTCTCCCTCCCTCCCATTCTAATCACAGAGTCGCAGAGGCGGCGGGCTGCACCAATCCCCCCAGCCCAGCACAAAATGAAAGGAGAGAAGGAACAAGGAGAAGGGGACAGAGAGCACACGCGATCACAACAAAAGCTGCTTTATAATAGCAATAAACATTTGTCCTCTCGAGACATTTGCACAGAATGATGGGTGCGGTGTGGCAAGATGCAAGTAAAACTGGAATGGCATCAACATATTTTTACCCCCCACCAAACCCTGAAAAAGGTTCTCCTCCTATATCTAAAGGTACGCAGTGGGTTTTTTTTATTATTATCTGTAAACAACAAACAATCCAGGACTCTACTGTCCCCTGAAGCATTCACTTGTTTGCTCTGAGCTTGCAGGGCTTTGATGTAAGGTCTCAAATTCCTCAAAAGATGCTCAAAAACAGCATTACCTTATGGGCAAAAGTCTAATTAACCTTTGTTTCAGAGGAGCTGAAGTGAGGACGGTGCTTGTGTTGAATTCATAACATCCCCTTCCCCAACTTTTAAAATGTCACACAGAGAACATTAGCTCAAATTTGGCTTCAAATATCGGAACAAAAATCACAAAAGCTTTTATCAAGCACTGCTGAGTATTGTCAGTACCTCTTGAAAGCAGTTTATGGAAGAGTGTCCAATAATATCCTCTATGATATGGGAAATAATGCGGTATAGGAAACATCTCACCCTCTTTCATGTCTCTTTTCATTGTTGTCCTCACCACAGGTTCCAAAAACAATTCAACATCCTTTGCACTTTTTCTCTATTCATCCTATACAATTTTTTCCTCATAATAACTTCAGATAGTTTAATTTTAATCAATAAATGAAACACTATTCTTTAGAGCTGGGTATCCCACCTGCTTCCTCATGTCACTGCTAAGCTATTTTGGCTATGCAGACTGAGTAATAAGACGTGCAAAATACTTGTGAATTTTTCCATACGCATTAATAGGAAAGCAGGAAAAACTATTAACCATGCATGGATCAGTTACTGCAGCCCACAGGACAGTGATGGGCCCCACAGTGGTACTATGTTCAGGCCAGTCCAGCCTTCAAAGCTCAAGAACTGTATCACTGTATTCAACCAGATCTCAGTTTCTGTAGCACCACCTAACCTCTCCTCCCCTGGGCAGCGCTCCTCTACTGCTCCCCAGGCATCATTTGTGTGTGACACCAAAGCCCACTCCCACCCAAGCCCTGAGCCCAGAAAGTGACACATGCATGCGTGTCGCTGCCGTTTCACCTCCTGCCTGCTGAAGTATGAGGCAATTTCCTGCGAGTGGCGCATGGTGAGAGAGAGAGAGAAAGAGTAGAGGGCTAGGCACAGCCCAGCTCTGCTGCTCTCTTTGATACTGTCAGGGAAGAGTAATGGCTCTCTGCAGCAACAGCCACCACCAAACTAATGTAGTGTGACTTTGGTTCTCCTTTTCAATGCATTACCACCATAGTGAGTAAGAAGGGGATGGGAAGACGACAGCCAAACTGTGAAGAATGTGGGAGGAAGGTTCGGTCCATGTAGGGAAAGACAGAATCCCTTCACAGTTAGCATTCAATTTCCTTAACTCCTAAATAAACAGACATGACAGGCATGTTTCTGTAATCTCAACATATCTGTGCAGTTGCTCAACTTTTACCAACCAAACAGGATGCTACTCAGGCTATATTCCTAACAGGAATGCCAGCATTAGCAAAAGCCAGTTCTGTTAGTCAGGACAGCTCTAACTAATCTTTACAATGATTTCAAGGTCACAGTGCTTTAGTACATAGAGAGAGCAGCTTATCACTGGAAGGACCTCATCTAATTGGGCATTCTACTATCTCAGCAGCTATTACAGCCATGTTCATTGTGCCTGACCTTGCAAATTTAATAAGCAGAGAATGAAAAGTCGTCTCATAATTTTTGCACATTTTTTTGTGTAATTTCCAAATTAAGACAAAAAAAGAAGCAAAGAAAGCTACTCTAGTTGCAGATCCGCATAGCTCTCTGCTTGAATGCTTGCCCTTCTTTTACTTACAGATGTAATTGCAATCAAACCCGTCCAGAAATTATACTGTAATTATGCAGAATTAGGAGCTGATTCAAATTGCACAATATTACAGTTCATTAGAGCTAATTGAATGCCATGGTCTTTAGGCTGACTGCCAGATGTGTCGTGATGTCAAGAGATAGTGGGTCTTCTGTGAAGCCTAAGGGCTGGGGGTTGTTATAGAGAGACAGACTGCTATTCAGCTTGGCCTTGGCTCCCACATTTAGTCTAACATGCACCACCATCAGAAACTCATTTAACAGGCAGCCTTTCAAAAGCCCCCATACTGGTTCGCAGCAATTACAACTCTGGCCAGTAATAACATAACTGTTGGACTTGAGCATAAAAGTATGGAAGTTAAATTCATATTTTTAAAAAACCTGTGAACAACACATAGTGGTTCAACAAAACATGGATGTGCCTCAGGTCATGTTACCTTTCAGCGCATTCATTAATTATATGTTAGGAAATATTGGCATGTAACATTTAAAGTATACTGACATCATTTTTTTTATGTTTCACCTTTATAAAAAGACAAATGAAGAGAGACTTAAAAGATAACCTCAAGTACAGAAAACATGATGGTGATCTTGCTTTCCGCTAACACTGGATGCACACACAGATGTTAGTGGTTCCTCAATGCAAATTTAAACATTTGCCTGCATTACTGTAGGTTAAACCATTGTTGTCTATCAAAAAGGCTCCCTTGTGCAACACAGAAGGCATTAGCAGATATAATAAGCATATAGAGTAAAAAGTAAAGCCAATAACTCAAATTGAAAAATATAGTTCATGGTTGTTCCAAGGTTACAGTTGCTTGGCTCCTAGCCTGCAACAAATATGCAGAGGTATCTGCTAATCTACGATCATTACTATTCCACTATTTTACTGCCTTCTTTTACAAAGTTTGGCAGCTTAAGAAGGTTAAGAAAAAAGGTTCACTGACAGTATGCTTCTTCTTTATCAAATGAGTAGTGCTATATTGAACTCTGCATCTTAAAGAATATAAGAATAAAAAGCAGTCTCAACTGCACAACAACCTTTAAACTTGCTCGTAGATTATTCAAGTACTAAAGTAATTACATGTTGAAGGACATATACAGGATTGCCTGAAAGTATTTAAAGTTGAAATCCTGAACATTTCCATAACTTTACCCATACTTTATGAGTTCAGAGATGCCATGGCACATAATTTCTCTTTTCTGGAACATAGAGCTTCACAAATAAATAGAGAATATTTCTTCAAACATAATAGCTTAGAAATTTCCATTATGTATTGCCATTAATGTTACATATATTTGCACACACTGTTAGTTCAGGAGGTTACATATTCATTCATAAAGAACTGTCAGCTACAATATATGTTAAGTCACACACTGTAGGACTCGTCTTATCTACACCAACAGAAACAACCTGAATGAGTATTCATAGATGGAATTGATGTAAATCAACGTAGAAGGAGAAAAAATAGAAATATAGAGAAACAAAGAAAAAACAGAAGAGTGCAAAAGTGAGGTGGATGAGGGGAGTGTAACGAGGCAGGGGTTGTCTGGAGCCCGTGGCCTGGGGCAGTGCATGGAGAGAGATGAGCTGGTGTGCACACTGCAGGGTATCGTCTGTGAACGTTCGGCCTCCTCTAACAACTACTGAGGCTAGGTTTGTAGCACAGTGGGTCACAACCTACTACAGTCTGGCGTGGTTATCTGTGTGTTTCAATGATGCATTTAAAAAATTACTGAATAAAGGTAAGAGACTGAATAGAGAAAAGAAACAAAGGCACATCCAGCAGAAGAAATAAAACAGAGCTTTTGTTTTGATTGTAACAATTACTAATCTACTTTTATCAATGCTGTGTGCGTGTGTTCCATCTTTCACTGTGAACTGTGGGGCAGATGTCCTCAGTAAAGTGCAGCCCTCCCAGTCTCTTCAAAAGAGACTCTCTGAACACATAGTACTGTTTTCCTCTAGGAAGCTAGTCTCTGTGTCTGCCCTCTGCCAAGGCTCCCCCCCACCACACACTTTTTATTTGTTCATTGTTGACTTGTGCAGCAGTGTGACCTAGCCGCATGTATACCTGTGCTTCTCTTTATCTCCTGCCTCCCTGAGGAGAGCTTGGCAAAGCTGTGTTTCCACTGTATAATGTCCATATTTGAGGAGCATTGCATTTCTAAAGGGCTATTATACTACGCTCATTATTTCTGACCTGATGCTAGCCGCAGCAGGCCCAGCACACTGCTTGAACTGGGTGTTCTAGTTCTTCCTAAACCTCAGCATTAAGTAGCCTCTTTGATCTCTCTCCACTGTGACAAAGCAGCAGCACCAGGCCTCCTAAATGAACCACTCAGAACTCAAGCAGCGGGCAACAACATCAAGTACAGCAGGGGAAAAAATATGCAGATCCTCTAGGAACATGCTTTAAAAAAAGGAAAAGATGAGAACACGGGGTCCTGACTATAATTAACTACAATGAGCTGGAGGCAGATGTGTGACTCCAAAACATAAAAGAAAAGCCTACTGCCTGCATTTTTCACAAATTGCTCTGAAAATTAGGAGTTTACTTAATAGAAGTAGAACATTTCATCTGTTAAAGGTTATTTGTTATCTCCAGGCTCCCAGAAAATACTTCAATTGTCTTGATCTTTACAGGATTCAATGCAAATCATTAGAATTCTAATCACAGATAATTTTCCAGACCTACAAAAAAAAGAAGCACATGAAGAGTCTTTGTCATCACAGGGTTCTGAAAGACCTCTGCATTACATGTGAGGAAAAAAGCTTTTTGAATGAAATTATAATAATCCTCCAAATCAGCCCCTTAAAAGAAGAAGAAAAAAAATAGTATGTTGAAATAGTGCAGGTGCTCGCCGGACACAGGAGAAGCAAGACCAAAGAACTGTTATATGATGCTAAAATTCATCACAGGCAACTTAGAATAAGCCCTTTGATTATAGACATGGAGTTGAATTTAGCTAGCACATTTTCAGCACAATAATGCCTTTGTCTTTCTGGTCTATAATCAATAAAAACAAACAAAAATCGGTTCGTCTGTAGGGTTAACAAAGTTAAATGTAAGACTCTTGAAGACCTTTATAGACTTTATTAATCCACAGTCATGCACTTTACCCAAGTCACACCAGCAAAGTTCAAAGTATGACAGTCTGAGTATCATATTATTCAGATTTATTACATCATATTTTTTAATTAATAATTAGTCATACAAATAAATCAATGCAATCAGGGCACAGAACACTAAATAAATTGTCTCTAACACTTTTCAAGACATGCAGATGTCCTGTAAACTCAAATTGTGCAAAACAAAAATTAATCTCACACAATTAATATTTGGTAGCGTATAATCACCTTCTTAAAAGGTGGTAGAAATACAATGCTGAAATGAAGTTTACATGATTAAAAAAATTTGATGAGTCAAAATAAACTTTACCTTTATGTAATTTAAAAAAACTATTAGCAATTTGAATCTCAAAACCCACTGGCGGGTTTAAAAGCCATGTCTTTTTGTTGTTGTTGTTTTAATTGCCAAAAATACGCAATTTATCTGAATCTGGAATCGTACAAACAGAAAGAATTGGTGGACCCCAACTTTCTGATGGTCCTCAAATGAATTATGTGTGCTATCGGACAAATAAACAATATTTAGGTTGAAAATTGCGAGTTTTCATTAAAATTACTTTATTCTGCGTGTCTTTCAAAAATTCACCAACAATAAATAACTCTCTTGCCACATTCTACAAAAACACAATATCTCAGACAAACTGAGAAGTGATGACTAACTTAGCTGACTAACAGATAAAAACATATGTATAGAAACAAATTAAAACTGCAAGTAGTAAATATCTACAATATGTAGAGTCACCATATTTTCCAGTATTGGTAACACTTGGTGGCACTTGGAAACATGCTGATTGCATTGTTTTTCTTTGGTTTTTGTTTTGTTTTGCTTTAATTTTGTAAAATAATGAAATGGAACTTTCCTTGTTTCTTTTTTTACAATGATTTATGGCAATATAACCTTTTCATATGGCACAAAAGACATCTTTGATTCCACTCTAATTCTAGCCACGGTTGTGCTATTTCCACTGTCGTGCAAGGTGTTATACTATCATGTAAAATAACCACACAATAAGTAAAATGTGACAAGAGCATAAAACACCTAGAAACTGCTTGAGATTCAGAGGGGTAAGCATCAAAATAATGCTTAGAACATATTTGAAAATAACAGAGATTGCTGTAATCGCCAAGTAATTTTTCATAACAAAAGAATAAAAAACTATGCATTCTGTTGTGAGAAACCAAAACAATGCGACAACAGCAGTGAAAAATGACTAAAATCTGCACTGAGGTAAAACAGCAGGTGTTATTTCTCACTTAAACCAGCCGAATTTTTCCACAACTTGCATGGTGAGCATTTTTGGCTTCATGCCAATCAGCCAAATTTGCTTGCAAACTCACCAAACCTTTAACCATCACCACCTTAAATAGTTCTCCTTCCAACCTGATACTCGAGGCTAATTGCCAGGGGTCACTACTGTCATTCAGAAAGAAATCAAAATGATAATGACTCCTTATTAGAAATTCTATCTGGAAGTGCACACAGGAAACATCAAAAGGTGCTGACAGGGTGACTGGGGGCACTGATGAGGCTCAGTGATAATTCACATCAAAGCAGAGGCTCAGTGAGGACATCCATAGGGGAACTAGGACTGTAACATGTGCAGCAAAAATAAATACAGGGAGACAGAAATTCTCATTCTCCAATTGGGATAATTCACTGCTCTGAAATTGAAAGGTATTATTGGTAACCATTCCCAAAAGGAAAAAGCACTGTTTGGGGGTTGATGAGCCCGGTTGAAAGAATGCCAGGGCAGATAGGATGATGTAGTTTGGTAGATTATAAATGATAGCCACACGGTAAAATCACATAAAAGAAATAATAAAATATAATGCCTAGTGGAACCATGATGAACGTACACTGGAAATGTGCACTTCAGTAAACAATCAGACAATGTCAATTATGTGAAATTGGGCTGGCTATGGAGCATTTCTATTCTGGCACTGGCACAATCAACCTTTTAATGGCAGGCTGTTAGATAATAGCTATCTGTCTGTTGGTCTCCAGTTTGAGTTCCCAGTAAATCCTTTTCACACATTACAGAACGGCAGTGCTGGTTCATGGCTTACATGGAGAGGCGAGCCCATTACTATATCCAGTTTACAGTGTCTGCAGCCCAGAAGTAGGAGCCAGTGGCCCAAACCTGACCCCATCCCTGAAGCCTGTCTGTCTATCCAGTGTTGCTACCTTGACTGAAACAGAAGCACAGGACAGTCCAGTGCATGGCCCATTTGCAGCTCATCCTCACTTACCGACCATCTTACCTTGCTGCAAGCATGTACTGAGACCACATAAAGACTACAACAAGTGTGTACTAAGAAAAAAAACACAACACAGCTTTTCAAAAGTTCAACAACACCCACTACTAAAAAGAAGATGCACTGTAGGATTGATCATGTGGAATGTCATAAGCATTTTTTGTATTTAGTGATTAAAACCCAAAACTGCATGATTATTAGGACAGGAAAAAATCAGTGAACACTAATAACTGTATATGCCTAAATCTAGAAAAATGAAGACATATTTCAATTACAATTTGATTATGCTGATCATTAGGGGTAGAAGTAATACTTTCCATGGCAGTCATTACAAGCCAGATCCCTCTAGTACTGCTCACACTGTAAACTAAACAATTAGGCAGCAGGAATGCTGACTTCTGATTTTCTTACATCCACAGAGGCAGAAAATTTGCTTAAGTCTGCAATTGGCCACCACATGGCTCCTTCTCTCTCCTTTCATTACACAAAAGATGCATTTTCCAGTTATGGAGTGATAGGATTATATTACACTTTAATAACTGATATTTTATCCACTCGTGGATATGACAGCATTGTGCTATAAATTTAGAAGAACACCGAAATTTCTGTAATGGGTAATAAAGACATGCATACCAGTTTAATTAAAGTAGATTTTCTATAAAGCACTGATTTAAAAAGAGAAAAGATGAAACAATGCCTCTCAGAGTATCTCTCAGAATAGGTGATGCTTTTTAAATGTCATTTGTTCAGATGTTTAGCATGGAAGATATTAACTGTAAAATATATTTAAATAAGCCCAAAAAAAAAGCCTTTGTAAACACTCAATGTATGTAAAGAAATGAGAAAAATGATGTAGTTTACACAGTAACACTCATGACTCACACAACATTGTTATTTCTACTTTTCCAAATGCTAGTCCATGTTTTGTATTTGTTCCAGTTTCCTGGTTGGAAATTAAACTGCATGTAAACATGGATGGATTTTGCCATTTCAGTTGCATATATACAGATCAGATCACAATTTTGGCGCTTATTTTGGCAAAAAATTGTGCTCACTTTACAGCTTCAGCTCAGGTCAATTCCTTCGAAACCGATTTGTTCATTCTTCACAATGTAAAAATAAGTACTAGACAAACATCGTCAGTATATCAGTTATACATTAAAATCATGGCACAATGTGTTGAGTCAACTTAGTGTCAACTGTATTTTACAACTGTTTTCTTCTCTTTTTTACTATTCTTTCTCTTGCCTCTTTTTTGCATGCATTTTGTACATGTACAGTACATTTTGTAAACCAGATTCACATTCTGTAAACCTATGACAAACACGTTTCCCTTTTCTTTGCAAGTTATACAAACCAAGATGTGCATTGTTTATTGTAAGAAATGCAAACTGCACTAATCAGTCACAACATTAAAACCACTGACACATGGCAATGGCATAATCAACAGCAGCACTCCCACAAAAGTACAATGTACCCCGCTGTACTGCAAAAACTGTTCAGGATTGGCTCGAGGAACACGAACAAGAGCCCAAAGCATTGACTTGGCCTCCAAACTCCCCAGATCCCAATCCAGTGAAGTGTGCTGGAGGAAGAAGAAGCAGCCTAATCTGGAGAAGAAACCCCTTTAACCTAAAGTACCTAAAGGATCTACTGCAAACATCCCAGTGTCAGACACCACAGGATGCCCCCAGAGGCCTCAGGTCCATGTCCCAGTGATTCAGAGCGCTTTTGGCAGCACAAGGGGAATCTACACAATATGTTAGGTAGTCATATGAAGACATTTTACACTATCAGGTAAACATTTACAAAATACAAAGTCCTGCTGCTGCTCTAAGCAATTGTTCATGTTTTTGGGGCCAGATTGTTATACCTAACCCAATATTCTGTTCAGCAACAGATGGCAGTACCTGTTTTCTTGGCTGACTTTTCATTTAGGGTCACGTCTACCTGGATTTGTGAGCTTGATTGCATTTTGTGCATGAAACAATTTCATTTAGCAGAGTTTTGTCTCCCATGAGGAGTTCTGTAGCATGGTATTGAGAAACACTTGTAAGAAATTATAATTGTAAATCTGTGCGAGATAATGAAACCAGAATTATGAGATCTTCTTCCGTTATCCCCTGCACTATATACCTGCAAGAAAAGCAGAAAAAAACCCTCCATCTTGCTCACTCACATTTTTCATTCCATACTCTCCCCGCTCGCCCCTACTAACCTAACCCTCCACCTACAAACCCCATTCTTCAACACAACTAGGGAATTTCAATCCTATTTCATATCCTAGAACAAATTCCTTCCCTGATTACTGATGCATTTCAAAGCAGGCATCATTATATTTTCAGACCACTTTCCTTTAAAAATGTACTGAAACCCTTTATGCTGGTTCCCAGGGGGCCCCTTCTCCTTTTCTGTTATGCTCTTATTAGTCCGTCTCTCTGCTGCCTGCTGGGGGATCCACATTGCTATTCATTTTCTGTATCTCTGACCTCTGTGTGGATGGAATTCATCTGGCCTATCCCTTGTTCTTTACATTACTTTGGAGACAGGCTGCTACTGTCTGGTGCAGCTATTAAAACATAAACACCATTAAATAAAAATGTGCAGAATTGAGGCGTGTGGAAAGAGAGAAAGGCAAAGAGAAAAAAAAATGACTCTCTCCTGTGCCTATAGTCCATTGTAAATGAATTGTGGTCCATTCTGTAAGATGCTTTGTTTGAATAACTTTGTTACTAATGAGTCAAGAAAGAGAGCTGTCATGACTTCCACTGATATATTGAATAGAAATACTTGGAATAATTTATAATAAATGTTGCCAAATACTGAAGATGTTAAAAACCTCAAGGGCTTCTTGCTTAACTGCAACCATAGAACAAGTTGCCGTATGAGGGAGCTGAATCAATGTTTAATTACAATGCAATCAACAGCAACAGCCAAGTCCTACCCACACTGGCAAAATATTATTCTGATTAAAACGTTGGGCAAAAAACCATTGGATTAATGTGTGTTAAAGCAATGACCTATTCTCACAGGTGCCTATCCAGTTGAACTGTGTAGGTTGTGCTATACTAACTTCTGAATAAAAAAAAAAGAATAACCTTTTGACTGGTGTTTAAGATTTTGCTATTGTTGGCCAATTAGAGTGGTCATAAAAAACCTTGAGGGAGACAGTAGATTCCAATCAGCAAAAGTATTGTCAAAAGAAGCCCATCTAGCAGTAGCCTCAGAGGACAAGCAGCGTCTCTACACCACTTCTCAGGTGGACAAACAAGGTTGGGATGGGCTAAGACATACCACCATTTCTCAGTGGATGATTTGAAAATAGTCCTATTTTGTGAAATGGTTGTGGGAGTATTCAAATCTGGGGGTGTTATGCCTCTTTGGAGTTGGACACATGTACCAAATCGCACTGTTCTTCAGAGGCATGCTCTAGCTGACATGTCTGTGCAGAAATATTTGGCATGATACTGAGCTCTCAAAGCTTTGCAAGAATGACTTCAAAACCAAATACGATGGAGTGCTGAGTGTTATTGACTTTTCCCTATAGTCACCTAACCTCAACCTCATTGAACATTTATGGAGGATATTTTAACGCAGTTTTCAGCAACTTCAACAGTAAGTAACTATCCATCCATCATCTATACACAGCGTAATCCTCATTAGGGTCGTGGGGGGCTGGAGCTCATTCCAAGCAACTTAGGGTGAAGGCAGGGGACACCCTGAACAGGTCGCCAGTCTATCACAGGGCCACATAGAGAAACAAACAATCACTCTCACATTCACACCTACGAACAATTTAGAGTTACCAATTAACCTCAGCATATTTTTGGACTGTGGGAGGAAGCCGGAGTACCCGGAGAAAACCCACGCATGCACAGGGAGAACATGCAAACTCCATGCAGAAAGATCCCGGGAAAGCCGAGACGCGAGATCTTCTAGCTTTAAGGCAAAAGTGCTAACCATCAAGCCAGGATGCCAGAAACAGCTTTTTAAGCTTTAAAATCTGAATTACATGTTTTCTGACCATCCTGCCTTCACCCAAAGTCAACTGGAATAGGTTCCAGCCCCCCACGACCCTACAAAGGATAAAGCGGTGTATAGAAAATGGACGGATGGCTGGTTTAACATGAAACGTTTTCTACTTACACACCTAACAGACACACTCAAGCATTAGCATCACACTGGCTTTGTGTTATCAGCCATTGTTTACATAGCCTCTCAGGTATGACTTGGACAACTACTTGGCAAGCAAAGAAAGTGTAAATTACATCAATAGGCACTCATTTGGTTCAGCTTAGTATTCAGATCTGCCTCATTTAAAGTGAAGACTTGAAGTTTTATATAGAAAGCTTAGTGAGAACTGCAAAAGAGCAATGAACTAATAGCCCCTCAACAGTAAGTCTATTGAAAGCCAATATTTTAAAAAAGAAAAAGAAGTGAAATATTGCATACACTTGAATTTAATCAACACTGATTTACATTTGCACTTCTTTAAATAACAGTGTAAGGAGTTAGTGAGTGTCTAACTGAAGGATTTACTGACAAAATCAAACGGATGGAGAGAGAGAGAGATGAAAAGAGTAGGAAGGGAGGGGCTTTTATTGCAGGAGTCTCTAATGCAAACCCTGAGTCACTGGTCTGGCTAGGAAACCCTGCAAAGAACTGTTGGAGTTGATGAGCTAGTCCAGCTGAATGATATACATCGCCAGCCATAGGCGAGAGCTGTCCATTAGTTACAAGGGTTCCTGTAATGCCCAGCTCCAGTACATTATTTCCAAATGCATCAGTCAGCGTCGTGCAGCACAGATAAATTCTAATGCTTAAGATCTGTAATGCATACTCTCACCGCTGCTATATTACGCCACAGGTTAGGAGGGCAGGAGGAGAGAGGGGGGAAAAATGTAATTTATTTTTCACTGCAGCCAGTATTCTTCCCATTAGCTTCAAACGTGAGATAAGTTATGGACTTTAACGAGCGCCTTTAGCCACCAGAGCACGCTGCACACAAGACTGCAGGCAGAAGAGGTGGGCTACGGGCTAAGGGAGGAGGGACCAGCAATCTGAATGTATGGCGCTGATGACCCAACACAAGCACCTCACTGTCCTCAGTGGGATCCAAATGCACCTTACACAAGAGGAGTATCTAAAAGCATTCAATCTCAAATACCAAGAAATTTCCATGATGTCTTATTTGTATGTCATACATCTGCATAAATATAACAAGAATTTCACCCGGCTTAGTTGTCACGCACATTTTTACCAAGCTGGTGTCCTAAACTGTGCCAATATGCAATAAAAGGTGGCCCAATGGTGCACTGCAAAAAGCATAATTTAAGGTGGGTGGCTGCCTGAGGGCCATTCTGATTACTTTTTTGAAGCATGTAGAGAAGGCTTCGGCTCATCCCTGACACGTACATACATTTCTACCTTCACCAATCAAATGTCACGGCTGGAAAAAAGCAGAGCTGTCCTGACCTTTTAAAAAGCTCTGGGATCCCTTCGTGTGTTTCAGAGAGCTAAGACATGCCAAAGCAGGAACTGAAAGAGCACACGTACACATACTGAAGTCTTCCTATAGCTAGAACTGCCAGATTATACGAGAAAAGGTCACACATATCTTAATTTTCTGGATTGTGTGACGCCATTTATTCAGTTACCAACTGAACATGTAAGGCTGCTTCTTGTAACCTCTTCCTAAATCCTTCCAGTTATTTTACATGTCATACATAACTCCCTGTCTGTAAAAAAAATGCATGATTGTTACTGATCATGTAACATACTAGGACAGACAAAACATTAGGGCTGCATGAAAATGGCCAGAATGACTATCCTAACTGCTATGTAAAAGACTGTCAAAGTGATGATCAGAGCATTTCACAAATTTTTTTCCCTTACACAGAAATCATTTTAAATGATCTACTTTACGACTGAATATTCTGCAACATTACACCTGCTTAAGGAAACAAATGTGAAAAACAAAAAATAACACAATTCATTGTTCAGAGGCTTTACACGCCACGTAAACAATGGAAACAACATCCTTAGAAATGGTCTCTCCTAAGTATTACATCATCTGATTTGTTCACATGGACACGTGCCTTCTGTCCTCCAGGATTTTTCTTCTTTGAGATACAGCCACCTATCTACCCAGAATATATCTTACTGTCAGGCATTGACAAGTGACTAATTAGCTATGGGCCTGTAAGATTCTCATTGAGCTGCAGTGAAAGGAGTATTAGTCGAGCATGTTCAATATTCTGTCTGATGTGCAGACAGTCTATCCAGATCACTAACAGAGTTTAAAGCATTTGAAACTGATAATTATGAATGTCAGGATATTTAGGAAAAGTAAAATTAGCTATGAAATTACTTACAAAATGTATTTCTTGATACTTGCTGTTAAACCATCTGCTCACTCAAAGTCATAGTTTCCGGAATAATCACAAAACAGCACTTTATTTTTCATCAATCTGGTAAACGATTCCAATTCAATAAGTCAAAATCTAAATATAATCATAATTTTACCACCTTTGACACGATCACAATTTACATAGAAAATACAGGAAAATCAGGGGAATTCAACAATCATGAAATACAGATAACCTTGGACCAATGTCTGAGACACTAAGCAAAGAACGTTCTGCACTGTGCAGTTAAAACTGTTACATTCATATTAATTCACTCATTAACAGCTAATATTGCTCGTGATCTAGAGTGTGCTCAATTCACAGACAATAAAACATTGACTATTCTTAATGCAAATAGCTGAAAGTTTTATCCATGCACAGGATTCAGAGTGCATCATGCAGAATTTTTCATACAATATATCAGAACCAGTAACCGTTGTCAGCATAAAAATTGAGGCTACACTGGCAGAAAATGTGAAAAAAGATGGCTTTTTATTTCATCAAAAACTAAACCCTTCGCAGCTAAGATTCAACCTCCACCCCAACTAGCCGTGGGCTAAATAAGAAAAGACAGCAATTCTATGCACAAGTGCCATGTTGTCTCATCTTACATCCCATCATGTGCCAGCTCTGTTTATCCCAGCAAAACTGCTGGGGCTTTAATGCAGATGAATTATGAAGTGACTACAAGAGTCTTAATTACTCCCTGCACCCACTCTGAATTATGCAGGATTCTGCTTACAACCACTTTAGCGCTTTGCATGCAATAGTTAACATAACTGCTTAACACAGCCCTGGGCCCCTTTGGACTGGTGTGTATTTCAGGATTAGACTCATCAGAGATGTGTATGCATGTGTGAGTACACAGATATGTATGGCTTCACTGACGTGGCATGTGGTGCATGTTAAAAGCAGCCATTCAGGAAAGAGACGTGCAGTAGTGGACATGTTTACCCTCTGGCACTTGCCTCTGGTTCATTGAGCATGAGGGGGCAGGGGGCTTTAGAAGCATCTGCTGGTATGACTGGAGTGCAGTGCAGTGAGGCAGAAGAGATACACAAATGCATCGACACATGCGCATACCTGCACAGCAATAACTGCCACAATGAATATGAAAATATAATTAGAGTGCCAGGACAGAGAATCTGCGAAGCAATGATGGACATGAGACAATGGTAGGTACAGAGCTTGGCCGTGATGTTGACAAAGCAGCCTTTCTGAGCTGCTGGTTCAGGCACAGGTAGAAAGAGGTGTACAACTTGCTAAACACTGGAGTAAAAATGCTAAGAAGCAGCGATTCAAAATGGAAGCTGTCTGTCAAACACTTTGTAGCCATACATTTGTTTCAAGTTTGTAGCTGCAGCTACTGGGAGGATTGATTCTCCAGTCTGTGACGGAATGCGATATGATTCAGTTTAGTCCTCATCTTCCTTTCTGCTACCTCTAGAGTGTCCACATTTGTTTGACCTGTAGTCTGTGTCTTGGTCTCTCTACCAACACTCCAATGACAAAAACAGCCCACGGCTGTAAGAATATGACAAAAACAAAGAAATACTCAAGCTTTTCCAGCCTACTTTGCTTGCTCTTGTGCAGCCTCGTAGATGTCACATCAACTCAATGGAGGTCCTTAGTTCTGTTGATTTTAGGAGGAAACTTCTTCTAAAGCCCAAATGCTGTTGGATGGTTTGAAAAGTTGCATGTGCCTTCTTCACACTCATACTGACAAACTTTGGAAGGTGATCATTTTGAATTTGAGTTCATAACAGAAAAAGGGCCCCTATATAGTCTCCATAGCATGCAGACCACGCAGCATGCCCGGTGCACCGTTCTGAAGGCAGGCAAACTATGGCCTTTATGAAAGTTAGTATCGATAATCTAGGAGAGATGTCCTCCTACCCAGCAAGGGCGCTTATGAAAAATTAGGAAAACACTGCAGATAGAACCAAAACATAGAGTAACAAAAAAAAAAGTGAGAATCTGTTTAAAACATGAGCCATACTGAGTGTAAGTATTCTTTTTATTGCCTCACTAGTTCAACACAAACAGTTTTACAGCTACTATTACTTTCTTAATTCTCATTATGATATTTATGATCCTGGGGTCTGATTCTCAGTATTGCAGGTCAAACTTCTATTTGGGCATCTCCTCATGTCTGCAAATATGTTCAAGGTACACTCACATGAAACTTATTTGTTCTGTGAAAATGAAATCAGACAATGAATTGAATTTAAATGTTATGGGTTAAAGTCTCACTGGGAAACAATCTAAAATGTATTTCAACATTTTAGTATGGTGAAGTCTTAAAATCTTTAGCAGAGCTGACAGTGGAAAACGGTAAAGGGAATTGTAGAATGCAATTAAAAGAGGGTCAGTCAGTGTAATGTACTCTCTCACTCTCAAATAGCCTCTTCTCTCAGGAAAAAGTGCCTCTACAATGATCTGGCAGACTCATTCTGGTCTCTTGTTTTTCATTTTGATGGCATATACAAGTCCCTTAGCTAGGTATTAAGTACATAGTAGTCTAAGGGCGCACAACTATGGTCACAATGGTAATTACAACTAATCTGCTCAATACCGTGATTAAAAAATGGCCATAAATATTCAATTGCGTTTGAAAGCTGTAGTTTCATTGTAAAAAGCATTTTTATTACTCCACCAAGGAGGCGAAGCCTCAGCTGAGTTATGTGACGATTGGCGTTGGTATGTCTGTCTGTCTGTCACTCTGTTAGCAACATTACTCAAAAATGGATTAATGGATTTGGATGAAATTTTCAGAGAAGGTCAGAAATCACACAAGGACCAATTGATTAGATCTTAGCAAGTGATGCAGCTTATAGTCTGGATCCACAATTTTTTTTTTAAAGATTTCAGCCATTGGATATGATACGACTGAGCAGCCTTGGCGGAGTACTGCGCTCTCTGAGTGCTTTTCTGGTTTCAGTTGTGAAAACTTACTAGTTTAACATTTAAATCTGTGAGTTCACAGATTACTCATCTTAGACATAATGAAACACAGAGTAGCAATCAAAGGAGAGTATTCAAAACTCTAGCCACAGAAACTGCTAAAACAATGCAGACTGGTAAGCATGGGTGTATATGTGTGTGTGCAGGTATGAGAGACAGAGACTGTGTCAGTAGGCAAACTTAAGAAATATGATGAGTGCCTTCAAGAAGCAAATCCATCACTGACATGCACTGTGGGCTTTATTAAAGCCGGGAAAGAGCAGCTTCAACACACTGAAGCTTTCTTATGCTCAGCTATGAAGTCAACAACTACCAGGTGACAACATACTTGCCCAAACCAAATTGACCTTCACATAAGATAACATTAAACACAATATGTTTAGTTTCGACCCTAAAATCTTCTTTCGATTCAAATGGAAAACTTACTTGATATGGTACAAGAGCAATTCTGTCCTTACACAGAGAGTGCAAAGGTATTTTTTTTATTTTAAATATTGTGGGCATGTACACTGTCTGGCTCTATTATTTATGGCCGGGCTGTATTTGTGGATAGATCCATTTGCGTCTCTGTGATTTCAGATGCTGTTATCCAGAATGCTAAAACCTTCATGCTAGTGGAACAAGATTGCCACTTTTATGGGAGCATCTTGTGCTGAAATAAATTCTCTCCAACTAATGTGTGCTGAGGGATCAAGAGGTGCCATGAATGTGAAAGGAGCTTTCAATTCAAGTAGTAATCTAGCCTTCTCTCTCATTTGTGTTTTTCCTTTAAAGCATAATCACTTTGTGCCATCATATTGTAGACATATGCTCTTACTGTGCTCCAAAATTCACACAGCTCCTAAAGTTTTTGATTTCTTTCAATGCCAAATTTTGAACAAATTTAATCAGGCAAATCTTATGAAGGATTACGTGTACTGATAAATACAATTTAAAAATAGATTTCTGTGTGACTGTTTGCAGATCCCATTTAACCATGGACAATTTGAAAGACTGCAAGCGGAAAACAGTCTGTTGCTAATTTATCTTTGTTTCTAATAACTGACCTAGATGATTAGTATAATCTAATGAAACCCGTATAATAGAAACCAAAACAATCATCTGATTCCACGTGATTTATTATCACAAGAGCAAAATCTGGCATACATGATACCGCAACAACAAATCTGTTTAAAGATAGGAAAAAAATTAGAAAATTGTTTAGATCAAAACTAAAGTTGATGTTGATACTGTAGTAATGATGGGCCCAAAGTTTGGTTTGGTTAATTGCTCACTTACAAAGAAGTTTCAGTTTTAATTCCAACTATTGATAAAACTGTATTTTCTCTTCAAATCATTTTACTAGATGGGCAATTTTTTTCCAATAACCAAACCAAAAATAATAAACCATGAAGTTCTCAGTTTTTGAAATGAATGCTGAAAACTCAGCCTCATACCTGGCTAAATAATTGGATGTCTTCTTCTGTCCTTGTTCATTTTTCTGAAGTGTACAGTTTACTTGATCTTTTCAGATGGAACAAAAAGGTAGCACCTTCCTTATCAGCTTTTGCTGTAAAGATATTGAATGAGGAAAACTTTAAAAAGAGAGAGACAGATGAAAGACTGTACAAAATACATTGAAACACTGGAACAGCCCTTTGGATAAAATTCAACCAAGGACATCAGTTAAGAGGGCATCGCTTTCATACAATGCAAAATCCAAAAAAAATTTAAGATTGAAAGCTGTTATTGTAGCTGCCTTAACAACGTATAAAATGTTTGGAGTATGGACAAAGACCTTCAGAGAAAAACTACATTCAGTCAGATGATGGAGAAGGACAGTGGTCCTGCATATCCTCCAGGAAGCTGTAGTACAGTCAGTATGTTGTTCTTTGGCTCAGTCAAGCAGACCACAAATATTTCAACAGGCTGGCTTGGATAAGAATCTTAGAAAACACCAGATGAACATCAGATGATTATTGTGTGGCTTAATGACTTGTACAGTAAACTCTAAATCACAGTAAATCATAGATATTGTATAAAAGGTTACAAGCAGGTAACAAGCTCCTACTTTAACAGGGATGCGGTCACCATGGATACCAGTCAGTTCTGCATATAACCACCTCATGAGCTGTAGGTTACATAATCAAGATACCTCATCTCGGTGGCACCTATGTGGCAGTCTGTGCATCTGCTGCAAAGTGAACATAATGCATATGTACCATAGTGTTAGACAACATTAATATACACAGGAGTCACAGGGACCTTTACGGGAACAAAGCACTGTTTTGAAAAAATATAAGTGCCTGTTAGTTTGTGCTGACAAACTTTCTTCATCCTGTCCTTAGAAACTTGGATCCAATTTAAAACAACTGTTAAAACAACGGGTTTGATATTTAAAAAAAAAAAAACATTAATTTTATTCCACAAAACACTAAAAATGTATCTTTCCAATAATAAATTTTAGTATTAATATTGACTTTGAAAATGGTTTGAAATAGTTATATCTACTGTCTCTTTGGAAACCTGCTGTTTAAGACAATTCTCATTGCCAAATCTTTCTTCATTAATATCTTTATCAAAGATGCGCGCACACTAACCTTATACAAACAAACACATACAATATTTCCTCCATCATCAACTTCAACTAATATTTACACCTACAGGCCAACATAATTTGTGTCTCTTTGATTTGGAGAGACTTTGAAGACACAACTGCAGTAGTGATCTTACAAAAAACTTCCAACAAAATTAAACAAGGAGTTAAAATTTTGATATACATATTCTATGAACAATTATGGCAGCACATTATAATTAAAATTTAAACTCTGCTTGTTTTCTAGAAGTATCAGTATCATTTAGACCTTGTTTTACCCAATAGGGCCTTGTTAGACAGAATCTTTCTGAGCCTACAATGTTACAGGAAAAAACACACATTTATTACCAAGAGGGTAATTTGCTTCTTATTTCAGTATTTGTTGCTTATTTTTCATTTCATGTTATTGTTATTATTACTGTTGATACTATTCTTATTATTCTTCTTATTATTATTATTATTATTATTATTATGAATAATAATAATAATAATAGGACTAAAATACTTTGTGTTGTAGTGAGTTAGCGAGTTTTGTTAACATACAAAAATGCATATTAGAAGAACCAATTTGTGCAATCATTACAGCACCAAGCTGAAAAATCTGATGCATATTCAAATACCGTACCAAGTCCACACATTCCACATTCAAATGTGTCATTCATCAGAGATAATGAAAGTCCTGTGCAATATAAAAGGCCAGTTCAATGCTAATTCCAAAACATAATTGCTCACAAGAATACCATGCATAAATCTTGGCAATTTCACCGCATCGTTATACCACAAAATGAATTTTAAAAATGCAAAACGAGAATCCTGACAACATGAAACAGCATTGGATAATGATCTCGACGGTCTAATTAAGACAGATCCGAGATGGAATTAGCGACATGAAGTGCAATCGAGTGTAAAATAAAAGGAACTGTCAAAATGTGAAATTACACATCGAAGAACAGTCAGTATTTCCAAGGGATGGTCTTCTTTCTTTAATTTCCTTCCAAAGTCGTCATCAGCAGCGCAGATGGTGACACAGTCCACTCCTTTAAAGCATGTGTAAGTGCAAGTGTGCATGTGTTGGACAACCAAGGAGAGATACATGCTGACTTACATAACGCAGTCTCCTTTGTCTCTTTCTGCTCGTCATATGCATTAATGTACACACACACTCAAGCGCAGGCATATGCTGCAACACAATCACTGTCCAACAAGGAGGGAACAGATGCCCCTTCAGGCTCAGGGAGAGGTGGGCACACTCACTGTGTTAGTGTGCAATGGGGTGGTCTTGGCACAAACACCTTTCTACAATCACAAGCTCGACAGTGTCCAAGTGTGAGGAAACGTAGAAAGATTCCAAGTTCCAGCACAGATGCACTTGATGCAAAAATATGACGACATGACATCTGGAGTATCTGTGGTTACAGGCCCTGAGGAAGAATTCAGGAAAAAAAAACAAGATATTTTTGTGAAACATTCATGTCCTTAGTGAATTGGATTGCAGTGGTGGAAGTCTTTTATCCAACGCTGTCCGCTGTGGCCTTTTTTCTCCGGAACAATGTGGAATTGTCTCTTTAGCCATTAGCCTCACATCAAATATGCAAAGCAGGCCAATCATTACAAACGAGTCGTAATACAATAATTGCAGCAAACCGGATCCGGCTGGGGAATGAGAAGCCCAAACAACTGGTTTGCAATTTATATCACACATGAGGATGTCTGGTCCCAGTCTCCCTGGATACAGCCTGGATGCTCTGTGCTGGGCTTGGCTGGGCTGAGTGGTGGCATCCCAGGGTACGAGTGGAGACTGACTGGAGCCCACACGCATGCCTTGAGATACAGCCTCTCTCTCCTTGTGTGTTTCTCTCTCCTCTCCATCCCACCCAGCTCTCAGCTGCCTTCATCCAACAGACTCATGAGAAAATCCTCCACGAGAGGAAAAAGCTGCCAGCTCCGATGGCAGGGGGAAAAAAAAAAATCTCAAAAGCAGGCATCAAAGAAAAGAGGAAGAGCGCACAACAAACGCTCTCGCAACAAGACAAAAAGAAAAGTCAGAAATCGCTGTCGCTCCGCCCAGTCGAAATCTTCCGTCTTTGTTTTTTGTCTCTCATTTTATTTAGTTTCGCAGTTGTTTTACAGAATTAGCATCTGCTACTGAGCCTTTGTAGAGGGATTTATGTGCCCCCCTACACATTTCTCCCATACCACCCATCCCCTCCCCTTGCCTCCTCATCCCCCATCAGTCTGCCAGACAAGTTTTTTTCCCACCCAGTCACAGTACCCAGCCAGCAACCCCTTTTGTGGGTGTGCTTGTTTAGTGTGGGTCTGGTCTGCGAACGTGGTGCATGTCGTGCCAGCTTGGATAGGAGGAGAGACGAGGTGAAAAAACAAAAACTCTTTGTAAGTTATGGGAACACTATGAGACAGACGCAGGCGCTCATAAATTATACAGTTCATTTGCATATTCTTGGCATAAGACATTATGCAAATACTGGGCAATTTGCATAATGAATTCCTCTTGTTGCCTCAATTGCCCAGTTGCTGCTTTTTATTTAATAATGAAAGAAGACTATAAAACAATAAAGAATAAAGCATGTTTGAGCCCTATGAAGCCCTTTGCCATTGCTTCCCTTGAAACACCAGACTTCGAAAAGGGGAAACATTTATGTGCTCAGATAATCTTTAATTAAACAGCCAAACAACTGTCGAACATGAATTGTGCGCATTCCTCGTACAAGCGGAAGACAGACAGAATATGTAAGAATTTATATAGCATTCGCTTGAAGTCACATGGTAGTTTCCAGCCTCCGTAAACTTCTCTCTTAATTAGTATATTTCGTCTCGACTCCGAAAGCAAGCCACTGCACTGCTAATTAAGAACTGCGAGCTACCCTCTTAGGATGGGTGGGTGGGTGGGTGGGGGGGGGTCATTTTATTAAATAATTAAACTATTTCTGTCTCCCGCTTTGAACCTCATCAGCTCCGCACCAAACGACCAGAACAAAAAGCAACGAAAGCGATTGCGAATGTGGCAGAGATAATTATTACATTAAATATGCGCTGCTGATGAAAACACTAATGACAAAAGAGAGAGAAGATCGTTACCGCATGTTATCAAAAATGTCGGAATACACACGCTCATTCGTTTACAACCTGTTCGTTCTGCTTCATGTCCATGTCCCACAAAAATAACATCGACAAAGTAGATGGTGAAGTGCAGCTTAGAAGAACAGGATAAGTGATTCTGAAACAATTAAAGACAATTACAACGGAAGACTGCTAGAGGGAGAGAGAGAAAGGACAAGTGTGTACAGCGGGAAGAGAGGCAATAAAACTACACTTGGAAAAATGTAGACTGGAGAAAAAAGGTGGTAGAAGGACGACTGATTATTTATAAAATGCCAGGACAACATTGTGCAGTGAGATCAGCCAGCATAAAGTCAATTTCAATTAGCTACAGTCATACAGGCTGCTTGAGATTCTTCACTGTGTACTGTGGCAGAAAGCAGGCATTGCTCACCCTGGCTTCACTGCACTACACCAGGGCTGCTGATTGTGGGTTGAGGCTCTCTTTTTCGACATCCAGGACCAGTGTAGAGAAAAGGCAAAGCAAGAGGCACTCTGAAGCCAGGCGCCAAGGTTAGACGGCGGGACACAAAACAGCTAGCCACCCGGCGTACGAAACAGTTACAAGAAATCATCAGCTTTTAAAATCAATTAACCTAAATGTTAATTAATGTCAAGCATATAGAAGAAAAGAGGGCGAGGGAAGGTGGGTGTAATGGGCATGTGAAAGAAAAGCTAGGGAGAGGAGGAGGGTGAGTAAGAGAGGGACTGAGATAGAAAGGGGATGGGCAAATAAGGGAAACAAGGAGCGAATACGGTTGATGGCAGAGAGAAGTTGGCACAGTGCCATCCATTCAGTGGTAGCACCAAGGCGGACTTCTGCTCGCTCTCTAGGGTAGGTAGTTAGATGTAGCCCAGGAGACAGAAGGGTACTGCCGTCATTTTGGTAGCATATAAGGCTTTAAGTATTTATTTAATCTTGTTTATTTTTGCTATAAATACTACAAGTTGAAGAGAAGATATAGGTCTCCAGATGCACAGTCATTCTCACTTCCGTACTGCTATGGAGAACTAGTGAACATCTGCTGATGAAGACTTGAAGACATGACCTAAACCTGGAAGAATTTTGGAAGCCGCCATTCAAATGGACTAGCTGTTGCTGCACGGCACCACAAAGGTGGTATAACTGTGGATATCCAGCAATGTAAAATACAGCAACACTGTTTATTACAGAAGATGCGTGGCAGGAAGTGCATCTACGGTGATGGATGGGAGGGGGACGAATAGGAAATGGAGTCAGCGTCACATAGGATTAATGGAGAAGATGGGAATTCTGAAACAAACACAACAGAAACTTGACGCTGTTTTGTTGTTCTACTGATAACTGGGGGTGTGGCGGTGGCACAAGAAAAAGCTCCTCCCACTCGCTCCTTCTCACTCTCTCTCCAACCATCTGAAGCACAGCTCTCTGTGCCAGGCAGCCAGCCAGCCATCTGGGCAGGAGACGCCATGCCAACTCATTCGTTAGCAGTAAAGGACGTACCCTTGGAAGATGAGAAACCAATCTCACAGTTGGCATTTGTAGACTTGGGTAAGACTCACTGGTTTGGAGGATGTCCAAGGAGCAATAATTTGGCACTCGCGGGTCTGAAGTGGTGTGCCAGCGGAAATGTGATGGCATCTGGCTCGAAAACTGGCGGAGGACGAGGGAGAAATATCACGATTAAGGCAAATCGAGACAATCGGATACACCTTCACGTATCGGCTGCCAAAAACAAAAGACAAAAGAATAAACAAGCAACAGATATGACTAATTAGAGTGAAATTTGCTTCGTTAATTAGGGTGACACACTCAATCAAAGGAACGACTTGAATTACCAACAAAAGAATGCATAATGGAGATCAAACAACAACACAAAACAAGATGAAGCAAGACAAAAGCAGCGAACAACTATTAGTAGAGGGTGTGAAGTGAGTGCCTCTTTTTGTGCCAACTCCCTTCCCCCTTTACGCCACATTTTCCCAAGTGTAAACCACCATTTCTTATTGAACTGGTTGGCAGCCACATTGAATGTCTACCACTGCTGCAACAGACGCCACCAATCTGCCAATGGCTTGTGTGCTTGCCTACAAGAGGAGGAGGGGGGAAGAATGGACCTGAGGGACTGTGCCTGAAGCTCAATAGCAGCTGTTTACAATGTCACAGACACAAAAGAGAGACAAAAAAAAGCAAACATGAGGATGCATACTAATGAACTGCCAGAACAAATTATAATCAGCGGACAGACAGGAATTAATTATCCTTTTTTTTTCCCTTGATTTAACTTGTGCTGATCAAAATGAATCCCACATCCAGTGTTTCTCAAAACACTTTTTTTGTTCCCACCACGCAAGAGTCAACTTCTAAGAGAGAAAAAAACATTCACTGCATAGAAAGATCTGGAATTTCTACATCTGTAGCAAGTCAATCAATGGCAGAGAGGAATGCAGTCATTTGTGTGATCCATCATCCATATTCACAGCAATGGACTTCAATTCCTATAGGCTCAAAATAGCATCCAGCAGCATGAGAGCCAAGTGAGAGAGCTGGCACGGAAACAAGTGGAACTTAGTGGAATGGGTACAGAAGGCACAGGCACAAGGAGGCAACCTGAGTTCAGGACACACTGAGGGGGAGGTGCTGGCCTGCCTGCAACCACACTGGGGGTAGTGAGGCCGTGGGAACTCATTACATCCTCCACACCCACACCCCACATCTCCACCACTTTTTTGCCCCCTTCTTGCCAAGCACCCAAAAGAAATGAACAAACTCCACCCTTTGAGGATTTTCCCTCCTGCGCTAAACTATCATAAACAGATGCAGCACAGACTTACCAACTGGTTTGAGTCACAGTTCGGGGTACTCTCTGGGTCGGGAGGAACGTTTCCGTGGTTCCAGCGAGGTCTGCTGGCATCGGGCACGGAGCCAAGGATGGGCATCGCGGCAAAGACACAACGGAGGATTTCATTAAGTTCGTTTTCAATGTTAATATGCACATTTGGAATTAAAACAGTAATTAGCAACGCATGGATATTCATCCACTGGCATCCAACAATTATTGTTCCTTTTTTTTTCCTCCTGGATTTCTTTGGACAAGAGGCATGGTTGTGCAAAATGAATAATTAAGGAAGTCACCCAAAGGGAGGGATTATAACATCTTTGTGCTTGCTACCCAACATTGGCACTACCAAGATGTCTGAATCTGGTAGCACCACCACTGAGGAAGGACCGCATGAAAGATGGCATCTTTTTGGGCATTTCAAATGCGCTAATCGTGATTGCAACAAATACGATTAACAATTTAATTTGTAATTGGTGGCGTATTTCTTCCATATTCATCGCGGGGAAACACGTGGATATTCTAATCTTTCGGAGCTAATGAACTTTGGATAATCACCCCTTTATTTAATTCCATGGGGGATGTTAATTGTGCAGCGTCTTCATTACACAAATGGATTACAAAAAAAAAAAAAAGAGGGCTTGCACAAGAGAGCAGAATGGAATGGGGGGTGGAGTGTGTGTGTGTGTGTGTGTGTGAAAGAGAGAGAGAGGGAAGGCAAGAACGGAGATATTTTTCTTCCTTCGTTATATGCCAGTAGTCAAATAATGCCACAGTACTCACAAACAAGCAGAGAAAAGCTCCTACATTGCCAGTGATGTTCAAGTGCTCCTTCTTGGAAAACCTGGTCTCGTTGCTCTTTGCCTGCTCTGTAGAGCACCAACTCTCACATATGGAGACATCTGCCTTTCCTGGTTCTGGATCTTACAAAACTGGAGTGAGAAGACACCTTTCTGGAATCTAATTTCTGTCAAATTGGATATTATTCGTGTTATTTAAATGATTAGTGCATTAGCGACATTAATCTTTGTAAGAGTGGTGTTGGTGCCTGGCTGAAGCGGAATGCAGAAGAGACAACAGACACTGTGGCGGGCACTGGCTAATGTCTTCAGAGCTTAATCATCCTACAGCAGAATGGTTTTATGCATATTTCATTTGCATATCATTAAACCGCAAAGGCATACGGGCAAATGGCAGCGGAGAGCGAGGGAGTGGAAACAGAAAAGCATAAAATATAAAGAAGAAAAAAGCAACTCATTATGCGATGACAATCTTCAAAGCTGTGCGCACGATTTCTGGCAACCTGCCAATTCGTTTAATTCAACATTAATTAAAAAAAGCCAGTGCGCTCAGCCTCTCCAATACGGATTAATTGAGCACCTTACATTTTGTGTGTAAGAAGCCATCGCAGACACAGTGAATGTCTGTTCATGTAGAACGAATGGATGTTTGTGGATTTGTGAATGGCACAGAAATGATATTATTATTGCGATTACAGACTTGTGACTGGTTCAGCCTTGAATACAAGAAACTTGTTTGAATGAACAATTAACCGTTAATTTTGTGAAAGTTTATCTAAGGTCTTAAAATATTATACGAATAAGGAAAGCACTGCAGGTGAAAGCAGGTGTAAGTTGGATGCAGGTTAAATGCCTGGGAGAATGAGAACTAAAAACACCTCCTTACTGTAAAGGAATTAATTGAGGCTAATCTGTTGCATGCCTTTCCCATGATCTTCTTACACAACACAACAAAAACAACTTGAATCAAATCCTTGCTTAAATACGCCCCAAAATATGACCCACAATTAAACCCGAACCTAATTCCCACTTTAAAATCAGGCCTATTATATTTGGAATAATTTGTGATTAATGAATGGCCGCCCCTCCAACACACACCCACATACATACACACACACACGCACGCACGCACGCACGCACGCACGCACACACAGACACACACACACACACACACACAGACACACACACACACACACACAGACACCCACACATACATGGAGTGAGGTTTAACATATTGCATTTTTTATAAACAAGAAAAAAATAAAATACACAGCATACAAGAATGCAGTTAATCAAGAAAAACATATTGGCAACATACTCATAACAGCACTTTAAGACTCGCCATTCTAATTTCAAGATTAAAAATTACACGTGTTAAAGGAAAAAGCAAATATTGAAGAATTATTTTCTGGAAGTTTGCTGAAAAAAATAAAGTGAGTAACCCAATTTAAAGTTTCGTTCATATTTGAATGAAATCTTTACCACTACAAAACAGTACACCAGTGAGGCACAACATTAACAGCATGGAAAACAACAATTGATTGGTAAAAATGTTCCTCCTCAGAGACTCGTGCATGTAATTGCAGATATTCCCTTTTCCAGACATCCTTCCTTAGCTCTTGCCCTACGCAACGCGAATCAACTCTCCCCCAAGCCAGAATATTTAAATGAGGTGAGCCTCACGCCTTACACAATTAGCCATGTTTAGTAATTTGAGAAATGAGTGCCGCAGGGGCAAGGGGGAGGGGCAGCACAGACGGGAAGCAGGCTGGCAGGGAAAGCCCAGTGAAGTGGGTGGGTATAAGCCTGGCGCTTTGTAACCGTGGCACATGCAGATGTCGCTGTAGTTCTTCCAAAAGCTTTGACCAACCGAGTGAGAGGGAGGTAACGAGGAACTCGTTTGGCATTCCATATCTCCACCATGCATTTCTAAGGAGTGAAAACTGGTGGTGGGTGGGAAAGAGGCTGGCAGTAAGGGCCAGAGGAGCTGACATGGGCGAGACCAGACTTCGGGGAGATCCCTCCCAGTATGAGGGAATGTGGATGCAAATAACGAAGCACGAAAGGTTAAGCAATACCAGTGAGATGCCAGTGTATTTCTGAGCCTGTCATAAGATGCAGACATTATGCAGAGTGCTGATATTAATATGCATGCACACCCTCTTTATTATGCAGCTCAGCATGAGGTAATATCGCAGGGCTGTTCTGCCATGCTTTGGTTACTTTGTGAGAATGTTATCTCTCTCTGAACAAACACAGTGCTCATTTCCTCACCCTCCTATCAAAATGTTTAATTACCGATCATATCCATAGAGGTCAATTTTACAGAAGGAAACACAGAATCTCATGTGACAAGCGCCATTGACAGAAGAAAAACAAATCACTATGGTAAATACGTCAGTAAGATGTTAGGATGCATGCATTATGAATGAATGAATTCATGACTACTTTTAGCATCATCAGTCCAAATATTTTAAAGGCAGATGTATTTGTTTTCTATTTTTGGATATTACTGAACTAATACCACATATATTAAAGCTGAATCTGGTAGTTCTAAGAGTTAATCAAAGCTGAGTAGCATGTCAAACCAGAAACAGTACACTGTATCTTCACAGTTCCATGAAATAAATATAAATATTCTAGACAGGATTTTCTTCAATTATTTTATGTGTAGTTACTTTATTCAAAACTCAACATAATAGTCTGAAGATTTAGGGTCTTCAAAATGGTATTAAACTTGTGAAGGAGAAACAACATATGGATATATAAGAGTTTAAAGAGTTGGAGCTGGTCAATGCTGACTACTTTATTCTCTTTTTAGCTTAGTAGTTGAAGGAGTCAACAAAAATATTTACATTTAACAAAAAATGGCTCTTAGAGGTGCAAAATATTTTCCCTCCAATGTACAATATCATCTGAGATTTTACGTAAAAATATATTGAAACCATATGATTCCGATACCCAGAATTAATTCACACACATTCTCCTTCAGAAAATGCTTGCAGATGTCTCATCATACAGTACATTGAAGCTATATGATAAATCATCTCAATTGTTTTTCTACCCCACCACATTTATTGCATTAATAAGTCAGCTGTATACCTCACGAGGTTAGTAGAACCTAACCTACGCATTTTCACAGCATGATGCATCACCTTCTGGCATATCCCTCAGAGGTAGGAATGAACAGCTTCTGCAGTGAACTCCACGCACCTATGTGCATGACTAGCTCAGCCAGGCTGAGAAATAGCACTGTCTCTTTAACCACTGTCTTTTCCGGGGTCTGCAGATTAATTGGTTCCCGGTAATTCTATCAGATTATTATTAATACGCTGTCATGGAGTCAATCGAGGTGACTCACAGTATCTAGCCATCTCTTCATAAAGTGGTGTGAAGGTCAACTGTCAATCAACCTACAGAATATGATAATCAGTCTTTAAAGTCAGCATGAGGATGCCATTAACACCAGCAGTAATGGCTGATGAAAGAACTGTCATAACGGCAAGCCTCCAGGGAAGAATGCTTATTGGCTGAGAGAGGAGGGAACGAGGAGAGGAAGGAAGCTCAGCCATAGTGAACGTCTATGAAATCCTCAGTTTGAGACAGCAGATATGTGCGGCACTGCATATTAGCAGCACCAATAACTCGCTAAGAACACGATATAACCAGTTAGACAATATCTAGTAGCCTCTTTCTGTTTTTATCAAAATACCTATTTTAATGTCAAAGCTGCTTTCTTTCAGTTAAACTAAAGAGTAAAATGACCTTGTACTTGAAGGACATGTCCAGCAGGAAGTAGACAGGGAACTCACTGCACTAACAGAGCAGTTCTTAAAGCATACTACAGCTGTCAGAGAGATAAAGACGTACCATCAGAGTGTAACTATTCTGCTTGGTCTGCTGAGAAGCTGCCTGTTTCAGTGAGGGCAGACTTGACTGCCCATGAGAAATCCACTGTATAGTGAGTAGAGTAGACCATCCTATGGGATATAGTCACTAAATGCCCCTCATGAGTCCTGCATGCTCCGTGAGATTCTGTATGTGTATGTGATTGTTAGCAAGTGTACAATTTACTGTCTGTGCAATAAAAAGAGAAAAGAATTCAGAGGTCTGACATGGTCCCTGTCCAGGTCAGAGTTTAACAAAGGAGAAAGAGAAAGGTAGTGAGGGAGGAGGGAAGACAAGACAGAGACAGTGAGAGTAAGACAGGGATAGCGAGAAAGAGAGGATGAGCAAGGGAGAGAAGGAGAGTGAAAGCCAGTGCAGCAGATGAGACAGTGTGAAAGAAATGGTTTGTCTGTGCTATGTCCCACAGGGCTTGAACTGGGCGGCTGGCAAGGGAGCCATTACATGCGTGTCTCTGACAGCTCACTCTCTCATTACGCCAGCAGACAGTTAACACCACCACTCTTACACCCCAGCTTTGTAATGCAGACTATATCATCACCCACCACACACACTTTAATAGTTTTAGTGGCTGCTTTGATATACTGTGCACTAACGGGGCTACTTATAAAGCATGTTACTTTACATTTGAGCTCTACTGAACCACTTACATCCTAGACCACTGTCTATGGCTTTGCCTGGAAGTAAAAAGTAAAGTTAGCTGATGGCGTCTTCAGACAGATAAACTAAGTTAGCTTAGCCCATGGTTTGCACTACGGATGGTAAATTATTTGAGTAAAGAAAATAAGCTTGTCAGTGAAGATAGAGTTTGTTGATCAAAATTTGTACATATTGCCACATTAATGATACTTTAAAGAATGTAAACACATAAGTAAAATAAATAGAGTTAATGGTGTTCAGCTTCAAAAACCATCAGGTTATACTAGTAAGATTGCATAGTACAAAATGAAGTTTATGAAACAAAACAGAAAGCTTTACAACAACCTCAAGTAAAAACATTTGTGGTGTCCATTTGCTGAACTGCTGCTACATAAAGAAAGCCAATAACAACCAAGCCACATACTAGCTGAGTTTGCAAAGTGCAGAGTTAGGAGAGGGCTACACAGTGGCTCGGTGGATAGCACTGTCGCCTCATAGCTAGAAGATCCCTGATTCGCATCCTCTGGGATCTTTCTGCATGGAGTTTGCATGTCCTCCCTCTGCATGCATGGGTTTTCACTGGGTACTCCGGCTTCCTCCCACAGACCAAAAACATCCACACGTTAACTGGTAATTCTAAATTGTCTGTAGGTGTGAATGTGCTTGTTTGCATCTGCGATAGATTGGCAACCTGTTCAGGGTGTCCCCTGTCTTCACCCTAAGTCAGCTGGGATAGGCTCCAGCCCCCCTACGACCCTAATGAGGATTAAGCAGCGTAAAGATAATGGATAGATGGATGGAAAGTTAGGAGATACAACAGGAAAATCAAATCACGTATCTTAAATGACACCAAGCCATTAGGAACAACACTGAACTGTGTAGTGATTTTGGCTATGTGCATGACTACAACTTCCACATGATATGGCCAAAAAAGACTTTTCAATTAACAAGTATTTGACAGGAAGAGGCTAAATAAATTACACATTTTGGGCCCCAAAACACAGAGGCATAAGAAAGTTTTCTTAAACATGGTGGACATTCGTGCCAGTGAGTGGCTCTCATCGAATCAACTACGGCTGTATCTATGAACCAAGTGTCCAGTTGTCCTTTATATATTTATGAAGGTTGAACAGATGTAGTGGTCAACAGGAGGTACAGCAAATGGGACGGCATGTGTAAGATAATTTTGACATGTTTGCCTGCCCATCTTGTGTATATTTATGTATATGTGTGTACAATAAGCCAAATGTTGCACTTTGGTCACACAAAGTGCATACATGAGGGGTAATGGTTATCATCCAGATTCACTATGGCTGCCAAGCTGATCTCCCATCGCTCAGCATGTTGGATAGACAGTTACAGTTATACTAGAATGGGATGTTCGCTGTCCCACATGCCATACTCATCTAATAATACTAAAGTCCAGTGGAAACACTATAAGCCTGTGACACTGGGAACCTCTATAAATTACATGTTACTCACAATTTACTGTACTGTCAAGAGACAACCTGTCTGGTTGAAATCTCCCCTGTTCCACCCACTCAGTATCAGCTGAGGTTGTGAATGTGATGAGAAAAAAGGCAAGAAGCATGTACAGTATAAGAATAAAGCTAGGCAAGCATACATGAACATGACCTCTGCTGGCTGTGGAAAAAAAAATGTGCTGCCTCCACACTTTACCGCTAAAGGGCAATGACAGACTTAATTGGACTGAAAAAGACATTTCTTCAAGACTTTTTAGCAAACCTTACTGCTATGGTTATGAAAACTCCTCAAAAGGAGGAGCCAACTTAAACTGATTTTTGAAGTAAGACTGCATGCATCTGTAGCTGTTGAACTACTGAAGGCATTGATCAACTTATTGATACATGTACTGGTATAAATAAAGCAAACTATTTCTTAATGGAGCTGTCTACTGTCTGACAAATAAGCCAAAACATGTCATTTAAATTAAAAAAAGGAAAAATGACATGCACACGAAGAAATTCTGTAGAGAGAAGCAAAATACTAAAACTGTGAATAAATGCGCTTGTCACAACTGTGGTTAAGTTCGTACTAGATGTGCATTTAAACATTCTGCTTCTGTATCTTCACTTTCATTTCCATGGCTCTCCTGCAGTGTCTTGTGTAGCCATTTATTGATTAGGTCAACATACGTACAGTTATTTTAACAGGTCGGCAAAAGCATTGCAAGGTTTCTGTTTGTTCTATATTGAATAGAAAAAAATAAAAACACTGTTTATGTCAATCATAGATAGGTCAGAGGACTTCATCACAATGGCTGCTTCTCACAAAGACACAGTCTTAGATTGTATAAGGTTCCAAAGAAGAATGGAGGGAACAGAAAAACTGTAGATGAGGGCCTCGTTCAAGAATAACTGACACAAGAGGCTTGTAATAAGGACCTTGAGGTCCCATTTTCATTCTTATTCCCACAAGCCAAGGACATTAAGCAGTGTTTTCACTGCAAATCTGCAGAATTGCCTCAATCAGGGCCAGAACAAAGGGAGGAAATATGCCTTTTAGAGCTAACAGCCTTTTATGCCTTTTACTTCTCAGAACTTTCATAGGATTGCCTTCTTGTGTGTCGGCTCGGAGAAAAAGGTTCATTAAGACGAATTTCTTATTTCTCTTTAAATTTCTCGATGTGGTGGACAGAAATATTAGTCAATCTGTGCAGGAACTACAAAAAAAAAAAAAAACTGACTTGCTCTTTGGCAAAGCTTATTTGTTATATCTGCGCTTATTATACCAGCCACAGTGAAGATGTGCAGAATCAAACAGAATTGAGTGAAGAATATGAACGAGGCACAAGATGGAGAGAGATGATGGGCAAGGTTAAGAAGTAAATAAAATATAAAGGTTTGGAGAAAGTGAGATGGGGCCATACAGAAGGAGACATGGGGAAAACATAAAGACTGGTTTGACTATAACACCAGTCATTACATAAGCAGCATTTTGCCAACATAGATAAAGGCCCTGATTTCAGTACTGGGGTAACAACAGGGAGGACAGAATTAAGGCAAACCGAATATGTCAAGAAAAAGTTTTTACTTACAATTGATCAGACTCTTTATATCAAGATATGCATTCTTATTATTATGAGACTTAAGAAACTGCAAAAGACTAGAAAAAACTGGCAGGGGAAATGCTTTGGATATAATTTACATAGTTTTTTATTTTGTGTCATGGATTTTTCTACTCTAACAACACGTAGTGGCAGAATACAAAGGAGGTGTGGCGGAGACTGTTTTGAGGGTGGACTTTGGGCAGTAGAGACGAGCGTTATAAACAGCGTCACTTAAAAGTGATGTAGACGGGTACTTCTCAGAGACATATGTACAAGGATCTACTGTAATTGAAGTTGTGGTGAGGACAGAATGAGAGAACTTAATAAGACAAACATCCGGAAGACTGAGACGAGGAACTGAGATAAGAGAGAATAAACAGATAAATCTAAACACTCGAAGTAAACTAGCCGTCTTCTAGTCGTGGAGACAGAGCTTTCTGATGTACAGCAGTGACAGGAAACACTGATATCTGAAGAGGCCAAAAACTGTGGTTACTTAATTGTTGAACACACATTTGTGTTTGAATATATAACTGAGACATACGTACACTCAGCTGCCACTTTATTTGGGATACCTGTGGAATTTAATGCAATCTAATCCAACGGCCCTTCCACAGATTCTGTCTTTATGATGCCCTTAAGGTTTGGTGATAATTTTACTTTTTCACTGAGGTTATAGTAGATGGTGGCAGTGTAGTGGACTGTGTTGTATTTAAAAATGTTCCTAATATTTAGCCCACCTTATGTATGCTACCAGGGTGGACAAAATACAAGCAGAAAGAAAAAAAAATCAAAGAAAGCAAAGGCTACACAGCTGCTCCACTTATCTCCTCACAGTTGCATCTTGGTTTATCATTATTTGTAGAACTGACCGTATGTAAAGAATCGACATGGAAGGGAGCGGTGTCCTCAAAAAATCTGCCATAGTAATAGTATTCTAGTAAAAAGTGAAACTAAATAATAGAGTTTCTTGTTTGCAGGAAAACATGTCACTTCTCATGGCCTTCATTCCATATAACACTCAAAAAATGATTTACAACAATTTCTCACCACTGTTTTGTAATTTCCATCCATCATTTATTATTGAAGAAGGGAATCAAAAGAAGAAAGGGAAGCATTGCCTTTGGCAGCATCAAAAAGACTTGTGCTAGACACCACCCACAACTTTTGCTTCTCCATACCCTCATCCTTTCACAGCAAGTAACTTTTTAGACACTCTCAGAACAGGTCGACAAGATGGCAGGTCTGCTATCTTTTGTTCTTTTCACTTTTATAACATATCTCTGGTGATTTTTCTGGTTTTAAATGTTTTCATAATGATTTCAATGGTAATCAAACTTTGAAAAATAAAGATAGAAAGAAAAGGAAACACAAAAACAATAAAAGAAAGAATTAAACAAGTTATAACAACTTTACCATGTTTTGGGTATATTCTGTATAAAACTGTATAGTAAAATTAAACTTCTTTTTACTTTTAGTCCACAACCAGATTACCAAAACATCATGACCATGTACAGACTACTATGTTTTCCGATTTGACAATTGTTTCATAACAGTTCTTGTACAGATCTGGAATCAGTCGGTCCTTGTGCTGGTAACAGGTAAAAGTAAGCAGTGGTTTGTCCCATTGGCAGTGGTCCATGGGAAAAAAAAAACAATCAGTTGGTTACAGTGTGTGCTGGGTGAAGTGCTGGAACAAGTCTCATCCATGGTAATCAAACTTAGAGGATCTGTATTTAATATTTTGGTGGCAGATATTACACATCAAATCCTCAGAGGTCTTGGCAGGATGGAGCTGTTTTGGTGCCACACAACTATTTAGACAGGAGGTCACAATATTTTCCCTCATCAGTGTATATAAGAATGCCAAAAGCCAGCATTTTTTAAAATCTTTTTATCCTTGCAAGGACATTGATTATTGTACAGGAAAAAAATGTGTCTTTTAAAGAAAAATTAATTTTATTTTTTTTGTCCAAACTTATCAGATTCAAATGATAAGTAAGAGTAAAAAATAGAGATGATTTATATGGTAATGGAAGCTGAGACAGCAATATGTATGCATCTGCATGATGGATATGTCATGTCAGACAGGACAAGGTTAGGGAGACACTGCTTTGAATGGCCCCCACAGAAGCAGAAGGTGGTGGTGCATCTCTCAAAGACACCCTGGAAATCCTTCTTCATAAAAGCGCCTCCGTGTCCTTTTGTAATCCTGCTCTGTATTATCAGTACGTTGCAGCTAAGTGTTGCAATTAGGCCAGCCTTTTTCATGCAAATCAATTTGACGGCACAACAATCAGTTAGTTATGCTAGCTCTTGCTCTCTCATTCTCCACTCTGTACTTCTCCACTCCCATGCCCTCTCTCTCCCTTCTACCTCATTTTCTCTGGCATTTGCAGAGGTTGCTACATTTGCATTATTTATCATACAAGGTTAGAATATGCATCACTCAAAGCAAGGGTGTATTATTAGTTATAGGGTTATTAGTGCCATACAACAAATGTTAAATACAAAATGCAGTCATTTGCCTCACTCATGCTTGAATACATCCCCAAAATATAACAGGATCATACTGCATTGTAGCTTTTCAAATCAAACAAAGAATAATGGAGGAGGTCCAAGTTCTACAAATTTCCTGATTTACAAATTGCACTCCTTCCTTCTCTGAGTGCGGAGTCCTGATACTGAGCATCCAGGTAGCCAGATCATCAATTTAGTAAACTAATGCAAGTAGCAGACATACTACACTTCACAATTGTCAGTAACTTCTCAAAACTTGATTTCAGGATTTCAGTCAAACACAAACACACAACTAAACTGCATGACCGGCTCTCATAAATGTACATGTCTGAAGCCATTCAAACACAAGGACCCACATACATTATGATGCATGTGTTGTTGAAACGTTGGTCACTGAGAATATTAATAGACATCATTTGCTCATAGGAGGAGTCCCATCAAAGTCCTGCATAGACTTGAGCTACTATGATCGATAGATGCGGCTTTATTACCATTAAAAAGTAATTTATAAGACAAATGGGGGACAAGATTTTTGAATTATTGTTACTTTATAACACACTGAATCTGGAGTTAACATTGCAAACATGCTTGTGATTTGCAGTTGTGACTACCGCTGTTTGCTGCAGATTTCATTCTTTGCTTCTTGTAAGTCAATATGACCATAGATGTTTCACATATACATTTATGCATATTGTGTGTGTGTGTGTCACATGTGATCAGAAGGCCTTTTAGTCTCATTAACATTCCAGCCTCCTATAAAAATGATCTAAATTCTTCTTTTCATCAAAGTCCTTAGTTAAGCACAGAGGCAAGATGGGGAGACAGCCTGGTAAAATCAGAAGGAAATAACTGCATGTGATCTTTTTTCTAAGGGTCAAATAAATTAAATCTGACAGAAAAATATCGAGGGAGAATTTAAAAGAGATAAAAAAAAGAGCTGTGGGCGAGAGATGAGAGAGAGACACTATGAGTGAGTTAGGGGGAGAGAGAGAGGAAGACAGAAACAAAGAAGAAGCTGCAGGATGGTCTGTATGCCTTTAAACTGAAGTCTCAATCTCACGTAGTTTTGTTCCTTAAAAGGAAATCAGAGGGCTTAGCTGAGGCATTGCCTTGAAAGTCATGAATAAACATTGGATTGCCTTTCTGTGCATGCATCATACATCACAAGATGACACTACCTAATGGAGGAGGAATACTCGCCCTCCGACACATGAAAAGGCAGTGAAATTACCCACCAAACCATGCAGCCGCATGGTTCTAAAATGGACCGCTGAGGGAGGAAAAGGGAGGGGCTAATAGGGAGAAAGGAGGAGTACTGCGAAAAGGAATCTCCTACTAAAGTGGATCCCCTGTGATAACCGCACTCTGCACTCGCGAGTCTGTGTTCAATGCAGGAAAAAATAAGATCTTGTGCAATAACCATTTACAATTATGATGGAAATGTGGCTCCTTCTGGATGTCTCCAGGGGCTATTTCCAAATTCCTGTCCTCCCTTCGCCATCCTATCATTTCTGCAGGTGTTGATTCTAATAGCACATTAAGAAGTGGTTTCCATTTAAGACCAGGCATTTAACAAAATAAAAGTGTTATTATTCTAGGGTCAACGGGAAATAAATTACATTTATCAGTGTGTCTCAGTGCAAAGAGTGAGACTGCCATGAGAGGTGGGACACTTATGATAGAAAAATGTCCTCTGCTACTTGCAAAGAAGGTCAGCTGATAAGAGTAGTCACCCAGCTCACACTGTGCCATATCCCAGACTGGACATACAAGCAGAAGTCCTGCATACAGTGAAAAAGGCAGAGGTAGACAAATGTAAAATAAAGAGAAAGAACACACAACCAGGAACTAGAAGCAAGTCAACAGTGAACGGAGTAGAGTATAAGAGTCAGTCAGTTCAGCATATTTGGATGCAGTGTTGCAATGTAACAGGGCATCACAAAGCCTGCTAATAGGAAATTGAGTCAACAGTGATTCCACTGCAAATGTTCCCCACTGTGCAAATTTTGAAAATGTACTTTCAAAAATGGATCGATGATTGCATTCCTAAAAAGCAAACTCCCTCCTCTTTCCATAATTAATCACTGTGTTTCTTTTAACATGTTTGCTGTTTTAAACTAAATATAACAAAATATCAGAAAATGTCTGATAAAAATCCAGTTGGAAACACTTGTGGTAATGTGTCCATGAATAATTTGTGGTAGAGGTATGGAGAACAGACATCATTTTGAGCTCACGCATGTCCTGCATTTCCTATCTACAAGCGTGAATGCATCAACTGCAGAGAGCCTAAGGCAACTATGCCCGGGACATTTCCACAGAGGATCACTTGGAAAATATCCATCAGAGGGAGATACTAATTAGAGCGAGTCCATGTATGTATATGTATGTGAGTGTATGCCTGTGCATGTGCGTGTTGGGGCAGAGGGATGTACACCTAGCCAGGCGTGAGAGCAGTGTTGTGCAGCCGAGTGCAGTAATTTCTTTGATCATTTTTAATGGCCATTCTTTCATGTGAGGCTGCCGCTCACACACAGCTCCCTGCAGGTGTCATCTCATTCCTTCAGTTGTGGGATTAGTATGCGGCAGGCAATAAAAAGCCAGGCCATTACACTGTGCAGCACACATACATAATCTCAACACAGTGGGATCATTACCTTTTCAAAGGATGATATCAGCTCACAGTCTACAGAGAGACACAAAGAAAGTGATAGAAGCTGAGCAGAAGAGGAAAAGGAACCAAAAGGAGACATAAATAAAGAGGCAGCAAACCTTAGTTGCAGTGTGGGTTGGAGGGGTTACAGAAAGCTCTATCAATCAGCATTGCAAATAATGGAAGACGGGCAGGCAGGCAGGCAGTGGATGATGGTTCAGTTTCCTCTGAAGGTTAGCTTGATACTGACACAGGGGTACCTGTTGTATTCCGAAAAGAAGTAAAAACATTCTCACCTCTATCATTCCACAGTCCTCTGATAAATTATTTAGCCATTTCTTTCTTCTCAAACTTGCAATATGGTTCCCTACTTATTTCATCTTTCCTTATTAAATTTCAGATATTCTGACACGGTGACAAAAAAGGGCAGACAGGTGCCGCACCAAACCAACACTAAAAGTGAATGTTAAGATTCCACAACAGTCCATCTATCACAAACGGGGAAAAAAAGCCTGCCATCTCTGTGCCACAAGTGAGCAAGCTGAGCACTGGAGTGGCACTCTGGCTGTGGCAAAATTTCTAACAGATCACCTCTACAGCCCCACACATACTGCACTCTACACACCAAACACCAGTTTCCACCAGAAACTAAAAAGCTCTCCATGAGGGCAAAGCGTCTCCCCTACTGTACCTTTCACAAAATCCTGCAAAAGCGTAAATTGAGCTGACAGATAAAAGGTCTTTAAAATCAACAAAGAAAACATTTTCATGATATGTGACTCTGAATAACCCAGCATGTTGTTTCATTATTCATAGTTCTCAGGAGGATCTGAAAAGTTGAGAAAGACTGTTGGCTCATCTCATCCATGCTCATACTGTATCTCCCATGGTGGTCTGAACCTGGTGCAGCTTACACAGTTTTTATCTATTCATTCAACTCCTATAATTTGCTAAAGCCTTTCGTCCACAGAAAGGCTGCTCATGTATGTATTGTAGTATATGTATACGTGCATGTATGCAGACTGAGGTTCATAGATGTTTCCAAGGCATTTTTAAACAGATCAAGGATTTCAAATACATTAGCATTATTATTTTTTTCAATACCAATTGCTAAGAAGATTTCCAAAAGCTGAATCAAAAATTTTTGAAATGGTAAATACAGGCAGGGTTAGGGTTAGTGTATTTATTTTATCAGACATATGGAAAAGGTCGAGTCTCTTTAAGATGTACTGATGTCTCTGTATCAAAACCAAAATATCAATCAGGGATATGTGTTTTATTTTGTCATGTGCTTGTTGGTCCTGCTTTAGACACCTTTTAGTTTTTATAAATACTCTTTTATTACTGATCATTTTGTTTAACACATACGACTCATGTCAGTCATGACATACAGTATGAATCCTGGTCATAGTTCAGCTCTGTCTTGTTGCTCACCTTGTTGTCAGAAAAATTATATTGATCATCAGTAAAAAGGTCAACATGTGATTCAAAAGCAATCTACCGTCTTTTGCTGCAGTCAGCACAAGAGCAAAGAGTGTTAAAGAGCTGAACAAAAAATGACATAATTAAATAAATAAAAACATAAATAGGATTAAAATTAAATCTTGAAATAAACACATTTGTAAATTTCGGCTCATTATTTTCAATTATTTTGATCAAGACAAACAGTATTTTATTCTGCTTAATTTCACAACAAAAGTTAACTGCAAATCTATTCTAACAACATTGCTGCAGTTTTAAATAGGCTATTTGCATTTTGTTCAGTAAGTTGGTATTCTTTAATGTGGTAACTCGTGTTAGCGGGCCAGCATACGTTGGACTACTTAGTTAGACAAGCAGGGTAACTTGATATGCTTGTTGTCTATGTGTGTTTAATTTTAAGCTACACAGGCCATATTCAAAGTATTCAAATTTCCAAAATATGCATTTTATTGGATGCTGATTGGCATTTTAAGCCTTAGTCAGAAGCAGCATGTTTGATTTTACTCCAAACATGCTTGGACAGAAAAAGGAGGGATAAAATTAGTATATGAACGACCCATTATTAATGCAGCATAATTGTCAAGTAACTGAATACAGTAATGGAATACAACTGAATTGAAATCAAAATTTTCTTTAGCTTGAATCTAGTGACTCCAGTTCAAGCATTCTAGTAAAAAATATTTATTTTCAACTCCATAACCAGTAGTGCCATAATTCAAATATACACTATTCAAATTTAGACACTGAGCATAGTAAAGTTCTTTACACTGATAATCTCTCTTTAAATTCTAATATCAAATCAACTGATGGTGTTTAAAGCATTTGTTGTGTTCGGCAGAACTTTATGCCTTCCCGTGTACCTTTATAAAATTGGCCTTTACAAATATGGCAACTTAAGTTGGAAAAAATCCACACGGTCAAATGTTTAGTGCAATAACACTTTGTGTTTGAAAGTTCAGGATATCAGTGCTTCTTAATTTTCTGAAGTTTATTGTGAAGTGATACTTACAGTTGTGCAGGATATGTTAATCCAAATCTGTACTCCTATCCTTGAACGTCTATATGTCACATTGAACATTTTTTTACTGCAGGGATTTTTGAAAAAAATAAATAAATAAATAATAACAACACCAAATCATATTTAAAAAAAATAAACTTTCACACAGGTGTGCAGCAGCCACAGCAGACCTGAAAAAACTAAGGGCACCAATGCTGATGTGCACCCATCACATATGATGCATACACATGAGCAAAGTGCCCATTACCCAATCTCTACGTGGACACATGGTGGCCACTGATTGTCATATACATATAGTCTCAAAATCATATAGAGCTTAAATATTAAACATTTCATAAAGATAGGGTATTCATTCATGAGTAAATGCGACGGAATTGCTGTGGTTTAATGGGCAATTTGTATGGCTCAGCTATATTATAATACTAATAATCAAGTGTTAAATCAAGGCCGGACATTTAAGTGCTGAATACTTGTACTACTAATACTATTCTTTTTTTTCTCAATAATGGATGTGGACAGAAAAATGTGCAGGAAAATCTTAACTGCCTTCAAAACAATTATTAAGTTTTTACCTTTCTCATATAAATACATTTTAAGGGAAATTGATGTTTAATAATATTAGGCGTAATCAAGCTGTCAAACCACATTATCAAAGTGCATTGACTTTACAAACAGAAACAAAGAACGTTAAATTAATACCCAATTGCTAAATAAAGCTAAAGCTCAATAAAGCCATGCTAAATATTAGCAGCAGTTAGTAGCGTGTCTAAGTGTAAAGAAATCCTTTGGTTAATGTGAACAGTGTTGTAAAAAAATGTAAAAATATTGGTTCGCTTGTCATCGAATAGTTTCAGTTGGTTTATGTTTTGATAGCAGCTCTTAGCAGCGGTGTGGCTGTCAAGTGGTGGGAACATCTCTAGTATTTGCAATATTCTGGCTTGCCTTTTTGCATGGTGGTAGAGGGTGGTGAGGTGTTGTACATCTTTATATGCAGTCTGTGCAACCATTCCAATTTCAAATTGCCCAAGACTTCTACAGTGAGCATGTGGGAGCTAGAATAGGGTTGGACATTAAAGCTGAAAGTCTATCATGATACACTTTTTTTATCTTAGTCTATAATCACTGCAAATTTGTAATGGTGTATTTTAAATAAATAACTATAATAATAATTCTAATGTTGACACAACAATGAAAAACACACACAGAAATATATTCATATACACTACCAGTCAAAAGTTTGGACACACCTTCTCATTTAATGGTTTTCTTTATTTTAATGACTACATTGTAGATTCTCACTGAAGGCATAAAAACTATGAATGAACACATGGAATTATGTACTAAACAAGAAAGTGTGATATATGTCAAAACAGGTTTTATATTTTACAAAATAGCCACCGTTTGATTACTGCTTTGCACACTCTTAGTGTTCTCTACATGAGCTTTATGAGGTAGTCACCTGAAATGGTTTTCCAACAGTCTTGAAGGCGTTCCCAGAGACGCTGAGCACTTGTTGGCCCTTTTGCCTTTACTGTGCAATCCATCTCATCCCCAAACCATCTGGATTGGGTTTAGGTCAGGTGACTGTAGAGGCCAGGTCATCTGACGCAGCACTCCATCATTCTCTTCTTGGTCAAATAGTCCTTACACAGTCTGGAGGTGTGTTTGGTGTCATTGTCCTGTTGAAAAATAAATGATTGTCCAACTAAACGCATACTGGATGGGATTACATGTCGCTGCAGGATGCTGTGGTACCCATGCTGGTTCAATGTGCCTTCAATTTTGAATAAATCCCCAACAGTGTCAACATCAAAGCATCCCGGCACCATCACACCTCCTTCTCCATGCTTCACGGTGGGAACCATGCATGTAGAGAGCATCCGTTCACCTTTTCTGTGTTGCACAAAGACACGGTGGGTCGAACCAAAGATCTCAAATTTAAACTCATCAGACCAAAGCACAGATTTCCACTGGTCTAATGTCTATTTCTTGTGTTTCTGGGCCCAAATAAATCTCTGCTTGTTGCTTTTCCTTAGTAGTGATTTCTTAGCAGCCACTTGACTGTAAAGGCCTGATTGGTTCAGTCTCCTCTGAACAGTTAATGAAGAGATGTGCCTGCTACTAGAACTCTGTGTTGCATTTATTTGGACTCTAATCTGAGGTGCTGTTAACTTGCAATTTCTGAGGCTGGAGGCTCACATGAGCTGATCCTCAGCAGCAGAGTTGACTCTTGGTCTTCCTTTCCTGGGGAGGTCCTCGTGAGGCAGTTTCGTTGTTGAGCTTGATGGTTTTTGCAACTGCACTTGGGGATACATTCAAAGTTTTTGCAATGTTTCGGACTGACTGACCTTCAGTTCTTAAAGTAATGATGGACGGTTGTTTCTCTTTACTTAGCTGATTGGTTCTTGTCATAATATGGATTCTAACAGTTGTCAAAAAGGTCTTGAAAGCAACTACTCGGCCTTGCAGCCCTCAGCCTCTGCATGGCAGCCTTGAAGTGAGTGGCAAATTGCGAAGGAGCTTCATTCTCAAGGTATAACAGGCTGTTTTTAAGCCAGGCAGGGACAATGTTTGAAGTTTGCTCATGCAACCAGACTTTTTGTTTGCATCTCATGCATTTAAGTGAAACTATTACACATTGTATCGAATCATTTTCCTATTGCCATTGACTGTCTATAGTACATATTGTGATACCGAGGCCAAAGGTAGCACGTCAGCAGAAGAGGTCATACATATGCAGTTCGGTAAAATAGAACCAATGTCAAGGATCAGTCATTTGTTGTACATATCTAACCCTCTGCACTTGGTGAACCAGCACTGTGAAATAAAAGCAGATTGTGAAAAAAAAAAAGAAAATTACATTCTGAACCACTGCTGGATATGTAATATCTCTGTTACTGTAAAAATAAACAGATGAAATGTGTTTGTATATATTCATATGATTATATACGTCACAATGTCCGATTTGCAGACACTTTGGCACACACCCAGTGATGACGAGCTATAACCAGAGCCCTTCGGTGGCTTTGATGAATTAAAATCACAGGTACATAGATTGCACAAAATGATGAAAGTCTACAGTAGTCTGAGGGAACCACAATAGTTATGCAAAATTCTACTTTCCTAGAAGATTAACACTTATGTTTTCTCATCTCTCTTTAGTCTTCACTCCACAGCAAGCCTAACTCAACACAGTAATTAGTTGACTCCAGGGACAAAGGTAATGTTATTCTAAAGATTTGCATTCAGACAAAGCTGCTTAGCCCTGGTATATGTTAGTAAGCCCATTAATCACCAAGAATCTGATAATATCAATTATTTCAGTAAACAAGGAAGTGTAGATCAAGCCCTCGCCCTCCATTCAATCCCTGCATTAAATCATCACACAGATGGATTTAGCAGCTAATTGGAGTAAAATGGAGCTTTGTGAGGGATAATTGAGGATTTCTTTACAATGTGTAGCTGTGTAAGGAAAAGTACATCACGTATTTACAAGATGAGTAGGATATGTGAGTAACAGCTAATGAAGGGAGATGACTGTTCATGAAGGCACATGAACTACAGTGTAATATAATGGTTACTAGTAATGCAATATTGTTTAAAACCAGACATGAACATTTCTGAAACAGACATATGTTTCAGTTAAGCCTAACTATGCCCTTCCGGTGGATGCTTTGTTGATGCTTTTGATTTTACTGTGACCTTTTCCAAGACACAGTACGTCTTATATGGGACATAAACACTGCCAGAGGTTAAAAAAAAAAATTCTATGATTTTCACTGGGCTTTAGACCATCTATCTTCTTGCTCTTCACCACTGGCCTATTTCTAAGATAAAGTGAATTATATGAAGTAAAAACATCTCCAAGAGATGTCTGACAGGCCTTCTGATTCCCTGGGTGAATCAGGGAAGGCTCCCACTGGTCGGATAAAAGGCCTGGGTTTCTGCAGCAAATGATGCCTTTCTCCAGACTTATGCCTACGCTCTGCTTTTAATTGGCCTCTTCTGCAGCTGCGAACCTTAATGACTTTGTTCCGGGATTAAAAGCCTCAGAGTGTTCAGGCAAGGCAAGGGTCCTAACCTTTCCTTGGCTGCACTGTCTACCCTGCTGCAACCCTCCCTTTCCCCATATTACTCTTACTCCTATATTTTTTTTATGTTGCAACTGTGTCTCTTCTGTTTTTTTATCAACCTTTATACAACGATGTGCTATTACACAAATATACTATAGGATGTTTGACCTCCAAACTACACTTGACATCACATACTTTTGAGGCAAGCTACTGAGACTTTTATCCCGGTAAAGTTAAAGTCAAGTTTTTAAATTGCATTTTTGATTATTTTTATATTATTAATTTCCCTCTATTTATAGACCTCAAGTTGGAATGCCTTCCTTCACACTACAGCACTTGTCACCGCTAACTCTAATTCTGTGCTTTTAAAGAGATAGTTTGGTTTCTTTGAAGTGGGATTTTATGAGGTACTTGTCCAGAGTCAGTGTATTACCAACAGTAGATCATGGTCGGGTTTGGAAAAACAGTCAACAGGACCAGCACGGAAGCTGTGCAATGAACTGATGAGTATGAGTTCAGCAACAAAACTTATTTTAGCCGTTTGAAATAAGTCCTGCCTAAGGACAACAAAACAAAAAAAAAAAACCCAATAATGGTTTAAATGTATGCTATACTTAGATGAAATGTACCTTGCCGATTAACCTGCCAAAAAACAGACTAGCGACACAAAGTTCGCTGATGGAAAGCTGTCTGATGGCAAGGTAAATCGGCAAAAATAAACTAAATATCATTAAATACACTTCTACTATTTGTAGGTGGACCTTTTGTCAGGTGGCTAAAACATGTTTTGTGGCTGTCAGCAGTTTGCTTAGCTTTACCACTGGTCCCCTCGTCTGCTTTTCCAAACTGGGGTGCATGCCGACTGTGATCTACTGTAGGTAATACATCAACTATGGATAAGTACCTCATACAACTCCATTTTAAAGAAACTGAACTTTCCCTTTAGGAAGGTTTAATGAGCGATACGGCTATTATGCACCTCATCACTGACAGTTGAAAATAAGGTGTGTGACTGTCTAAGACACAAAATGCACAATCTGGCTTCTCACACATCAACTGTGCCAGATGTATTTGTTGCAATGCAAACTAGAATGCCAACACATGGTTGGAACTGTTATTATTGCATGACAGTTGCAACAGTACATAGAATTTATTGTAAAAATGTAATTTTCTCATACTATTCCCCTACACAGATCTGTTCTACATTGCCTTTCATCATCACTACTCCTTAATCATCACTGCATCACTTAATAAAAAGGTACAGTCATATATGCTTTCATTACAGCTGCAAGACAAACTCAATGTAAGCCATGTTCAACATGGAATATAATGTAAGTAATGTATTGTTTCTGATAGCAAGCTGTTAACGGGAGTATGTAATGGTAGTACAACTTACATGTGAATGAAAGGAAATTAAAGTTCTAAAACAAAACATAACTTGTATAAAAGAGTTATTCAGTGACAGAAAGAAACGTTTTTGTGCACTTCCTATTAATGTTTAAATGTTTTGTTTCATGTGCATTTATGATTCACTCCAAGTGCAGTCATTTTTGCAGGATGGTTGTCAATCCTCTGTAACACCAACACCCAACTCTCCTCCCTCCCAGATGCCCAGACATGGCCAGCGCTGAATGATAGAGCAATCGATGTGCAGCCTAATCAGGAAGCTTAACTCTAATACCCTGGACAGGTCCACATCATTATCATATCAGCCTTCACACGTTTCGAGGTGACATGGAAGGCAAAAGATTAAAGACAATCTTGTAAAGAGGCAGAACAATTTTCAATGCACTGACCAACCAAAACAGGCCTGGGGAAGCTGGCAGCAGTGAGAAGCAGCTTAAGGTAGAACAAGTGATGAAAACAGCGACCCAGACAAAGACTTCATGTCATGTTGAGGCTGCTACTTTCTCTGTGCTGTGAACATCATGCAGAAGGTTGATCATTAGTATTACTGTGGTGTAATCATTTTCAGAGCTTCTGGTCCCTGCAGCCAGTCCACGTCAGCCCGTTACTGGGGTCTATTAAAGTGAATCATTTTATAACTTAAACACATAAGTAGATATTTAGAAGAGCTCCGGGAAATGTAGAAATTATCTATAAACTGCTTTACACAAACTCTTTAAAGGCAGTAAATGACACACACAAGAAGAAACAGGTTTGAGGGTTACGCTGGGAGCCTGGTGCACGTGGTGAAGGCTGCACCATTAATGCAATTGTTTTTACACACACAAACATACGCACACAATCCGATTCGGCGTTGATTACACTTAGCAAAAAGATGACTAGGTATCTATGCAAGATCACAACAGAATCTGAATTATTCTGTTTACAAAAAAATGCAATCATCTGTATAAGAAGTTCAAACAATGCAAAAATTTAGCAAACTCAAACCATTCAATATTATTTTTTGCATGGTTGCGCCTCAAAAAGGTATAACTTATGTTTGTTATTTTGAATTTCAAAATAAAATCTGAATTTAAAAAATTCAATGTGATTAAGTTTAAAGGAAGATGAAATCTCTGAGGTCTTGACTTTCCATTTAATTGACAGAGAAAAAGAAAAACGTGCCAACAAATCAGCCAAACAAAACGTAAAACCCTAATGCTTACAAAAAATGATAGAAAGTCATGAAGTTTCCCTTTTATCAACATTGCAAGTAAGTAATTTCTTAAAATACTGAAGGGACTTGGATGTGTGTGTTGTTTTTTTCTTTTTTTTTTAATACTATCTGTCCTTTGTTAAAATTTAGAATATTCACTACCGTTCAAAAGTTTGGGGTCACCCAGGCAATTTCATGTTTCTATGAAAACTCACACTTTTATTCATGTGCTAACAAAATTGCACAAAGGTTTTTTTTAATCATCAATTAGCGTTTCAACGTGCTTAGTTAACACGATGTAGCATTAGAACACAAGAGTGATGGTTGCTGGAAATGGGCCTCTGTATCCCTATGTAGATATTCCATTACAAATCAGCTGTTTCCAGCTAGAATAATCATTACCACATTAACAATGTCTAGCCTGGACTTATGATTAATTTAATGTTATCTTCATTGAAAAAAATGCTTTTCTTTCAAAAATAGAAACTTTTCTAAGTGACTCCAAACTTTTGAACGGTAGCATATATTCAGATTGAGTGTTGATGATCAAAGAAAACACACACAAGGCAACAAGAGGTGGCACATGCACAAGTGTTCATTTGATATTATAGGTAGCAGAACTGGTCGATCACATACAACTATTTGGTTGTTTTGTGTTTAAAGTTATGTTTAATGTGTTTCATTCCACTAAAAGAGGTACTACACATGAAAATGAACGTCTGTCTCTCTTAGTAACCACTCCCCATCATCATTAATGTTTAAGATGGCTAACAACTGTGCTGTCAACAGCTCCCTAGATAATCGACATGTCAATCAATGATGGGTGTGAGGCCAGCTTTTAGAGGGTCCCTAAGGTGGCTGCTCAGAGCACGCTCAGTTTAACACAGCGGCAGTAGGAGAGTGTAAACAGAGAAGAATATAGACTCCAGGATTGACTGGCTGATCAATGCCATTGATCACTTAGCCCACATTACCTCCACTTCTTTGTATGGGCTGCTCATTTTCCACTCTGTCATTCCACTCTCAGGCTTCAAGTTGTGGATCACAACAACCTTCTACTCAGTCACCAAATTCAACCTGCACACTAGAGGGAGACAGAGAGGACAGTCCTAATTCACATCAAGTCTGATTAATGGAGCCTGAAAAAGATACATGACCAAAGAGCATTATGCAAATACACACTTGCAGACAAATACATGCACGTGTATACACACACACACACACATACAGTACATATATGAATATCTTGCATATTGCATTTATCAATTCCTTGCATGTTCAAAAGTTTGATTGTCTTTTTTTTTTAATTGTGGTTATATTGACATTTGCAGATAGTCACCACTGTCACTTCTTTCAATGAGAAAGTTTACTCGCGGTATTTAAAGCTACACTAATTATTATTTATACATTAAATAAAGAGTAACATGTATTTCTCAGGAGATGGTGGAGACCAAAACGGAGCTAAAATGAGTCATATGTATATAAACTTGTGTTTTCAGCTTGTTCCTTTACTGGAATGTAGAATAAGTCCATGAAGGATACAGTAGTCTGGATTATCAACCATGCTGGTTTGGCATGAAACACTCTACATATATTCCTTTATGGAGAATCATCTATAATACTAAAACACTGTCTCTCATGTCTCGACTATAAGATTTAATTCTTGAGGGGTGAGAAGGCCCTCATGTTGGTGTTGGATTCTGATAGTTAAATGCCATGGATACACAGTATCGTACGACAACTCTTATTTAGTTCAGAACGACTTTATCCCTATAGAGCAACTGTATACAGCAGTGCATAACTCCAGTTCAATGGATACACACAGTGGAAAAGGGGTAATATACTATTATCCTGTAAGCTGTAAAAGAGAACTATATGTGATAAGCGATGGTGGTAGTGACTTATCGTCACTCAAAAACAAAACAAAAAAATCTATACCATGTAATAAGGCTCAACAAAGAAATAAAATTGTTTATAGCATTGCTGACATAAAAAGCTGTAACCATACAAAATATTCTGCCTGTAACTCACCTATGTTAAAAATACAGAAAATACGGATAATGTTTTTGCTGGCTAATTGTGCAGGACTGACTTAACTACAGAATATGTTCATCTTACTGACTTACATTAAGTTTCATTTAGTGTCATAAAAATATTGCTGCTCTGTCAATAATAAGGTAGAAAATTGTGATAAATGCTCCAACACGGAGAGGTATTTGCTTTTCAAAGTGTCTTTTAGTGGCATGGAAATAGAGACAAACTCAAAGTGACAGTTGGCAAAGCTAACTTAAACAACAAGGCAAACCTGCTGGTTTGATTCTGCCTTGATGTTAGGCCTAGTCCACCACATCAATCATTGTACAGGGTGATATATTCTGGCAGCATTCACTGTGAACTGTGGAACCTACATAGCATGCAAGGGCCCTCAAATACAGAGCTAATTTACCCATTCTAATATAGAGGTGGCTGTCCTCTTTGTGTTCATAAGATAGTACATATTGGAGAGACACCACAGCCAGTTCCATTTTTAAACAGCTTTGCCATCATTTAAGCAAGCATGTGGCAATGAGGACAGAGACAAAGTGACAGCAGAAGCATGTTATCTGTTACACCTTTTAAAAACCTCCAATCCAGCTGTGAACAATTTGACCAAAAAAATTTAAGCCAAGCTAAAAATACTGCATATCAAATAATGGCGCATAAAATAATCACACACCAATGCCTATTACTAGCCAGTCAACTACATCCAGGGCCAGATCCAGTGGGTTTCTCTACCTACACATACTTCCATCAATTCTACATTCATGATGAATTTTTATTCTTGCTCTTTTCTCAAAGCATCCATTTCAGATGAGATGAAAAAGTAATATTCCAGCAATAAAGCTTGATTTACATCCCCTTCACTGTTCTCTCTCTTCCTTTTTTATTTGATCATTTAGCCAGGATCATATAACTGTATATCAGACACAAATGAAATCAGGTCTCATGCACATTAAGGCCATGTCTTTCTGCAGCTAACATCCCCTCCAACCCAACTACCCAGCTCCACAGCAAGCCAGGGGCAGAGTCCCATTCATTTTCAGGCCCATTTCCTCCTATGATTAGGCGATCAATCAATCCCAGCATTCAATCTCATCAGGCAGACGGGATTATCTGCCCATCTTCCCCTCTGCCTCTTTCAACTCACTCCCTCCCACACACACAGCAGCACATTAACATCAGATCAAGTATCACACAACACAAGCAGTCTACCACATCCTCTGACCACAAACAGACAGCTTCTCATCTTAGCCATCTCCTCCTCATCCATTCCATCTCCTCTGACTGGCTGTTCTCAAAAAATACACACTCACATTCACACACAAAACCGTACAGATAATCTAAGAGCTAATTACTACTCTTTTCTGTGGATGCAAAGATTTCTGACATCCTGCCTTAAGGTTGAAAACATTTAAAGAAGGATTAAGTTCAAGCTACATTTAGGATAACATGTACATTTGTATCTTCAGGAGAAAGGGTACTATTAATTCATCTCTTTAGTCAGGCAGAAACTGGTGATAAAGGACAACATGTCTATGACACCTCTTAACTGATCTGGCAGTCTACATTGCTTCATTTAATAATTGCTAAGGTCTACCAAATTGAAGATGTTTGTTGTTTTTCTGTAAATTAGCAGATATTTACAACCCCCAAAGCAAACTGTATGCATCATTCAGGTCTAACAAACATGGTGAATGCATTCCCTTCATCATTAATCATTTGCATACCAGATTATTGAAGCAACATATATCTTGCATTGTTTACATTGAAATACAACAAAACAGTAGTTGCAGTCTTCTTCTGTTGCCTTTTGTTTGGTGCATTGTTGTTTTTGTTAGCACACTGCCGCCACCTTTAGACCAGTGGACTAGTGTCAAACCACTGGCAAGAATGCGAATTTCGTTTCCACATTTATCTGTGTTTTTTCATGTGTCTTTAAGCAAATAAATTATCTAACAGCTGCATAAAACTGCCTGAAAACAGCCTAAATGCAAACAGGTTAATACAATAATATTTTGCCAGTCAAGCACAAAATGTTTTACTATGCTGAGAAAATACTCCAAAAAAGAGAGAAATAAATAGACAAGCTTCAATATATGTATATTGCAGGTAAACGTATAGATGGCCATGTATGATATAAAGAGAAGAAGACACAGTCAAATGGATACATTTGTCTTTGTTCATTATTCCACCGAGATACTGACCCAGAGAAAATTAAAAAAAACAATTTGGATCTGAAACACAAAAGGCAAACTGTCAATTGACGCACAAAGGTTTATGAGAATTAGGATTCAGCAAATTAGGATTCAGCCCAAAGCACTTGTGGTGATCCACCATTCAATTTCAAAGCTTTGAAACAAATTTAAAGGGAAACATTATTGGAAGAGACAGCATGACGTAAATAAAGTGATTAGTTATGTTCATGTCAGCACATCCTATTTATCTATTCTAACAGGAATGCATTGTCATGAGTGATGCCTATTAAAGAAGTTGCCCACTCGGTTGATTGATTAGAAATACACTTAATGCTAAAATAAAAACTAATTTCTGAGCTGATCTAAAGCACAAAGTAAACATTTATTAATGTAGTTGATCCCTTCAATATGACAAATAATCACTGATGCAACCAGCTGTTTTCAGAAGAACCACTGTGAGTTAGATGGTATAATGGTGTGATATGTGACAAGTGATTTTAGAATAAATATGAATGTGTTTGGCAGGTCAAGCTGAGTGTGAGTCCATTTCTTCAAAAAACATATCATGAGGACAAAAGGATTTTCCAAGCAACTCTGTGGCAACTTTACTAAAAAGCACTAATCAGGAGAAGGCTATAGCAACTGTGCATGAGGTCATAGTGAATGCAATACGTAAGCCTAAAGGCATTGATATGATATGCAGACTTGGAAAGGCTAGGGATCTGCTCATCCACATAATTTTTGCTATTCTCCAGGGGAGATTATTATGATAAAACATCATATTGTGAAAGGCTGAGGAGAAAAAATGAATAAGTAATAAACTTAGAGCGACTAAGAGCACACACACACGCACACAAGCACACACACACGAAAATGAAAATACTTTTTAGGCCATCACTAATATTTAATATTTCTAGTTCTTTCAGATAAGCACTTGGTAAAATGGACATTTTCCTTACAGTTGAAAATAATTAATGAATTTTCCTTAATGGCAAAAAGCTTTTTGATGTAGCAATGCTAATTCGTAAAACAACACTGATGAAACTGTCATGCTTTCAAGACACACTCCCTTTTAGTAACCGTGTGCTAAGTTAATAAAGTTTCATGTCTAATAGGCTGCATTTTCTTCCTCACTCATGCCCTTGTGTGGGTAGGCAGCAAAACCCCCGAAAAAAATAATTAAAAGCCAATGCAGTTACGCTGGCAAAAAACAACTGCAACACAGTGTCACACTGACTTTAAAGAGCACTGTGGACAAACAGAGCATCCCCAACAAAATTAAAAGCACTCACAGTTTCCTTTGCTGCCTACACTACATCACTTCACCTTTAGGCTTCACAATATTTAGCAAGAATTGTCAGTGTAGATAGTATCTGCCTATTCTTTCACTTATTCTTTTTTACAAATGTTTTTTTTATGTTTGCAGATCAAAAAACAATAAATTTTCCATCCAAGCCGTTCAAGCTTCATCTTCCCTCTCACTACTTGCAAAAAAGAATTTCTATGTGGACATTGTGTATGAAAAAATGTATATGTTTGTGTTTTTGTCTGATTTTTAACCTACTTTTGGATGAAGTGCTGCAGTGTGAGATTACCTGTGTAGCATCCATGTGGTCACTGTCGAATGGTCAACATCCTGAAGATCCTCCTGACAAACCGTGTCGTCTTGAGTATCAGGTATCACCGATGTCCTATCAATACAAAGCAAAGTTTCCATTAACATCCCACATATTTAGACATAAACACATAAATGCCACAAAGATCATTTTAAAAAATGGTATTCTATCCATGTCCATAGCAGCAATACTGTCAAACTTACAAACCCATTTAATGCTTAAGAATCTCTCTATGGGACTCTTGGCTGTCTGGAGAAGTTGAATCTGCTGCAATAAATGGTTTTAATAACACACTTGAATCCTCCTCAGCCATTGTTCTGTGTCACTGTTTTATGTGCTGGGACCTACTAAGAGCTAAACACTCCGAGTTGGCTTGGTGTCTTCTTTAACGTCAACAATTAATCTAAAGTATGGTACAGCTTCTATTAAAAGGCCATAAACCAAGCCTCCAAACCTACAAACTGAAATTTAGACAGTTAATTTAGACCTTCTTATGGCCATTTCTGACTCTGCAGGTAATAGGCTGTCTATATATGATAAGTAGTCTGATCTGCACTGGCAACTGGGTTAGACATAGAATCATTGCCAAGAACAAACTTCAACACTGAACTTTATCATTATAATTAATAGCAAATAAGAAAAGGTGAAAGAATACATAGTTGTTTATAAAATCACTCTAAAACCATCTCTGCATGTTCTGTATATTTAAGAATGTTAACCTGAAAGGACACGCTTTAAAAGGTCACTGGTAAAATGGGTTAAAGTTTAAATAATTTGCACTTTTTGTTCTGTGGTGAGGTTTAAAATCACAGTGATGCTCAAAATCAAAATCAAGATTCCGTATCACTGATCTCTACACACAAAAACAACACCCCTCCACCCCAAAAAGGAAAAATAAACTGCACTTGATCATATGTAGACCAAAAAGATGTTTGTTTGGCTTTTTTTTTCCCTTCGGTGTGGGTGGCTGGTAAGAACCCAGGGTGGGGGTAAAGGGGAGGCTATATGGTAAGAAATCAGTCTGGCTACATCATATCCTCTTGCAGAATAGCCTTGACCTGCTGGATGATCTTGATAGAGCTGCTGTCTATTTAATTCGTATGGATACACTAGCATCCCCCAGTATGCCTTATCTCAGTGAGGGCCAAGTAATATATTTGGGATTGGATTAGAGTGATCCCACTGAGAGAGAGCGAGGATGGCACTGGCAGATAGACAGCAAGGTGAGCTGACCAACAGAATTGGTGCTACCAACAACAACACATCAGCTGTTAACCTTGGAAAGTTTAAACTCGCTCTAAAGAGGCCTTCAACTTTAGCAAAAAAAACTTTGTGCAATTCTACTTTTGTGATATGAATAAATCACTGAAGCTAACCAAACAAAATTAAAGTGACGTAAACGCACAAATATACACATCTGAATGAAATAAAACATCTGTTACTTCACATCCACTGCAACTTTATGTCCTAACTTGATTATCTAGATAATAGACCCTTCTTTATAGCCAGAAACAGGAAAAGCACATGTGGTAACAATAAAATTGAGGACAGCTGAATTCCGTTTAGAGGATCTGTTTTAACTGTCTTGGTTCCGTGCACAGGGGCTCATTGGGACAACTGTCAGTCTGCTGTCAGAAAGATCATGTGGTAGAGAAATAGTTAAGACTGTTTAATATAGTCATGATAATAAATAATCAAGGGATGTTGAGTAGAAAACATCACTCAAACTGATATTGTGCAGCCTTTTTAACCTAACAAAGTGTCTTTAGCAAACTAACTTCAAACAGCAAAACACTGCTGTGGTTTAAAGCCCCTCTCTAGGGAAAATCAAAGTTCTTACATTGTTAACAAGTCCAAATAGTAATTTTTTATGTGCTAGTAAACATATTATAAGCATTAGCAGAAAAAATTGCAGTGTGTCAATGACAGCCTCAAAGACATGGATTCAAACTTATGATGTTTCATATTTAACAAACCTAAGGAAGCAATAGTGTCTACTTCTGGCGTGGGACTTTGTGCATCGTTATTCTTCTTCAGAATCACTTTCCAGGTCAGATAGGTATGTCTAAATTAATCCAATACAACAATTTGCGATTGTGTGGCATGGTTTTGCAGTTGATCAAGGACTTCACACATCTGCACATTCTAAAGAAAATAGTCATTTTAAAACTGGAAGGATTGTTATAATGGAAAGAAATACACAGAGATTATATTTTTAGTGGTTTAACCAATGACTGGAGAGGGACTTCAACGGATCTTAATTTTCCGTCCAAAGTATATTGCAGTAACAACATTTCTCAAACAGTAATTTTGATTTAATTCTAAAATAACTAGTTTTCATGTGATATACTGTCCAATGCATAAGCTTGTTGGAAATAATGCAATGTCAAAAGCTAAATCTTGAATTAAAGAAGGGTTAAAAAAAATCAGTTTACTATCACTGTCACCATCAGTTCTCTCTGCACCAGTCTTTTCAGTATAGAGACTTTTTGTGTTGCTCTGATACTTTAACATGGTTTAGCCACGTTTTACACTTACAGCTTCAGCTACTTTTTCCTCTTGTTCCCGGTTAGAATTGTTGGAATGAAGGAGTAGTAGGAATAACCTCATTCCTGCTCCACTGGTCTTGTGCACTGGTATGTGGTTTGTGGCAGCACCAACTGGTCATCTGTAGCATCGATTAGCTGCTAGCAAAATATGCGAATTTCACTTTGTCCCAAAACCGTTGACTCTTACAATTAATGCGATATTAGAGGTACGGAGACATTTTTACCCTCCAAAAACGATTCTAAACGAACAAAAACAAACCCGCACGTCGTTTAACAACATTCGTAAATAATTCTGAGCTTAGCAGCTGTAATTACGACTGTGCAAAACGATGCTAGCTAAGGTTTGTTTGACGTAGCATACACCTGTTAGCTACATGATTAGCATACAGGTGTGTTAGATTACGGTCACAATTGCGCTGGCAGGGCGGTGCGTGAAACGGCTAAAGTTCTTCTTCTTCTTCTTCTTCTTATGAATTTCCGGCAGGCGGAGGCCTTACGGCACATTGCTGCCTCTCGCAGGTCAGGGAGAGAATGCAGAATTCAGATCATTCCTGCTTCCAAAGATGTAATCCTGTGGAGTTGATGAAGTGAAGGACTGCGTTCACCGTCCTTGCCTGGTTCTCTCTGGGATTAAGGAGACTCCTCATTGTGATTGATTCCATTCCCTCATGTGACATCTTGGCATATAACTGTGTTCTTTGTTCCTCAAAAAGGCTGCACTCCATAAGCAGATGTTTCTCAGTTTGCTGTTTCCCACAGGCTCCACATAATCCGTCCTTATGTTTGCCGATTTTAGCTAAATCCCATGCCAGTCCACAGTGTCCAAGTCTTAGTCTTGTCATTAACACAGAGTGTTTTCGCTCATGTCCAAGGTAGCACTGGTCTGCCTTTACGCTATTTTGTAGTGAGAAGTAATGCCGTCCTTTTTCACCATTCTCCCACTGCTTCTGCCACTGAGCTGTAATGACATCCCTGATGATGGAGCGACATTCAGATATCCCGATGCCCACAGTCAATTCAACATCCCCCCTTAATGCCCTTTTAGCCACCATATCTGCCATCTCATTACCCTCTACCCCAATATGGGTGGGCACTAATGTTCCCTCTAATTTTTCCTGAGTGTGAGCAAACACACAAACTCCCTGAGCGTCCCTTGGACCACTGTGAGCAACATCAGACGTGTGCACTGTGGTCACACCAGCATCACATCCATTCAAGTTACATGGTTCATTAAAAGAATCAAATTACAGCATTTACATTTCTGTTAAAACACTTTGTCAACAGGAGCCAGTTGAAGGCTGCAGTGATTTTAGTGACACTACAATATATAAGAGTGAAGTTATTGAATATTTGTCTCTCTTTACTGTTGCAGCGGTTTTGCAAATTGCAGACGGACCCTGTTCACTCCATAGACACCAATGTTATTCCTGTAGCTTGAAAGACAGCTACTTTTGATAAAACTGGGCTTGTAGCACATTGTCTGCCTTGCAACAATGGGAAAGAGGCACCGTTTATGTTTTGACAACCTATATCTAATGAGTTATTGATGCTGGAAGTCCAAATCTGTGAATATCTTTCCAACTTTACTGAACTTGGGGCCACTACCACCTAAAGGAGTGATATATTTAATTTTGAAAAAAGCATTTAGCCATACTTAAAGCTTTAAGTGCTTTATTAACACGGAACTAAAAATTTTGTATTGTTTTATTATCACAGGTTCTGTCTGAAAAGAGGTGGCATCATTTTAAACAGTGAAATCAAACTAATAAAATGTAATGACCAACAAGTGAGTAATACTGGATTCTGCAAAAACATAAACAACTTTTTTTTAAAATCTAAATCTTATCTTAACACAGTTAATGTATTAACTTATTTTTGTGTGTATGCATGTATTTATTGATTTATTTAGTACTGTTAACATATCAGAGTTCTGAGTGAGTTTTTCTTAAGACAGGCAAAGGCCACTTATTGATTACATATAGGCTATTAAATGTTTATTAAAAACTAAAAAGCAATAAAAAAAAACTTAGGCATTTATTGAGTCACTAAAATACTGTAGAGTACAGACCACATCAGCATGATTATAAGCATCCTCTGGTAAATTAACAACCAGATACTGATGTCTCTCACCATATGGACTTCAGGAGATGACTGGGGGATGATAAACTGTGACCTACTGGTTGGGTTCTCTCTGTTCTCATGTTTCTTACATGTTTGTCCCCTGACAGCTGGGTCCTAATGTTTTTTGAGCAACACACCATACTATGACGTTTTTACAATGATGGTTCTACTATGAAGCCAGTTTGACATGTTCAGGTGTTCTTTGTGTGAAAACTCAGAGATTTCAGGTATCAGAAGGTGGTTTTCAACTTTCTTTGTTAACTTTCTGCTTCAACTTTAAATTAAATTTCCTTCACTAACCCAGCCCTCTGGACTTCCAGTAAGCTGTGTTCCTATTGGCTGTCCAGGTGGCTGCTTGGTGTTATCAGGAACACCTGAGGAGCTGTCCAGGTGGCTGCTTGGTGTTATCAGGAACACCTGAGCAGCTCAGCGTCTTCCTGCTTTATTTAGCTGCAGTCAAACATTTCCTCTGCTTCCTTCACCACTGAACCGGGTTTGGCTCCATTGCTTCAGTTTGTTCTTTAGGTGTTGGCTTGCAGCTTCCAGCAGTAAAATCGTCCTTAATGTGTTTCTTGGTGTGTTTGAGGGCTTTGTACTGGATAGTTGTCTTGGTAAATGTGGTTCTTTAGCCACAGTTAGCACATGGTGCAATGTGTGCAGTGATTAGTGGATTTGTTGCAGCTGAGTTGTGTCTTTATCTTGGCTGTAGTGAGTCTTCAGAGGTTTTTGGTCAGACACATTCTGTATTCTTGTTTGTGAACCAACGGTGGTTGTCCAGAAGGTAAGAGTTCCTGTCCTGATTCTCTGTTCTCAGAGGTTCTCTGGTAGGCTGCAGGAGATTTTAGCGTTTGTGTTGTGCTAGTTTGGTTTTTGTATGGTTTCATTTGGACGACTATCTTGAGGCCCCTCCATGTGGTTTAGTGAGGTTTTCTGGAACAGTTCTACAAAGCAACCTGCAGCATAAGAGACTTTGAGAGTTTTTAGGAAGTTCTGGAGACCAGACTTTAGAGCAGCAGAAACATTTGTCAGCAGTTTGAGCAGGAGAAGGTGAGCTTCAGAGTAGAAATGAGAAGGAAACCTTCTTGACCCGTGTGGTGAGGTCCTGTACCAAGAGTTTGAGCAGGTTGTGAAGAGTCTGTAGTTCTTTGGTCTGAAAGCACAAGAAGAGTCGACTCATTAAAGGAGAAAACAGGAGATATTGTTGGTTCTTCTGTCGCTCTGCAGTTTTCTTAGACTGAATATCAAGTTTATATTTTAAATGATTTACCATGTGAGCCCAAGAAGACTTCAATAAACTCCCTCCATCCCCTGGACACAACATATTTTATTACCATGTTAAATCTTTCTCTTTTTTTTTTTTTTAATGTTTTTGAGTTTTAATCATAGTTTTTGCATAGTTTTTTTTCTCTTTGTGTGACAGGTTAAAAAAATCGATTTAAAATAAATAAATAATCAAAAGTGTATTACACACAGGTTAAATAGCAGAACTATACACAGGTTTAAAAGCTGATAGAAGAATTCATGAGTAGTTTAAAAAACGAGTTAAAAAGGATTTATAATTCATAATTAACTTGTGGACATGATTGTTACGTTAAAAACATCAAAAGTTTACAAAGCTTACAATATTTACAGATTATTGCGAGTTTGATGATGCATGATCGATTGCTTTTGTCTGGCACTGTTCCTGCCTGCACTGTCAAGCTCCGTGTTCTTTTGAATAAAGCCAAATGGAGGAAAGACGTGTGTCTCGTCTCTCTCTGGGTTTTTATCATAAAAGTTCCACAAACCTCTCCCAAACTCGTGGAGCAGAGGGCACAACATTTGCTTGTTTAGTTTTGTCATCTGTGTAAAAGGTGCTAAACAAATAAAGTTGAATTGATAAACTGAATAATTGACTAACTCATGATTGTGACAACAGAAGTATTTTCATTGTGATTTAAGGGTTTATTTCATTGATAAGGTTGGGGTTAAAATCTTGACAGAAAAAGAAGATTAAAGAAATAAACTACATCACAAAAAGCAATTAAATCAAAGGAAAAAAATTAATACAATAAAAGTTTTAAAAAGTTTTATTATCAAAAAGATTTAAGATGTAATTTTCTAATTAAACATTACATTTTTTAATTAAATGTTTTGTCTTTTTAAAGGTTTAATAATCTAATTACATGTTTTGCATTTTTAAAAATGTTTAATATTCTTCTTGTTTAATTGTATTTTTTAAATGTTTAATTATGGAAAATATTTTATCTGTAATTTTTAATATTTGTAATTGAAAAATTTTGTTTAATTTCATAATGACATATATTGTATCTTGTTGAATTATCTAATTCAATATTTTGTCTGTTTGTCAATTTAATTGTATTTAATGTTTAACTCTATTAAACAGACAAAATATTGAATGAGATAATTCAACAAGATACAATACATGTCATTATGAAATTAAACAAAATTTTTCAAATACAAATATAAAAAATTACAGATAAAGTATTTTCCATAATTAAACATTTAAAAAATACAATTAAACAAGAAGAATATTAAACATTTTTTTAAAAATGCAAAACATTTAATTAGATTATTAAACCTTTAAAAAGACAAAACATTTAATTAAAAAATTTATTGTTTAATTAGAAAATTAAATCTTAAAGACAATAAAACTTCAAATAGGAATTACACAGAAAATACAATGAAGCATTTTAAAAGAAAATTAAACATTAAAAGGTGGTATAACATTTAAAAAGAAAAACCTTAAAGATTTAATCGAAACAAATATTGGGAAAGAAAAAGAAACTCAAACAAGCCGATAAAACATTTGAAAAAACAATTAAACATTAAAAAGACAAAACATTTGGAAATCAAATCAGACATTAGAAAAGAATAAAAGGTGAGAAAAGAGCAAAACTAAACATTTAAGAAGAATCAAACTAAAGACAAAACATTTCAAAAGACACCAGTTAGACTTTAGTAGATCAAATTAAACAGAAGAGACAATAAAACAATCAAAAAGAGCAAAAACAGATAAAGAGTCTTAAAGCGTTTTCTAGTCTGAAACAAAAACATCAAGTTGTTTCTTCAAACATTTCCTCTTTCTATGTTCTTGGTTTGATTGTGGATAGATTTACTAAGAACTCATTTCAGAAAACTGCTTTCCAGATAAAGTCTACGAGTAGTTGAAGGCATTTATCAAACTAATGTTACCTTTTGATCTCCACAAACTTTACTGTTCAGTGAAGAGAACCAAAGTTTGTTGAGGATTTCTAAAAAACCCACAGGTGAAGGTCTGAGAAGAACTCAGATGGATGGTCTAAATGTGAAATCAAGACTCATGGTCACAAGTTTTAAGGCTTCTGTTAACCAGAAAGTTCAAACTAACAGAGAAGTACTGAGAAACTTTTAAAATTTCAGTCCTCAGACTGTCTAAAGGTTCAAACTAACAGAGAAGTACTGAGAAACCTTTAAAACTTCAGCCCTGAGACTGTTGAAAGGTTCAAACTAACAGAGAACTACTCAGGAACTTAGAAGATATCAGTCCTTGGACTGTCTGAAAGTTAAATCTACCAGAGAACTACTGTGGGACTTAGAAAATTTCAGTCCTCAGACTGTCTGAAGGTTCAAACTAACAGAGAACTACTGTGGGACTTTGAAAATTTCAGCCCTCAGACTGTGTGAAAGCTCAGGTCCTGAGGACTCGGGAGGTGTGGGGGCTTTGGAAAGTCTTGGAACTGAGGGTTCCACCCTCCAGCACAAAGGCTGAAGTCCAACCTCCTGAGAAAAACGGTCGAGTCGAGACTCGAGTTAAAAAAAAACTCGAAAACGACAAAAAATAGATGATAAATGCGCAAAAAAAAAAAGAATTAGTATCTGAGCAAATAGCTCAGGGGGTTAGAAGACAGACTACCAAGCAGAAGGTAGCCGGTTCAAGACCCACCACCGGCACTTTTCTTTCTTTGTCTTTGTCAGGATTTTCAAAAAATTGAAGAAGGGTCTGGTCTTGAACCAGCGACCTGCAGCTCCATAGGCAAATCTTTAACTCACTGAGCTACAGATCAGATAAAAAGAAATAAATTCGTCGTCCCTTTGGCATCGTAGTTCCTGCAGTGACCACATGGGCAGAGCCAAGGCGGAGTCTGGGTGGAGTCTGGGCGGAGAGTAGGCGGGGAGGTGGGTGGTGGCCTCCCCCCTCTACTCCCCCACCTCTCCCCACCGCCCACCACACCTTCCCCCGCCCGACGAGTTCTTCGAGTCTCCACGAGTTCTTCGAGTCTCCACAGGTTTTCCCGAGTTTCTGGAGTTTCCACGAGGTCGGAGGCAGAACAAGTTGTCATGAAGAAGTGTTGAAGTCGGCCAGGATGGACTGACTTTTTACAGCGACTAGAAGGAAGACCACTAGAAGAGCAGGTCTTTAACCACCATCCATAAAATCCATGGAGTCGGCTCCAGAGAAACGAAAGAAGGTCAACTTTTATCAAGCTCCATCCAGATGTTCAACTTGATATCTTTACTTTGACATTTTTAGCACCACAAACCTTTAGTATCACACTTTTTTTTAATCATTTATTAGGATTTTAATGGAATCCACCAGCAGATTTTGTTTTTGTTGACAAACTTTATTCTTGTCATCGTGGGACTGCAGTATTTAAAACTCTTCCTTCTATTTGACCTCATGTTTATTAGTTTTAGCGGAGAAAGTTATTTTAGTTGTCGATTAGTCTCTTAAAAACCAAGTAATAAATTGGATTAGTCAAGAGGTATAAATTTCTTACTTTGTCATATTTTAAATATGACAAAAAATATAAAAATAAAGTGTCTTGAGACAATTTGACCTGTATTTGGTGTTATATAAATAAAATTGAATTCAAATTGTATGTATCTTGTAATGTTGGGAGTAATTCAGCCATATATGTTGGAAAACACATTTTCTTTTTCCATTAATCTGTTGATTGTTTTCTCCAGTAATTCATTTCTTGTTTTGGTTTATAAAATGTCAAATCCAAATATATTCAGTTTACTGTCATAAAAACCAAAAAGATTAAAATTCATGATGCAGGAATCAGGCAGTTTTTCACTTTTTATCTTAGTTTAGTCAGAAAGATAGTTGATAATGTGTGAATTGTTGCCGCTTGTGAGCCGTAAAAGGTTTTAATCTTTGGGGCCGAGTTTCAGAAAAAATTTAGAAACCACCATCAACAAAACACTCAACCAAGATTTGAACATCATTAAAGGGAAATCCAACTTTTGCATGACAGTGTCTAATTAAAGGACATTTATTTCCAACGTAAATGTGTGATATTCATCCTCTGGAGCTTTCTCTTCACATCGTCTTCCACCTGGACTGGTTTGGTGCAACAAACATTTGAAAAACTGCACTTTAACATCAATGAATGACACTGAAGTTTAATCTCTACATAAATGAGACTGAGTCTGGATGTGCTGCTCTGTCATTAACTCCTAAGTTTAGGGAAAGTTCAAACAAAAGAGGACAGTTCAGATCAGACTTGAGAATGAGCTTATTTTGAACAAACATCTCAGACTTTCTGAGCTTCAGCACCTCTAGCAAGATATTTTAACAACAAGCAACTCAAGAGATCCAGAAGTTGGAGAGAGTTACCTTTAGCTGAGCCAAAGAACATGTGGGACGCTAACCTAGCAAACATTTCAGACTTTTCTCTGTGAATTCTGACAAATAATTTCCTATTTAATGACAGAGCTACACATCTTAACTCAGTCTCATGAAAACAGACTCTAATTCAGTGTCATCCATCCATATTAAAGTGCAGTTACCTAAAATGTTTGTTGCATGAGCTCCAATAAAACCTGTCCAGGTAGAAGGCCACTTTGACAAACAGGAAGTGGATGATTCCAAGCAGATTTATAGAAGGGGGAACCAGACTGTACTAAGTGTGGTCGAGTATAGAGGGGTGTTTTGTGGGTTTTTAAGGCTGATGATGATTATTAGTGAGACATTTGGAGTAGATATTCTTTTGCAGTAAATGAAAGTATTTAAAATCTTGGAGTTAAACTTAGAAGAACACAAACTCTAACAGAAAACTTTGTTGATACATTTTTGTTTTGTTTACAGATGTTAAGTTAAAGGAGTTTTATTTGTGATGTATAACCAATCAAATCACTCCAGAAGACAGAGCGACCACAGGTAGACAAAGGTTCAGAGCCAAAGTAGCGCCATTTTTAAATTTATTTATTACCGTAAATCAGTAAAAAATAAAATACTGATAATCAGTAAATCAGTCAGCCCACAATTACTACAATTCTACAATGTATATCTCTTTCCTTTGACTTGTTATTTGTACAATATATGATGTATATGATGGCGTTTTTTCATACCAAAGGCTCTACTATGATGTTTTCTAAGAGACATATGATGCTACTCTGGTTGTTCTGGTCCTGGGCCGCTGCACTCCTCCTCTGTTGTTTTCTGGATTGTACTCAGCTTCATGCCTTCGTCCACTCGGCCTCCGTTGACTCGTCCCGCCTGCCGTCTCTGGAGCTGAAGCTGGACTGGAACAGACCAAAGTACAGTCCAATCACGATGCCAGCTGCCTCTCAAAAGGCTCCTTCATCTGGCAGGTGGCAGCACTTCTTCTGAGGGGAAGCTGAGCTGGCCCGGCAGAACTTTGGAGATGTGTTCCAGTGGTTGGTGGATGTGTGGGGAGATAGAGAGAGACCTTTGAATTGTTCAGAAAGGAAAACAGGGAACCCATTGGTAGTTTTAGTTTAGGGTGCTACTGCGGTGTGTTTTTGGGTTTTAAGAGGTGAACAGGAAGAGTTTTTTTTCGTATTGATTATCTTTTACTTTGTTCCTGGTTGGAATGCCCATCAATGTCAACATGAAGTTCACTTTTAGTTCTGTTGATTTATTTTTATTTTACTAACACCCATTTGTTTTTAACCCCCTCACATGTGTTGTTGTAAACTTCCTCTTTCAAATAAATACTCGTCTAACCCTCTGGAAACCAGCGTTTGGACTGTTTTTGTGTTGCTCCTCACCTACTGACAGCTGTGGACTAAAGGCTATACTGTGACGTTTTTAGAGCGACATGCTATACTATGATGTTTGTTGGGCGACACGCCATACTATAGGCTTTTTTAATTGACATATTACTGTGACTTTTTTTTTTTTAAGCAACATATAAGAATTCGAACAGTTTTAAAAGTTACTATACTTGTATAGTATACTATACTTACAATGAAATTCTCATTCTATGGCATTTTTTAGACGACATATACTCTGATGTTTTCTTGAATTACATACTATTTTGACAATATACTGCACTAAGACATTTTTTGAACCACATATCATACATGACAATTTTAGGCAACATCCTATCATTTTGCACTTTTTGAACCACATAATAATCTATGTTTTGTTTTTTTCTTGCCAACATGCTGTACTATGAACTACAGGCCATACTATGTTATTTTTGAGTAAAGCATACTATACTTTGACATTTTCTGAACTACATCCTATACTATGGTGTTATACACAGAGTGCTTTGGTTACATGTTGATTTATAATCTAGATTTTTTTCTGTTTTGTTTTTTGACGGGATTACCACAGACCTGACTGTGAACACCGTCAACACCCACCTGAGGGAGACGCTGCCTTAGATCTCAAGGCTGATTGGTCGTGGTCTTTCTGGCACGTACTCTTCCAAGATAAGCCGGGAAGTTTAACACTGATGGAATGACACCAGGTCTAAGCCAACAAACTTCCAATTCCTCCTCAACCCATAGTCTCTGGGAAACCTACATGGAGTAAGAAAAGTAGACAGAGAAGTAATTAAGTCTGGCAGCAGGTAGCCATAAGAACAACCTCAACCTTCTGAAACAATGCTGCTTAGCCAGATGGGTAGCCTACATTCCCACATTTCGACATCTCACAGGTAAGTGTAGACACATGAATTTGCTGGTTTCTTGAATATGATGTTCAACATATACTTAGATGTTTGTGTATTAGAGGTTTGTTTTTTTTTGAGAAAAAATTGGGAGTCATGTGAGTGGGTGTCTTGCTTCAATTCAGTGGCAGATTTTGGACAAATTAATACACAAATTATTGCCGGAGATATCTGAATGAATATTGAAAAGGAAAAATAATACAAATTTCAATATTTAAATTAATTAAACAACTAACGTTTACAGAATAACTTAAAATAGAGGATGTGTATTTCAGTGTTTTCAAGATGTCCATCATTAATAAACCGAAACTCTTATATATACAGATTTTGCTAACAATAAACTCTAGTATCTGTATATACTCCAAACTGCACAATGTGTGCTTTTTCTAATGATCTAGTTTGAAGAAAAACTATAGTATTTATTTAAAACATCCCGCATAGCTGTGAAAACTCTTAAAGATTGCGTTTATAGTAAATCCAAGTTGTTGGCTTGCTAATTGTCTAATATGCATGCTTTTTCAGTGAATAAAGATAATTTTCACATTGCCATCCACATCTGGAAGAAAGGATAATTAGACAAAATACACCATATTGTCAGTAAGCTCTTCATTGGCAGGTATATCATTAGATGCTGGGTAATGTGGCCAGTGAGACCAGCAGCCTTAACAACAGATATCTATAGCTAAATGAGGAGGAAACAGAGACTAACTTTTAAGATTCTAACGTTTTTTTTCACCATTATACATTTTTTTAACTAAAAAAAATACATTATGTCTTATGTGGATATTTATGCTACCTGATCACCATTTTTGTTTGTTTTCTTGAAATAGGGTGTCAAAAAATGCTGGTCAGCTCCTCTTTTTTTCTATAAAAGAGGCTCAAAAATGTAAATACTGACCTCTGATCCAAGAGCAACCACAGCACGAGTTTGAAAACAAGGCTTTAAACTAAGTTCAAGAAGAAAGAGGAACAGTTTCATATGATGAGAACAGTTTGATTATATATATATATATATATATATATATATATATATATATATATATATATATATATATATATATATATATATATATATATATATATATATATATATATATATATATATATATATATATATATATATGTCTAGTGTTTGTTGATGTTAATTAATACTGATGGGTAAAATGAGATCATCAGTTTAGTCAGAAGGTTTCATGGAAAGGACTGCTCTCCTTGGGGCCGGTGTGAATTATCTGGCCAGCCAAAGTGGCTTTGCAAGGCTCATAATGTGACTATGACTTGGTAACATCTTTGTTACAAACTAAGATTATTAAAAAGATGTCCCGTGGCAACTCATTATACCATCAGCTCAGGCCATTTTCTCCTTAAGCCTTTAATTAAATTTGAATGATTACGAAAGTACAGAACAGTCAACAGCTACATGACTTCAAGCTAGGACTGCATTATGCCAGCAGGCAGATGACTTATTATAGTTTTTAAATATCTTTTTTTCTACATGCTCACAGCTCCTTGGCATGCTTGTTGGTCTTCATAATGTTGACATTTATTACTGACTGTATTCCCGCTATTGTTTATGTGCTCGCCCATTCTTCTGTGATTTTGGGATGGATTTATAAGTCAGAATGCCCAAAATACTTTTTGGGACATTTATGAGGGGAGAAGTCTTTTGAAAAATATAATGGTTGGCAAACAGTGTAGATTAATAAATCCAAACCATTCTTGGGATACAATAGAATCAGGCCTGCATTCAACATGTTCATTGTTTGTAATTACATTGATTTATTAACATGTAAACTGTAAGTCTAATTAGAAGAGATTTCAGTGTGTCAACTGCCCTGTCCTAATAAGGAAAGGAATGTCACACAGCACAAAGCTGGAAGTTGTTGTTCTTTGTTCTTCTGCTTGACTTGTTCCCAATAGATCTTTACGCTGAAAAACTCAGTAATTGCAGTCTTAGTTAAGTGGGTAGTAATGCTAAAAGCAAGTAATGTCAAGGTAAGTTTTGAATAGTTGGTATTTGATTCCTTTGTGCCTCTGAGAGCTGGAAATTACAGGAACTGATTAGAAACAGATGCAGACAATACAGTCTCATGATGCCTTCTTAAGAGGAACACAGTAATTAATAAGTCAAATAGGAATACACTCAAACCTCATATTTTGGATGAGGGTTTTCAAGTCTGATCTCAGAAAATAATAAGGTTTTATGTGATGTTTTTGGGAGTTCAAGTCTTTTCAAAATCCGACGCCCTAGTCTAGATTGATAGATATAGGTCATATTTGGGATACAATATAAGCAGAGCTGCTTTCATCCATCCAGGTTCATTCTAAACAATTATTTTGATTTATCAAATAAAAGTTACCTCTGAATCTTATTAAAATAGAAGTAAGTTCTTTCAACTCCATTGCCTTTGCAAGGAGTGGAATGTTATAAAGCACAAAGGTAGACATTATTCTGCTTTGTTTCCACCACCAACTTGCTCTTAATGGATCTTTTTGCCAAAAAACTTGGTAATTGCAGCATTAGTCAAATCTGGAAGGCATGCTGAAAGCAAGCAATGTCAAGGTAACATTTGAATGGCTGTTGTTTAATCATCTTGTGCTTTTAAGACTTAAAAAAAAATAAAGCAGAAAGTCTTAAACAGTACACCAGATCACTGTGCATTCTGACATCAGATACAAGCACAGAATGTTGCAGGAAAGGTAAAAATATATGATTCAAATGGGGGCACATAGAAAACAGATATAACACAGTGGTCATCTGCTTCATCTGAGATATATTATAGTATGCATACTGGTACAGTTTCAATCATTATTATGATTATAACCAAAAAAAGCAATACAGAGTACAGTCAAACATGCAAATTAAAGAGCAGGTTCGAGTCTTTAGATGCTTTACAGCTTATCATTCTTGGCGCTATTGATTACAAGACAGTAACTAGGAAAGCAATATAGACTTCAGACAACAAACAAGCGAAAAAACTAAAATAAATATGTATTGGGTCCGCCTCAATTCACCGAATGCTCCATGACTGACCATCTTCAATTTGACAGATTTTATTTTTAAAGTGGTGATTGCTTTTGGTACCACATTTCACACAATTATTTGAAGCACTATGAGTGGGAAAACCATGATATTTCTTTTAGCTCAGTCATAATATTATATAACTCTTTCAGTTGGGACACTATTGGAGTGGTTTCACCTATCATACCTGCTGCTTTTATGGTTGGTGGAATATCAGAGTAGACAGAAACATTTCATTTTTTTAAAAATCAAATTTACACCATCATATAATTGGTTTGTATTATTCTATCAAATCAGGGTTGGGCCATTGAAGACAATATGTACATATCAATGAGCCTACAAAATTTCAAGACTCGAGCAGCATCATTTCTCAAGCTATGGCACTTCAAACATTGCTCCACAGATTGGCATGAAGGTAATAATACAAAAATCGACATGACTCCTCCCTTCTTTCAGGCATTTTAACTCAAAAAGTTGTAATCCCTGTGGCCAAACATTTTATGCATGTTTTACTTAAGATCATAAGTATGCCATAAATAATAGCCAGAGAAAATCTAGTAGGCACTACAGACCACCATGCAACAACACAATAGTTTGCTCTCTCAGATCATCAAAATTTTGAACGGTTACCACAGTTGCCAGATTTCAACTTGCAATTACTGCTTAACTGGCACTATGTTGTGCCTGAGCAATATCTATATTTAGGTCCATTATTTGAATTTAAAGACAGTTTCATAGACAGTTCATGCAGTCTGTCTTTTAATCTGTTTGTTTTGGCACAGCAGCTAAATTTCTTGTATGTGTAAATACTTGGGCACAAAACTATGCTCTAATAATGATGCTTCTGTTTATTAATGGAAATTTAAATGGATAAGCCATAGAGATTGAGGTTTTAAGTTATTGTTGGGGATGGTGATGAGGAGAATTGTTTTGGTCTGTTGCTGGTCAACAACAGATGGAAGGATAAGACAGGTGGCTCCATAGGTCATGCTCAGTTACGAGATGTGTGAACTTGAAGTTCTTGTTTTGTGCCCAGTTTGTTCCCGTAACTTCTTCCCACTGTATCATTAGTGGCATGCTCTATAGATTTCTTAAGTTAGATGTAGCATTTAGATTATGTCTGCCTTTCCAGTTTTGTAGTGTAGTTTTAAATGAGACAAATTTTGGCAAAAGGCACAAACCCTGAGGTAAACTGTAGCTGAGGGATGTAAAGTGAATGAGAAACCCTGCAAATCAAGCATACACCCCCCAAAACATAGCTCTGTTTAATCCGTGACATCTCCCTAATGGAACGCTAGCTCTCAGATTTTCCACACACACGAGTGAAGTTTTAAAAACATGTTCTTGAGGAAAAAGTCCCGATCTTCTTTCTTTTTTTTTTGCTAAAAAAGAAGTTTGAGGTTTTCCTCCTTGACTTTGACATGATTACTGTTTTTAGAGCAAGTATCTATAGACAGGTAACAATTTACAGGAAAAACCTGAATGCATAACCCTACAGTGAGGCGATCCGGTGGCTCTGTTGTGCTGTGGGGGGCATTTTGCTGGCATGGTTCGGGTCCACTTGGCCCCTCAGAGGGAACAGTCACTGCAAATCAATACAAAGTTGTTCTGAGTGAACACCTTTATCCTATAACAAAACTTTTAGAAGACTGATGCTCTATCCCTCCAGTAGAGTTGCAGAGGTTTGTAGAATCAATGCCAAAGCACATTGAAGCTGTTCTGGCAGCATCTTGTGACCCAACAACTTACTAACATACTTTTTGTTGCACTTTATGCATTTGCCTTAGCATGCAGCTGTGGTGGTTGCTGTTTGGCTGTACATACAGATAAAACAAGCCTATCTCTGGCTGCTGATAAGAAATATCACACTGTGGTGAGCAGAGATGGGCTTGACATAAGTCAAAGCTGAAGAGGGCAACGTGAGCAGCAGCTGCTGTGGATGTGGCTTCAGTCGTCACAAATGTGAATGTAGACGCAGCTGTAACCATGAATCTAAGTGTTTATGACTGGCATGTGCATTTTGTAGACAGTTTAATTAGGAAACATGAGAAAAGACTGGTTTATAAAAATGTATACTTAAATGGAAACAAAGACTCAACAACTTTGGACAGTTGCATATTTTCAAGTCCCAGCTTTAATTAAGAACATTTACATTAGTGTAGAAAGAACTTTGTGGAAGCAAGTTGAATGTCTTCATTCTGATCAGGTGATTGACTCAGGAAGGAATAATAATCTTCTTCATTCTCAACAGTTCTTTGGTTGTTTTGGCCATGTGTTTAGGTTTGTTATGTCTCAGTGAAACAGTGAAATCATTAATAATGTCAGATAAGGATAAAGCAAACATTTCTACTGACTTATATATACTATTGTCTCCATCTACCTCGAGTAAGCTACAATTTACAGATTGTAGGACTGTGTGTGTGCAGGAAAGAAGGGTGGATTATCAATCTGCTTTATATTTGAAAGTAATTAGAATTCTTCATTTTTGAAGCCCTGCAGAAAGACACAGGGTGGTGGTGGTGGGGGTGACAGGTTAATTGAGGAATAATACCCTTCAGAATGATGGATTTTGGTGACTTGAGATGTCAGAATCCATTATAGGAAATTTAAATTTGCAATTAAAGTGGGAGGTTGGGTGCAGAATTCTTTCATTTTAATTCCCCCTTGCCTCCTCCCCTGTTATTATTAATGTTCTGCATTAAATGTCCAGGCTCTGTGTTCTCTCCTTTGGCACTCTTCCTCTCTCCAACACAGTTTGCCAAAATGAGGTTTAATTAATGAACTCATACATACAGTATATCAGTTTTTTTTTCTTCTCCAGGATAGAGATGCTGCACTAGACGGTATTTCAGGAGATAATTGAAAAAAATACACCTCATCATGTTATGAAAAGTGAATGAAAAAACATTTTAGCTGCAAAATATCTGGCCTCAGTTTTGTCATTACTGTTCAATTTATTGCATTATTGTTTCCTGTGTTAAGAACTTTTTGAAATGTGATACTTTTTCTCTAAGTTGAACCTTGTAATATTTTGCTTGTGCACTGCATGACCTCAGTTCAGTAAAGTACGGTCACTGTAATGTAATGCCAGTACACAGTGGGCTGCCGGTGTTAATATTTCCTCACACAACTGTTTATATAACTCATTTCCAAGGAATTTTGAGCTTTGCGTGTCACATGCCAGCACTTGTGTAAATATATTTCTGCAGTGAAACCTGTACCATCTGTCACAGACTAGCAGTGTTTACATGTAATGTTGCACATTTAATTCTTCACATTATGCACAACTTTACTTTTGGGCAGAGCTGAAAAATCAAGCAAGATTTTGTCCTATTTTTCATTGAATAAAACATTCTCACAAAGATGTTTTTAATAATATTTTCTTAGCACTGCAGATGAAGCTTGTCTGTCTCATTTACTTTCATTGCCATCCCATTTATAAGCACAAGGTTTTATTGAATATCATTAAAACCCTTCAAACTATACCACATTCGGATTACATTAGATTCAAAAAGCCATTTAAAACCCACATTGCAGCATTACTTGAATTTTAAAAAAGTATGTTTAAATGTTATTTACAATATTAATATAAGTGAAAGTTAATACGGTATTCCTTTTACAGCATACTGTTTATATTTGTAACAACAATGCATTAACTGGTATGAGTCATAATGTCTTTGTACAAACCCCAAGAGAATGATACCAGACGAACAAAATTTTGGCATCCACTGGTAAAATGGAGGCGATGGGTGAATAAATTCAGCATCTCTGTTTCTCTGTGAGGACTATCTTCAGCAGCAGCGCATTAATGCCACTATCAGCTACTATATCACCAGTCAAAGTGACAAATTGCAGACAAGCGCCTCTCAAATATTCAGGGAGGGTGGAGTAGTGCAGGGGTGATAATGGGAGATAGTGTTTTTCTCCATTTGGCAGGAGGACTTGGCGTAAAATTTGTTAAGAGAGATGGTTGGAGTAAAAATGAAAAAAAAAGCAGTGTTTGCAGTCTGTATGTTGGCATGTCTACATGACAGTGTTTTAGGACGGAGAACAAATGATTGTCTTATTGTCCTTTTTCTGCACCCCACCCCCATCCACACACCCCCTCATCTCCCCCATCATTCGGACAGCTGGAAACAGAATTCATGCGATTCGTTCTGCTGCTTTTCTCTCTCCCAACTGCCCCATTCCCTCCTCCATTCCCCAGTCCCCCTCACTGTCGTAATAGGATCTGCAGGAATCATTCAAAGGCTAGATATAATTTACTGCTTGCCGTGCACAATACCCCCTCCCACTCTCACCCCCTTTCTCAATCGCACAAGGTGCCCTGCGGATGAACTAATCATACTTGAAATATTATTTCTGCTTCTTATTCCTCCATTTTATGAACAGCTCCTTTTTATGGTGCAATGGATTTAACCCCTGCCTGATCACACTCTCACCAGTCTGTGCAGGCAGAGAGAGGGTGGGCGAGTGGTTTGATCAGAAAGAGAGGCAGAAAATCTTTTGTTTTTATATTCCTTTGTTATTTGTTGTTCATGAATCTATACTTTACCCAAACTTGATTTTTTTCGTCCTGGAAAAAAAAAAAAAAAGATTACTTGGGGAACAAGCATGTAACTCACCCAAGAACCTCAGCAACAAAACCATAAAAAACAATTCCACAGGGCTCTTTTACCCATAATCCCTTTGCTCCCTTTATGCAATTCGCATATTTGGACAAGTAACTCCACTTCATTCATAATATATACACCACAGGAAATGCTCTCATGCATAACAACTAGTATTAGCATATGGGCTGTGCTGCTCTTAAAAAATGGGATAGTAATGAAAAAGCAAACATCATTTTTAAACTACTTAAAAATGTACTTTCTTATGTAAAATATTATGATCTACCTAATAACATGCTCTGCCTTCTCTGCAAAAATTCCCCAGGCTCCGTATGCATGTGTTGAGTTTAATAGTTTGCATTTGAGACACCTGGTCATATGACATGGTTGAATGCTAGAAGGAGAGAGAAAGACAGACCATTAGCCAGCATGGCTTGGTGAACAGCGGAAAACTAACAGACTTTGAAGAAATTCTATTAATTTGATACTTTGTCCATTGTTCTGTAGTGGAACAAGAGGTCTGGATTAGGGATATTGTCCATTAAACCTGTTTCAGATCTGGTATCATTATAGAAGAGCCAAAACTCTTTTCTGTCTTTCCTTTAACTCGACTCAAAGAATTGATTCATTAAAGGAGAACTGTTGTAAAAACTAAGCATCAGCTTGAAATTTTGTTTCTGAGTTTGAAGTGAGTTCAAAATACAATACAGGAGTGCATTGTCTATGTAAAGCAAGTATTTATATCCCAAACTATGCAATGCACCTAAATCGCAACTTTACAATTTTTCTGAGTGGTATTCAGAATAAATAGGGGTAATAGACCAAATATTTCAGTAACACATTATTTTTATTTTTCTGGATTTAACAATAGATCATCTCTATGTCATTTATGATAGCAACATTCATGAGGACCAATTTTGTGATTTTGGCGTTGCTTCAAAACTCTGCTGTCACACACAGTGTTCATTTATTTGTATATATTATTTTTGACAATTAAACATTTTTAAAGAACCCTTTATTGGAAAAAAAACTTCATTGTTAACATGTCCATATGGTGTTTATTTTTATTATAATTATTTGCATAACCAAAATAAGCAGCCAATGCAATGGCTAAGTATTTTCACCTTGAAGCTGCAACGTACTGATCACAGCCTCAAGGATTCAGACAAGGTTTCATACATAACAATGCTCAGGCTGGCTGGCTGGCTGGCTGGCTGGCTGGCTGGCTGGCAGGCTGGCTGGCTGGCAGGCTGGCTGGCTGGCTGGCTGGCTGGCTGGCTGGCTGGCTGGCTGGCTGGCTGGCTGGCTGGCTGGCTGACTGACTGATAGACAGACTGATTGACTGATTCAAGGTATCAGTCCTATCAACTTTCTGGGTGATGCTTACCTTAATTATCTTTTTTTTTTTTTTTTTAAATCAGAAACTGTTTCCAGTTTGAACATGTATCTCTGAATTACTCCAGTTTTACAACTTGCCTTTGTTGTAATGGTAAAAGTGAGTTTTAGGGGACACTGGTGTGCTAGAGGTGCAGCGAATGGGGGCAGATGGTTGTAGACAGAAGCTAGGAATTATTAGATCTGAATATTCTGCAACAGTGTAGAATCACATCCTAGCCATTTTAAGGCGTGATGGGATTTTTTTCCCCCGAAAAACACTATGTATGTATTTTGTAATTTTAAATGACACATGGGATGACTGTTTAGGGGTTTAATTATTGACCAGAGAGGAACTTTAAAGAACATTAAAGGACTATTTAAAAATGAAACTAAACTATGTGTAACAGCACTTGAACTATTCAATTACCACCTGAAATGCATTTTGCTGTAGCCTAGTCTAAGAGCAGACAAACGGAACTATCATCTGCACTCTCATTTGAATGCACAAACATGCACACTGTGAACCATGCATTATTTGAGTATATATACAGGCTCAAGAGATAGAGATGAAAATATGATCGTGAGTGAAAGCAGAACTGAAAAAGGTATAGAAAATGGGAAAAGAAGAGAGAGAGAGGCAAAGAGAAAGAGGTAGACAGAAAGCAGCTATCAGCTGTTCACTTGTACTTAAGGAGCACATTTACTTCCCATTGATTTCCAATGCTTTAGTCAATTTCCTGTCACTTTTCATTGCAAATACATGTGATCTCCGTTTAGCTGCTTGCAGGAAAAAGTAGAAACTTCAAAATGGATATTTTAGAGAGTCTGCAACACAACTGCTACAGGCCTTGTGTTTCTTGTATACAAAATTAAATATTATTCTTGGCAGGTACACAAAGACATCTAGGTGTTAAGCAACAAGCTATTATTCAGTAGACAAAAGCTTCATAAAAAACTGTAAAAACGTTACTGTGCAACTAACAAAATAGTCACTGTAGGAAAGTGAGAACAGTAAAAGTAAAGACATTCAAAAAATTTCTTACAGCAGATCATACCAGATGAAACTCGTAAATCTCTACAATAAACTGACCAGTCAACAGACAGCTTACTAACAGATGTGTAGTCCAGCAGCCCCCATGAATCACTGACTCTAGTGCAGCTTTAACAAAAAAAAAAAAAAGTTTTATTGTTTTGGGTTTTTTTGTTTAGTTTGTTTTTTTCCTTTACCTTGGTTTCTGCCCTTTTTTTGTGAGCCGGAGATTCTTTTGTGACTGTATTCTGTGCACACAGCATACATGTCTGATCTGTATTCCATTTGTTTTTTCAATCTCCCACATCTTCACTGCTTTTCTTTAATGTAAGTACTCGTTCACCTAGTTTTTATTTTGGTATTTTTTCATGTCGTCTTCCATCAGAGAGCACTGCCAACTGAATATTTGGTTTGAAATAGCACAACTCCAAACAAAGGGCATTTTTTCCCAGCACATCTGCTTGCAAGGGAGACAGGGCCTTAACACCTGGAAGTAATAAAAGACCAACACTGAGAGAGAAAATAAGGTAGGATTATTGTTCTGTGTGAGGAAGAGATTATGTTCAGAGAAAAGACAGGGAGCCATGCGGCTACACTTTCACCTCAAACAACGGGACTAGGAAGCAGCCACTGATTAAAACTGAAATGAGGGGAGAAAGAACATCTAAAAATGAAGCACACTTTCAAGCCGAGACAACAAGCAGAAAGCTTTATCTTAAATGGAAAGAAAATAGACTGGAATATTCCAAAGCTGCTGCAGTACTATTACTCAGTTACAATGTCATTATCTTACCACAGCTTGAAATGATACTAGCAGAGAGAAAGCTGCACAGCATTGTCCCAGTTGTGATGAGACTCATTTGTTTCACTTTCCTTTTTCTCTGTTCTGTATTGAAGATGTTGTGCATTTGTCTGCTTTCTTTTCGCAAACCCAATCAGCCTGTAATTTCATCACAGTTGTACGGAAAACGAGAATCTCAGGATGTTATCTTACTTTTCATCAATACTATTCTAATTTACTTCCTTTAAGAAGGATATTTACTATAAATATCTTATTACAATTGAACATTTTTACTTGTCTTTCTAAAGCACAGTCAAATTAAACCAGACTATAGAAAATGAATTTCTAACTATTTGCAAGCCAAGAAATGGGACAGGGCAAAACAAGAAAGAAGAATGCCTTATCAGGTTATTATTTTGTGACATCCAGACACCCATTTCCATTTTCAGGCCAACATCAAAGCGCTGGGATGTGAGAATCATACAAAGACAACAGTAAATGTGCCTCTCCCCAGGTATATGACCTAACAATGATTCTGCACAGATTATGTTGGCCCATAACATCTAGTACAATCCAAATAATCCATACAAAAAACAATTCAAACTGAGGAAAGGGAGCAAGAGATCCAACACAGTCTCTCCCTTTCTCATCGCTCTCCCTCATGTTGACTGGAATGACATTAGATGCCAGTGCTTGTTTGTGCTCTAATGACAAGTAAGAGGGGACTGCTGTCTCCATGGCAACAGCCAAGGCTCAATACATCATACCTCATTACAGTAGTCAAGCGGGGACGTTTGGTCAAAAATTAATATATCAAGGCAAGGGGAGAGGGAGAGAGTGCATTGTGGGAAGATTGCCCAGCATTTGTTATATGAGTTTGATAACTGTAGCATTCAAATGGTAGCTTTATTAATTTCAAGCTGCAGCAGCAGGCAACAGTTTGAAATGGCTGTTGAGTGACCTTGGCTTGATATGTTGAGTGTCTTGTCTCTATGAAGAAGACAGTGAGAAGGATAAAGAGGCAGACCAAAGGGTCGACTGTGTTTGCATTGGTATGAGTGAGTGTGTGTTGGGCGATGGGGACAGGCTTCAGGCAGCATGCTGCAGATTAATTGGGTATGATTCACAATTGTAGGAATGGTAGCACAACAGATACTCAAATTCAAAAGTCAAACTGCTCAGACTTCCTTCCATAATTTATGTGGCTCCAGTTCTTGTGTAGGTGGTGTTATATGAACTAAACTGTTTGCCACAGAGAAGGAACAAAAGAGCGTGTTGACTGTGGCTCTCATTTGACTTTGTTTAAATTTGTTTTTCTACAAATATTTATCAGAATCAGGGTAGTAGTAAAAACGGACCTAGCTGTGATATGTACCATTTGCAAAGGGCAGCAAAGTGACACAAGGAAACAGTCTGGGCCAGATGCTTGACTGCAGCATAGTTTTTAAAGTATATAGGCACTATATATATATATATATATATATATATATATATATATATATATATATATATATATATATATATATATATATATGAGCCAACCTCTCAAATCCAGTTAGGCCATGACAAATGAACTGCCTGTTTTAGTTGTCCTTATTCACCCTGTACTGTATGCTTGAAGCATTTTAACACACACTGTAATTTCCTTTTTATTTTGCATTTGAAGTCTCTAAATTATTTGGGGCAGTGTGTCTCTCATAACATGATATTGTAAACATAGTAGCTATTAAATTTACACAATATGAAAAGCCGAACTCCAACATGTGAAACCACACGTTAACTCACAAGAGAGGCCATCCAAAGTGACAGTCATTTTAATAGCCAAACAGGGTAAATCAATTAAGAATCAGCCTTCTGGATTGACTACCTTTGCATGCTTGTTCATGTGGCACTCGCTGTCATTGTCCCTTATTCATGTGGGGATAATGAGTAATTCGTGCATTTGAAAAAAAGAGAAAATCCTCAGTAGGACCTTGTTAAATTTAATTATGGGATAATCTCAGAAAGACAATATGCAGTGATGATGAAGAGAGTCTTTCCTATTTTGTATGTAATCAATGTTTAATATTTATCATTCAACAAGCTCTTATGTAGAAGGCTTTAATGAGGACTTATCTTCACTTGAGTCCCTCTTCAGCATTTTCAGCTCTCTCTCCAATTGACATTTAGTGACCTCCTGTAGAGGACAGAAGTGGGGCAGACTGCTTCTTCCACGGGGTCTGCTAAAATCTTTGAAATATGTGTTCTCAGGGAGTTCTTGTAAGGGGTTAAACTGTTGATGTTAAATGGCATGTTGGATTCTGCTAGCTGCCTGCTAATTAGATTGTAATTACAGCAGAGCTTTGCGAGCCTGTCTGGTCCAATTAGAAATGCTTTTGTGGCCAGTCTGCCTGACCTTTCTTTTAAAACTTCTCTACTTTAAATTAACGACAGCTACGAGGGGTAAATGCGCAAAAATAGTTGTTCTGAATGGTCAAATTATCATGTTTGTGAATACAACAGCGACACATGCGTGCACATAATTCAAGCAAGATATAGAATTTCAGCCGACATTCTCACCTTGAATACAAGCCACGATGTAGTTTTTAAAAGGGGGAAAATTACAGCAGGGCACCAATTTAAATACAAGTGCACTACTTGGTACGTGTCCTACTCCACTAACTTAAGCATATATGGTGAAGTAATTACTACATATAGTTTTACACATATATTATTAAGCATATACAGTATGTGTGCGTGAGTTGCACTGTGGCCCAATGTTTTCAACAGTGGTAGTGTGCCCTCCCTCTCACTGAGAGGAGCTCTCAGACTGACTGAGGAGTGTCTCAGGCATCCACAGCACACCTGGTCTCCATTATCTCTCCATTTCACAGGCTTGCACCCCCTAACAGGGCAGCCTGGGAATGGGCCTGGCTCTTTCATCTTCCCATCATTATAGCAGCCAGCCCAGGGTCAGGGCCCAGTCTGACAGGCATTCCAGCAGCAATACACTACAACTGATTTTGGTTAAGGTTTAAAAATACAAAACCAAAGTCAGAGAAATATTAATAAGAACAAGTCTCAAAGCAATTATTGTATTAAGAATTCTTCTCAGAGTTGACATTCTCCCCAAAGCTATACGAAATATGATTCTGCATCTCAAAGCTGTGCCCCCCGCTTCCTCAACAGCATCGCCTTTCCTCACCCATGCCTTGAACATAAGCTTCCTTTGTGGTGCTTGTACTCTGTTTCACTGCAACATGCATAGATACACAGTTGTTATACTGTTTGCTGACAAACACAAACGACTACAAGATAATATAATTTTTTTTAACAAACCTTCCAATATGAAAGTAGTGTTTACAAGTGTGTGGTGATATTATGCTGAGTATTAGGTTTATTCTGTTGGTTTATCACTCTTGAATCTTGCCCGCAGAGGGACATTTCAAGACAGATCAAGGAGAAGCCAAATTCTTTCCCTTCAGCTTTTTAACTGTTAAAGGGATTTAACAGACCCCTTCAGACAATCTGTGAAACACATTTATGGAGAAAGGATACACCACCTGACGGTTCAGGTCTGACATGGTCCTCCCATTATCATTTTGCATATGAGAACAAAATGAGGTGTGATAATTGATCTCTCATGTACCCCAGCTGACTCTCTCACGATACTATCAGCACAGCTTTGTTTCAAGGCAAACACTGAGGCAGAGCTCACCCAAAGCCTTTTTAATGCATCATCACTTTGAGGTTACAGAAATGACACTGTGGAAGCACTTTGAAGTGAAGTAAAATTATCCCTTATTTCTGCCCCCACAAATGATTTATTAAGGGGTAAAAAAAAAAAGTGTGGGGGGGGAATGAGGAAAGGCAAAGTGCAGATGAAGGATAGAGAAGGACAAACACATTCCCAGCACATATTCTCTTCATTACGAGTAAGGAGGGGGGGAGCCGATCATTCAATTACTGACTGCCGTCACAGGCTAATATTCCTGCCTGTCAGGGCCCATTCTGGCTCAGTTTTGGTCAGAGTTCTTCTGATGGACCTCATTTCCTATTAAACAGAACCAGAAGGTGCTGTGAAAATGGCGACACCTGATCCTGTGTTCAGGAGATGGGAAATGCTTCGGCAAGGCCCAAAGCCTGCCAAGACATACTCCACACCTTCCCCAGCATGAATCTCATGCGATCGGGGAAACCAGCAAGGTGGAGTTTATAGGCCACTGAATTAACCAACACATCTGGGAGCCAACACTGTGTATTATGGAGTGGGGTTTTTTTCTTCTGGATACACAGTATGATGTATTAACCCATTTTGAATCCAGAAACTTTAGGTCATAAATCAAAAAAAAAAAAAAAAAAAAAAGACTGAGCTAGTTTTTAATTTTTTTTTATCCCATTCAATTCCTCTTTGATCCTCACTCACCCATCATTTTATGTGACAGATTATATTGAATTAGTTTGACCTGTCCTCAAGGCTGTAGTGCAATTTGCCTTTGACATTGATAGTGGGAGAAGACAATGTAGCGAGGCAAAGAGGGGGTGGAAAATGGGGAAGCGCTGTAGGTGTGTGTGGACTATGTGGCTTTCAGATTTGCCAGTGAAATTCCTGTTCTTCACAGTCGACTATGTTATTTTACCAGACTGCCTGTCAGGGGTTAACCCTTGACAGTGGCAGTGCAAGCTGCTCATGTGCAAAGCAGGTCAGCTTAGCTTGGTTTTTCATTGGCTTAGTCATAAATGTATCCAGTATGTCCACAGTATCTGCAGTTGACACACTTCAATTTGCTACTTCAGTGCTGTTCAAAAAAGTTTACACACAATTTTACACTGACAATTTTCTTCAAGCCTCCAACAGTACTAGTTTTTACTTTTACTTTTTGCAGTTCTCATCAAATTCTTCATACTGTAAGATGTCGATATAGTGTTTAGGGTAGTTTCAATGGATTTACATTTTTGGGTGTTTTTGAAAATTGTGGAACAGGACACGTTGGCAGGAGTAACTCCAGTCCCTTGGCTAAGATGAAGGCAGGATGCTATGACCAAAGCAGTTTGGATTTGGACGCTGAGATGTGTGGCGGTGTGCTTACAGCCTCTGCTTCTAATTTTCTGCCTTTGTTGTGTCAAGTGGAAATACCAACCTTGGAGAGCCATGTTTTTTATTTAAGACATGGCCCAAGTTGACATAGCACAACCACAGCCTTTAAAGTAATTTTGACGAGAATCACCCAACATTTGTACCATTTATTCCCTGCAAAGTCTGAAAGCTGATACTGAAGAGCTTTGGAAACCCCAACAAGCCATTATTCCAACAAAGCAAGAGCTTAGACCTCAGCATGGTAACAACACCACCCAACTCGGGTCACAGTATACAATTAGAGTCTGTGATATTCTATCCAGTGGAGTTGTACTTGTCTTCTGTACTATGAAAGAGAACATTCTGTGGTATGTCAGGGGCTATTTGGGATATTTAAAAGGGTGACTGGTCTAAAGAGACAAATGATTCTAGGAAGCTGTCAGCTGCTCCTCTGACTGAAATGACTGAGTTAGTGAGGTGCATTGAGAACAATAATTAAATATGGGGCCAAAGATTGGCAAGGTGGCCCCTGTACCTTTAGGCCAAGGGAGAATGGGTTACGGAGCTCACATTGCCCAGGGCCTACGTTAGACTCAGGCGCTAACCCAATTTCACACTATGTGACTGGGCCTGGCCTGTTTCAATGCAGCCTCTGAGTGTGAGTGCCATCTGGTCCAGGCCTGTGAAGGAAATGGCCTTGCTTTTCACACTGATCGGATTAGGGTGTTTTTAATTCATTCGGGATGTGCCCTTGCGTGTTAATTGGCTCAACATGGCCAATGAATCTTGCCTGTTGCTTGCCACAGGACGCCCTCATCTTTAAACTCTCTTCAGCGCTTCAATGTCTCTATGATTTTAGGCATTTTCACATTGTCCTTGCAGAGCGGCAAGGTTTTTAAGTTTCAGGACATGTTTATGTATAAAATATGATAAAATGTTGCAATGCAACAGTTCAAAGATGATAGCAGAATACTATTATTTATTTCCTTTTGGAAACCAGAAACAAAAGTTTTTTTCTGTTAATCTGAATGAAACTTTTGGGCGTTTAGTTTTTAGAAAGAACACATATCTTTGAGATTTTATTATATTGGTTTTTGAGTGTTTTCTCTCAAATATGATAGTTTTTAGCAGAACGCAACCACTGACAAGAGTAGGTATGCCAAAGCATGAAATAATGGTTTACTGTGATAAATGATGCCTTTAAATGAAGCAAAACTCAAAAAAGTGTGGTTATTTTGAGATCAGTATTTGGATGCACATTTAATACCGTTTGTAAAGCATTTTTTTTTCCTTTTTCAATTCTTACTCCTTACAGTGCTTCTCATTTAGGGTATATTTTTTAAGCTTGATTGTCAGTGCCCCATGATTGCATTAGTTAAACACAGCCACCTCTAAATAAGAAGAAGTTCACGGTTGTTGTGCACCTTGATAATGTACTAATTAGACTAACAACCTCTACCACCGGGCTAAATATAATGCATGGGCTGAGGGCTAGCAAAAGGGATCCGACAAAATCACTACACGTATTCATTAAAATAGTGTAAAGCCACTAAAGTTTAAACAAGACTTTTAACAAAGGTACAATCAGCAACATCTTACTGGCTGTGACGGCATCAATAAGATGAGGCTCACAAGTGTTGCTGATTATTGCCCATCATTCTGAATATCAATGTCTGCCAAGAATTTAATTTTGCTCAACAGGCAGAGCAGGGCCGGTTCTGTTTTCTTTGGGAATGACCCAAAATCCCAGGCCCCCTGAACTACACATTGCTGACTGTGTGTTTAGTATTGTTTTTCATCAGTGAACATCAGTACAGCATTTGGTAGAATGGGATTCTGACTCTCTAATACCAACATAACACTGAATTTGTCCGATAACAACCTAAAATGTGGGGAAAGTTAGCCACCTAGGCTAATGTCAGTTCAAGTAGTCACACCTCATATGCTAATACATAACATCCAGCAGTACTCTCACTGGGCTCAAGGTATTTGCTGTCATGGCTCATAAAAGCACAGGAATGAAGTGTAAAATTTAGACACCAATTAAAAGTTCAAACAGTTGAACTTTTATTGAAGGCAATGCAAGTAAGAAAAGGTGAAGGGTGAGGTGAGGGGAGAAGTCAGCAAGCATGCAGAGGTTGGCAAAGGTGAAGTCCAAAAACATGCAGGTCAAAAACAAGGAGATCAAAGAAGGAACAAGAAAAGCACTCAGAGAGCGCAGTACTCTGCCAAGGCTGCTCAGTCGTTGTATGATTTCTGACAGATAAGTCCCGATAAGTCCGCAGCGGTGGATTTTTAGTAGGATTGCAATCACATGATCATCAGCAGGCAGCTGACGTAGCGTTCACTTGTTGTCATAGTTACCGTGATGCTATGCTGTTATCGCGCAATAATACAGAATTCTTTAACAAAACCTGAATCCACACTAAAAGCCGCACCACTGCCAAAATCTAATCAGGTGGTCTTTGTATAATTTCTGACCTTCCCTGAAAATTTAATCCAAATACGTTCTTCTGTTTTTGAGTAATGTTGCAGAAAGACAGACAAACGTACGCTGATCGTCACATAATTCCGCCACGTTCCTTGGTGGAGTAAAAATTTGGACAGTTACAGCTGTGATAATCTAATAGACAGTCACGTTGACTATGAAAGGAGGCCGGTAAATACAGACAAAGTACAAACAAATAGACAAACACAAGCAAACTAAGAAGACATCTTAACCAGTTTCACAAAACAGACAGTGTTTAAATAAAAATGCTGCAAATATCGGAAGCACAATCAAACACAGAAACGAGCAAAAAATAGTAGACTCTGGCAGGAATGTTTCCGGGGGGTAGTAAACCTAGTGTTTGCACTTTGCTTATTATTAGCTTACCAATTCAAAAACCAAAATACACACAATTAACCATGAAACAGGCTCTGCTAGCTGCCTGTAACTTGGTCATTTACTTTCAGAACCCACAATTGGGTCAAGTTCAGTAACAGTATATGACAAATAAAATTAGACATACTTTGCTTTCTTTTTACTAGCTAACAATGTAGTAAGACTAGTAAATGTTAACTGATAAATCTGAATTTCACTACTTTGGCCTATTTATCAAGGTGCACAAGTCATAATTTCAATGTTAGTCCAACAATGAAAAACAGACAAATAAGGATGAAAGCATGATCTCACCTTGATACACACAAAATAAAGAAAGCAAGTCAAAAAAAAAAAAAGTCACATGAAGGGCAATCATTGGGTAGCTGCCGCACCGTTCTGTAAATTAAATGTCTACCATCAGTACGAACCGCTGTCATGTTGTCACCCAGACCTGCTTCCATGTAGGCAAAGGTCCACGTGAAGCCCTCTGCATACATCTATCACAATCCAAAATGTGTGTCTGTGTGACTGTGCTACCTGGGAAGATGTGCACATACATCTTCAGAGTGTAGAGTCCTCCAGGTAGGCTAGAAAGTAATAGAATAATTATGCATCCATGTTTGCAGCTATCTGTGTGCACATCCGCAAGGGAGTATAATTAAGGCTTAATGTTTCCTCTGTGTGGTGGCTTTTGCAGTCCTTTTAGGCAAACATATTGCCACATTTGAATTAAAATGAATGAATTTAGATTATTTTCATTGTCCAGTCAATAATGTAAATAAAAATATAAATTAATTAATTTTAATTCAGTTTAGACTGAATGCCACTGTCAGTCTGAGTTGGGGTACCTGTGTATAGGGCTTTTAAGTTAAAATAATGCTGTATAGTATAGTAAGGTGCAGCTGTATTAAAAATGTAATCACCAAAGTCTAGTTTTTCTGGTGGTGTCAACAAGAACACAACTTTATTAAGTGCAAGTTCACATTTGGTGTGCTCTGTATTTATGAAAGGCCTAGATGCTTTTGAGCGCACATCGGGCATATTCATGGTTGTTACTTCATCACCAATAGGTCAGGTCAAGCCCATAGCTCCCCTGGTGACCTGTTTTTGTTTGTTTAGTAGCATTTTTGCTTTTTCCCTGTTTGTATGTGTTTTGATATTTGTTACATTTCTAAATCTTCCCATAATGGTTGTGCTTTCCTTGTTTGTGTTTCAGTATTTGTAGCATATTTCCTTTAATGTTTGTGCTTTGTCCTTTGGGACCACCACGCCTGCCAGTCACTAAGTGTTGTATACTTTTTTCTTATGACACTTTGATATTAGTAGCAGTATAAGTTTGAAATGATACAATCCACAGTGCCAATATGTCACATAAGAAATAGAATTATGACATAACGTACATCGTTTTTTGCTGCATTTTACCCTTTTGTTGCTACAAATACTGCAACATAATCATGGGTTCAATTACAGACAGTAAGGAAAATGCACAAGCAATTATGGAATTATCAAAACAACAAATTATGTCCTTAATAAAGAAACAAAAGGAACTAATTTTAGGAATATGTCCCATGAAACCTGTGAAAGTATCTAATGTATACCGTCAGATGTTTAACAAAAAAAAAAAAACTCCTTTTAATCATCCAGTTTTTTTTTCTTTTTTAGGAAACGGGGAGGGATATTTTGTTTTTTTAACATCACTGTATTTCTTCAAATCTCTGATATCTGCCTAATAGTAAATCCACTGACAAGTGTTCAAATCCCACAACTGTCAAAGATGAGTCCAAACCCGTGCAGTTATGCTCATACTTTTTTAATGTATCACAATGAGCAAGAAACATACTTGATGAAATATTTTCAAAGGAGTATATTCAATTACCATCTACAATCAACTTAACTAGGACAACAAGGTTTTGTGACAAAAGTTTCTTTAAAAGTCTGAAGTTCCATGTGGTTGTATGTATGTTAGTTTCCATGTAATTTGGTACAGTTTGGAAATCTTCATATAATTACAGTAACAAAAAAGCTAACAAGACTACAGTATAGAAAAGACATCAAGAACAACATTTTTGGTTTAACTTGCTCTTTTTTGTACATTGCAAGGCTGTTTTTTTCTACCCTCAGATGGGCTGCCTGGAGCCACAGAGCCATGCTTATGAGGCTCAAAGGAGGAGTAATTCAAGGAAACAAAAAGAAAAACTAAACGCATAAAAAAACATTGTGGCACCAGAAGTCACAAAAGGAACAGAGAGCTCCAAGTAACAGTTCATCTTTGAAGTTGGAGCAAATGGTTGTTTGGTTGTTAGTTTGGTTGTTAATTTTGGTTAATACGCTTTTTTAGTGTAACTGCCTCCTTAAGAATGACAGCTTCGAGAACCCTGCCCCTCTCTATGTTATTAATTTCTCTATTTAGATTATGTAACCAACAGAGAGAGGGGTGAGCCGCCATTTGACTGGAGAGCTTTACTTGTCAACCAGAGACAAGCACAAGGAAATGAAACGGGTAGCAACATGAACTGGAAGAAATGAAGCAAGCATCTCTGTCCATCCTGTCCTGAAATTTTGAAAATGTCCATCAAAGCGCAGAAGCAGAGGCAGAGCTGGAGAAAGAAAGGACAGACAGAAAGGAGAAAGAGGCAGCTGGAGCCACTTAAGTTCAGTTTCATCTAAGGACTTTCCTCTGTGTGTCACACATGTCCATTGGTTCCAGAGTCCATTCCCATTACAGAGTTGTCAGTAATCAAATAAGGAGGTGGTTTTTAAAGCTGTTTTGAGCCTGCCTTCGGCTCCCATGCCCAGTTTTGGTGTGCCCACAGCCTCTTGTGTCCTCCTAACAAGATCTCCAAAGCTTCCCAGAGTCCTTTTTTTAAAATTTCTTTTCATTCCTTCTTCATCTCAAAAACAAACAAACAAACAAAAAAAAAATACAAAACAAAAAAAGTTGATGTCTTGTTTTAAATATATCTATATCTGTATACAGGTACACGTTCGTTTTCACAGTGGGCAAAAGATGACCTCTACAGCAAAACCTTGTCTTTATCTCTCACTTGTAATTGTCCATTAAATCAAGTATCCCAATGTAAGTCAGTGGATCCATGTATCCACAATAGCGTTTTGTGCCACAATAAAATATACACTTATCTGGGGCACAATTTTTTTTTTTCTTTTTGTTTCAACTGCATAAAGCTTTGGCCACATTCATATATTCAATCAAAGTAAAAACTGCTCAGTGCTTCGGTATCGTCATTCTCATTTCTGGTCATTATCTTTTAAATTTGATTTTTCTAAATTTCAGATATTCATAATCCAGCTTTGTGGTTCAGGTTGTTTTGGTGTGTAACATATAACAAAAATAAAAGGCAAACGAGAAAAAAATTGAATTGATGCTGGCTCTGATGAAACACTCACACACACACACACACACACACACACACACAAACATACAAACCCATACACAGTCCATGCTGGCTGTATCTGATGTGGAGACCTCAACTCCATCTCCCACAAAAAGAGCTCAAAAGATTACACTTTGGAAATAAGAGAGCAAACTGTATCATTGAGACAATGAATATAAAGAATATTATCACACCATAAAGTGGCCAGGTCATAGTTTTTGTTTCTTAATTTCAGCAATTCAAATTAAAGCTAGTGTTAATTTATGATAAAAAGTAATATACAGAAACTAAAATAAAATACAAATACTTATAAGAAAATAACAATACGGGTCCAACATTGTCTGAAAATTAAAATAAAGCAAACATATTTGAGAAAAACTGTACAACTTAAGAATTTTTAAGCATAAGAATATGAACAGTATTTCACGGAACTGGACTTGAGAAGTAGCAAGCTTGCAGACCAGATCTACTGACTTTCAACAGCATGCTATGGTATTAACACCAAATCACATTTCTCTGCAAGACGTAGCACTTTTAAACACTTCTGAGATTGTGCCTTGTAATCAATAGGGCGAATATATTGGCTATACAATAGTGGCCAAGAAGTAGTTCTTCACAAATTTAAATATGTATTGGTTTTGGTTCAAAAAATAAAATTTTAGTTCATCAGATCATCAGTGGGAAGAAGGGGGTACCTATGCACATCCATTTTCATTGCAACAAAATGAAGTAGGTGACTTCTTTGGACATGAAAGCATCCTAACTATTTAAAAACAAGGGACATCTTCAAAAAACCTCCTACTTTTTCCAGAAATAATGCTTTGGAATGAAGATGTCCCTTTAAAAACCTGTGATCTATGTGTGGAAGTGGCACCCTGCAGACACATGCGACAAGTCACTGGTAGACCTCCCAGGAAAGGGGGCAACAACACCACCACAGCAAAACAGCCATTATTTCCCTCTGAGACTAGTTGTAGGTTGACTGGCATAACGTTACTAAACCTATGAGACGCATCAGTACCAGATGTATTATATACATTTTTTGGTAACCACTATTACTTGCTTAACAAGTGAGCAACAACCTTGACTGGATGGAGGGATTTTCAGCAATGTTCCATGCCAGCACAAAATGACATACGGAGGTCACTTTGTTCAGCAACCAATGATGCAAAAATTTACACAACAGTTTACAGTCACTTTAAAAATGAGGAAAAAACATAGATTGTGACAATTAAAAGCAATCAAATTAAATAGGATCAGTCCTTGCTTAAGAAAAATCCATTGTGATATTTGGAATGCACTGTTCTTTACAAACGTTATAGATCATTGGCTTTAAACATTGGTCTGTTCAAAAAGAAAATCGGCAAAATGTCCTTTGGAACATATATTCACAGTCTTCAAAGTTCCGTTTTTGCAACAAGAAAAAAAAGGTGTTGCAGAGGCAAGAAATTGGTTTATTGTTTGTTTTAGTTAAAGCTTAGCCAAAAGCAAAATGAGCATGCATCTAGGTACTCTTTTTTTTCTTTTTTCAAAATTCTACATTAGCAGCAAAACGTATGTCCTTGAAGACCAGACCTTATACATTTTCTTAAAAAAAATGGACATTTGAATGTGACAAAAGTCAAACAAAGATTAATAACCTCTATCTTACAAACTGCAATGGCTCTGTAACGGTGCTACTCCACAATGCAAGGACAAGGGCCCTTTTTGGTTTTTGGTATTTACGTAAAAAAGCCACCTGTTTGCTTGCAAAGAAGCAGAAACGGCAACTCTGATGCGTACTCCTTTATCTTTTAAAACTTTGTTTTCTTTCCTCTAAAAACAGCAACAAATTCTCAAGTATAAAGAAGCCTCTTTTCTCATCTTTATGCACCAATGGTGAAAGTGTTTAGTCTTTGGATTTTCTTTTTGTCTTAAAGCGTGAGAATTATTATTAGTATTCTTTTTTCATTTTCATTTATGACAACAAAAATGTCAAAATGAAAAGAAAGACTGTAGCCACACTACATGAAGAACAAAAGACCTGCTTTGTAGTATACATATCTACAAACACAGGAGAGCAGAGAAAAATAAGTGCGAAGAGGAACAAGAAGAGTGAGAAATAGGAGTCAGACAGTGATAAGTGCACAAAGGTAACACAAAAATTAAATAAAATAAAACTTTCAATATTTCACCCAGGATCGTTTTCATTTTGGTTGGCGTAATGCCAACCAAACCATAAAATTTAAATAATTCTAAAAGAGGATCCTGCCTTGTCAGGAGGGGCATTTGGGTGAATGTTTCCCAAGAAGTTGAGAATAAGACAGAAATAAAGTTTAGATAAATTACCTGTCCATAATCTAGACTATTGGAATGACCAAGACAACATCAAATGAAGTGTCATAAAATTGGACAATACAAAAGCTAAATGTACACAAAGTTTTTTTCAACCTACCATACTGTTTAAATTCATTTCCAATGCAACAATCTACTTAACACCAAAAATGCTCATATCTATCATAAATACAGAAGGTTGATTTTTTTTTTTAATCAAAACTCTTTATCGCCCATTAGTATGTCTGCAATGCTCTCCTTGTTTGGGTATATTATAATTGTGATTTTCCCACTTTAAAAAGAATTCTAATGTTAAAATCAGCAAATCATTTACCCTTTTTGAATGCCCAGAAACAATGCCTTGTTAAAATTTCATTCAACTTAAAACTTTCTATTGGTAAATCAAGCTCAGAAGAAAAAGTAATGCTCATCTCCTGTTGGAAACAAAAAGTGTAAAACATGGATTTCTGTAACAGAAAAGTATCTGTGAGCTGTTGACCTGAGAATAAAATAGACATTACATTATTCTTTTACTTTTGCAAGCCATTGGTATCTGAATGCTTAAATAGCAAGAAAACTGATAGACTATTCTCCCATACAGTACATACTGGCTTTTTGTGACTGTGCTATTAAGTAGAAATTATTACAAAACAAAGGGACAGCTTGTTGACTTGCATTTCTTCAAAAGGGTTCTTGGGCCATTTGTCAACTTTGAGGCAGTCCATTGCCATACAGTACAGCATTCCTCTACCATTATCCAAAACATAACTGCAGCGATCTTTCTGTTCTCACATATTAGTATGCTTGTATTTCAGTTGAGTAAAACAAAAACAAAAAATAAACAACAAAACATAAACAAACAAAAAAATAAAATAGAAAATGAAAACCAGCATGTTGATATGGGAAAACAATCCACTAACATTTAAATTTTTGGTTACAAGCTTTGGAATTGCAGTTAGTCTTTACACATCTTTTTCTGAAATTGGTTTGTATACTTTTAATGTATTTTTAACATTGCTGCTTTTTATGTTTTTTTCCCATTTGTGATTTTTTTTGTCTTTTTTTTTTTAGTGTTTTTTAAATATTGTCCATCACTGAAAGCTCTTTTACAATCTGATGGAGTCTGTTCCTACACTAGCAAGATTACTACTACAACTATTACTGTCTTTGACAAAGCCAGGCTGCTGCGGCTCCTCTGCCGTCCTGCCCAGCCTGTCTGCTGACTTCTGACTGCTGTCAGAGTCAGACTCGTCGGTAAAGACGTCTGTTGGTATCGAGGTCTGAACTCCTGAGGTGCTCAATGAACTTGAGGTAACCGTTGAAGGTGAGGACACTGGAGGAAAAGAGGAGGAAGAAGAGGAGGGACTAGCATTGGGCTTCACAGCTAAAGCTCTGGAGAAAGGGGCCTGGGGCCAGGGTTTGCCGGCAGCTGTGGTGCTGAGTGGGGTAGTGGAGGAGGAGCACAAGGAAGAGGAGACAGCAGAGGATGGCATGGTGGCTGATGTTGTTGGCGGGGGAGGTGGGCTGCTGATGGGATGAGTGGCAGACTGCGAGGTAGATGCGGTGTTAGGATTGGGGAAGCAGGCTGAAGAGTGAGGTAATAAACTAGTAGCGTGCTCTTTGGCATTTCTGACTGATCGCTTGATTGTTCTGTGTTTGTGCAATGCCGATTCCAGGTGTTGACTGAGTGCTTTTTCCCCATCCAACGTAGTGTCACAAGCCAGGCAATCATAGAGACTTCCAGCCCCTACACCTACGCCACCGGGGACACGCAGCAACATCTCTTGCAGGTTTGCCACAGACTGACCAAAAAAACAGTTAGATTTAAGGTGGGTAATAGCCGCTTCTTCCTTGGTGAAAACAGCTTGACACTTGCGGCATGCCAGTTTATACTGCACCTTGGGGACGATGTACTGGTCTACATGGGGTTCCACAGCTTTGCCATCCCTCTCACTCTGCTCAGAGGGTACTTTATTATGAGAGGAGGAGGAAGATGAGGAAGAGGAGGAGGTTGGGGGTTCACTATGGGGGTTGCCCTTTTGCTCCTCTGTTTTCACTGGATCTTTGGCAGAATCTTTGCGATCCCCCAAGGTTTGAGGGGGAACTGGAGTTTGGCTCGCCTTGGGTTGCTGGATCTGCTGAAGCTGCCGCTGCTGCTGCTGTAGTGCCTCCTGCAAGCTCTGCTGATATTGCTGGTAATGCTGCAGTAGGGACCCTGGAGACAGGCCCATCAGTGCTTGTGACAATGCTGGGTTATAAGGGAAGAGACTCTCCATCCCATACATTGGCTGCAGGTAGCCCCCCTGGAGAGCCCCGGGGATCTGTGGGGTGTAATATGGGGAGAAGCCAGGCATGAAATAGGGCAGAAACTGGTTCGTGAGGAGAGCTGTGGGGTCTGATGCCAAAGCAGCCTGCAGGGCCTGAAGCTGGGCAGGGTCTACCACATACTCCATGCCAGGTGTGGGCATAGAGGTGGCTGGAACAGCTGTGTCTGGTTTCTCCTTCTTGGCGCTGGCAGCAGAAGTGGAGGGGGCAGGGGTGCTTCCAGTTGACGATGGGGTCGAAGGCTTCTCTGTCTTTTCCTTGGTCTTCTCCTTCTCTCTTACCCTCTCAGCATCACGTTCTTTGGGGGGTTCAGGCCGCGAGCTGGACTGGGTGGTTGAGGGAGTGGAGTTGGATGTGGAAGTGGGGCTTGAGTGCGAAGCAGAGGTGCTTGTCTGGGCTGGGCTGGATGCAGCAAGAGACGATGAGGAGGGAGGCTTGTTGGGCAATCCAGATGTGGGGAGACTAGGTGAGGGAACACTGGCACCAGGCATGTTCAGGAGGTTTGAAGGTTTTGGAGGAGTTAAAGCTGGAAACGTTTCAAACACAGACAAAAAAGTAAGATTTAATAGGTGTACTTCTTTGATGGATGTGCAATCATCATTAACAATCTACTGTAACAAAAATAAGGCTTTAGATAATATAAACACAAAGGAGGTAAAAAAAATCATTATGGAAATGATAATAAACTAATGCAATCATCATTTCTTCACTCTCTTGTGGAATTTGTGAATTTAACAATTAAATGTTGGCAGTTAAGGCTGATTGTGTATTTAATCATACATGTCAGCAATGACAAAAGGCCACTACAAGATATTCCACATTACAGCATGTGTGCTTGTGTAAATGAGTACATGTGACAGACTGATTGAATGGAAGAGAAATTAATTTATAGAAGAGTGGAAATATTGTGTCCTCGTGCTGTACCATTATTACTAGGTCTCATAGTTTGAACGACATATGATTGCATTTTATTTAATAATGGCTGATATATGTTTTAATTAGTTCAGTTGTAAAACCCATCTGCAACTTTGCACTCTATACTTTCTGCTGTATATCAGTGAATGACTGCCAAATGATGACGTACCTGAATTAGATGAGTTAAAGCTGGAAAGAGAGGGGCTGCCAACCCCTGGCAAAAGGACAGGTGGGATGCCTTGCAGATTTGGATAGGCTGACTGAAGATTCAGAGCCTGCATTGCAGGATTATCAAACATCCCCTGCTGCTGCATGGCCTGCTGCTGTGCGAGTCCTAAAACTTCATTGGCCTTCTTAATGCGGTCCATCTCTTGCTGGGCCATAAGTTGGCGGACAGTGGCTGGGTCGAAGTATTCTTTTTCCTTATCAATCTGGCTGCCAATGGTGTCCTTTACCTTAGAGATGTGTTGTTGGGAGAAAATGTGGTCACGAACAGAGAGGCGAGCACTGTACTTGACACCACACAAAGTGCATTCAGTCTTCGGCCCCTCGTAAGATGTCTGATTTATTCCGAAGTGCTTGGCCATGTTGAGCTTTGCCTTTTTCTCCTTGGCACGGGCATTTTGAAACCACACCTGAACCACTCTCTTTGGAAGTCCAATGTCATTGCCAAGTACCTCACATTCCAGCATAGTGGGAGTCCTGTAGTCATTAAAACAAGATTTCAACACTTTCAGCTGGAGGTTAGTCATCTGGGTTCGGAAGCGCTTTTGGCCAGGTCGATCTCCACTGTCAATGCTCCTACTACCTGAGGCACCAGGACTTGGTGAGCAGGGGTCAGCCAGGCTGGACGTCTCACTGTGGTCAATCATATTTTCATTTTCATAGTCCTTAGCATAATAGCTTGTTGCAGGGCTTACTAGCCCTGAGGACATCTGGTCGTCATTTTCAAGGATGGGGGCTGTGCCTCCAGATTTAGACAGGTAATCACCACTATTTTGGCTGTGCTTAGCATCAGCACTGTCATTATCAGCATTAGCCTCATCACCTGTGGTTGTGTCTGTGATGGCTGTATTCACAGAGGAACAGTCGTCATTATCAAGTTTGCTCTGATCAAAGCTAAGGTTCACAGAGGACATAGTTGCAGTCTCAAAATCTTCCATTCCTTCAACTTTGATGGATGAAGGGCTCAGTAGACCCCTGGGAGAAAGATCCATACCTTTGTTCACTGGTGACATGGAGGAGCTTTGTCCATCACTGTTTGTAGTGGGGGCTAGTTGGGAGTAAGCTGATGTCTCTAGAGCATCCATTTTTATTTGTACGCTCTCCTGGTCAGGTAGCATACCAGTGAGTGTTAAATTATATCCAGCACGTTTGGCTTCATGCCAGTGACGTGAGCGAATGTGTGCCTCAAGGGCAGTTTTAGCTTTAAAAAGAGCTCGACAAAAAGGGCACCTACGATGAGCTTGAGCTGGCCCTACTGCCCTAAACTGGCCTTTCCTCTCTCTAGCTCTCGTATTCTGAAACCAAACTTGCACCACTCTCTTCTTTAATCCCACCTCGTGAGCAATGTGGTCAAGCATTTTACGTGTAGGATTTGAATCTAATAAATACTTCTGGTAGAGGATCTCTAGCTGCTCAGGTGTGATGGTGGTTCTAAGCCTCTTGTCTCTCTGTGGTTCTTCTCCACTGTTTGTGCTGTCGTTCTCTCCTGGGCTAGTGCTAGCTTTCTCCTCTAACTTCCTCTTCAGGGAGTTCATGGTGGAGGTTGGGGTGGACGGAGAAGTGGCAGAGCTGCTGGGAATCTGTGGCATTGCCCCAGAGAGTAGCTGGCTTGCCAAGAGAGGATTGCTGGGATCAAATAGCATGAATGGCATGTCAATTGGACGGTCAAGGAATTGAGGGTGGATGAATTGATTCTGCACAGAAAGGAAGTGTAATTGCTGGTGTTCCTGCCAGTGCTCAAAGGAGGGGAAGCCAATCTTGCACTGCTCACACTGATATGGGATCATTTGTTGTGCCAGTTGTGTGGCAGAGGTCAGGTGTGGGTTGAGGCTCATGTGAGAGCTTTGCGATGAGGCCTGGCTTGTCTGAGAAGCTGAGGGACCACACTGCTGTTGTTGCTGAGAGAAGGAAGGAGATGAGTGCTTGATGGATTTAGAAACATTTTGAATTTTCTCGTCTCTCTGGGGTCGATGATGTTGTGCCTCAGACTGAGGTTGGTGCACAATTTCCTGCTTAATAGAGGTTTGGTTTTCTCGTAGATCAGCAGAAGTTTCAGGTAACTGCTTGGGCTTCTCATCATAGAGGTTTGAGGTGGTTGCTGGTGATGCCTCCTCTTTCTCAGTGGATGGGAGGTGAGAGAATGCTGAAGTCGAGGGTGGAAGTGGGCAGAGACTTGAAGAGGAGGGCATTGGGGTGTGACAGGAAGACCCAGAGGGAGTATAACATTCATGGGAAAGATCCAGTGAATCCTCATTTTGGCTGTCATACTGTCCATCCTCATCTTCATCTTTGTAACACAGCTTCTTTTGGTGTTTTATTAGATCAAAGATACGCTGGAAAACCAGACTACATTTCTTGCACTGGTAGTTCAGATTTGATGTGCGAATATATCGGTCGTTTGACAGTTCTCGTCTTTCACCATCTTTTCCTCCATCACCCTGATTTTCATAATTCTTCCTTGCCTTCTGGCGAGCATTTTGAAACCACACAACAATGACACGGGTCGGGAGGCTCAAGAGGTTGGAGAGCTGTTCAAACTCATCATCTTTAGGATAAGCATTGGCATCGAAGAAATCCTGCAGAACTCTTAGCTGGTAGTCAGTAAACCTGGTCCTGGATGATCTCTTACTTCCATAGAATTCATGTCTCTGAGGTTCAGGGGAAGGAGGTTTGGAGTCAATTTTGGTGTCCTCTAGAGTGGTTGTTGGTGGGTTATTGAAATTGTATGGTGAGTCTTTATTGCGCTGCCGTTCTTTAAAAAGGGTGTTTCTGAACCAGTGCTTTATGACTTTCTGTGGCAGCCCTGACTTGTCAGCCATCTCTTTGATCTGCTCCTCATTTGGTGAATTGTTGATATCAAAGTACTGTCGCAGGACCCTAAGCTGGTCATCTGTGATGCGAGTCCGTGGTCTTTTGTTTTGCTGCTGCTGTAGCATGGCTGGTGTAAGTTGTTGTTGATAAAGCTGGGCCAGGTCTGATGCCAAGCTTGGCTCAACAGATGGTAACTGGGGAGGCAGCTGAGTGGGCAAGGACTGGAGCGACATAGGCTGCATCATAAGTGGTGAGAAGAGGGGCAAATCCATTGGCATGGGTATTTGTGTCATTGGAACTGGTGGCTGGGGAGGAGGTACAGTTGGAGGTGTGAGTGAGGCAGCAGAGACAGGAATATTTGGTGTGGGAGCTCTTTGGGGTGGAGGAGGAGGTGGAGGTGGAGGAGGCGGAGGTGGAGGAGCCGGAGCAGCCTCTGGTGTAGGAGGTCTCAATGGATAGAGTTTATCATAATGCTCTCTGTATTCCTTGGCAAATCTCTCAAGGGATCGAAATGGAAAGAAGGCCTGGTGGATATGCTCCTGGTGACTCTTTAGAATCAGTATGTTTGAAAACAGCTTGCCACAGGCTTCACATTCCAGTTTCTCTAATCCCTCAATGGGGTCCACCACTCTTGTTATTCCACCTGGACCACTTGATCCAGCAGGTCCAGCTGTCTTTTTCTGAGCTTTCTGTTTATTTTCATTGTACTGAATTACTAACTCAAACCCAAAGTTTTCCAGCAGGGCTTTGGTTGCGTTTCCTCGAGCATCTGAAGCAATCCTTGGTGGAGGCAAACCAGTATCATGGTTTATGTTTATTGAAATATGCTGAATGTCCTTCTTTTCTTTTGCCTTAGCGTCTGTAGAATCTTTGTGTACATAGTCCTCATTTTTTTCACTTGTATCCTTCTCTCTTTGCATTTCTCTTTCTTTCTCATTATGAGAGGAGGAGGGTTTCTGCTTTTTTTCAACCTGCTGGAGGAGAGATGCACTTTGTTGCAGCAATGCCATCTGACCCTGAACCTGTGAGTGAGACTGCTGCTGTTGTTGCTGCTGCTGTTGTTGCTGCTGCTGCTGATGTTGCTGCTGAAGGTGGTGGTGCATCAACTGCTGCTGCAAGCAACTCTGCTGGGCCTGCTGAGCTGAGTTTTTCAGATCTTCCAAGAGTGAGGAGGTGGAGGATCCTGCTAGGCCAAGTGCTGAGTTGCTGATGTTGATCTCTGGGTTCAGCTGAAATTCTGCTCCAGGAATGTAGAAAGGAAACAGCAACTGCTGCTGTTGCAGGGGGAGAAGTGCATCAGTTGTCATTGGGAAGTGCTGCAGAAGTGCTGGATTGAATAGCTGTGATTGTAAAAGAGCAGCCTGCTGCTGCAGCTCCTGCTGAAGCTGGGCTTGAGCTTGGGCTTGAGCCTGAGCCAGTTGCTGTTGTTGCTGAAGCTGCTGTTGTTGCCCCCTAGCAGAGAGAATTTCACTAAATTTTGACTTTTTTACTTCATGATTCTCAGATGGTGAAGAATGGCAGCTCACTGAAGAATTTCCCAGCCCTTCAATGCTATGAGTCTGATTCATGTGGTTTCCTCCAAGAATATTCTGAGCTGTCTGAGACCCAGAAGAACTGTGGTTAGTAGAGCTAGTAGTTGAGTTGCTGGCTGGGCTTGGACTAGATGTTGAAGTGCTTATGCTGGACCCTCCACCACTTAAACCACTAGCACTCGTAGAGCTAGTGATTCCTCCTGCTGCTTCAAGTTTGGCTGCTCTGGCTTTGGTCTGATGTAGAACAGAGCGCATGTGGATTTCCAGTGTAGAACTCTGGCTATATGCCACATTACAAGTGCTGCACTTGAATGGCTTGTTGTCAGGGCTGCTGGTAGGCTCAGGTTGACCAGTAGTGGACTCCTGAAGAGCCCTCTTCACCTTGTGCAGATGGGAGACAGAGTTGTAGTGAACCAGCAGAATGTTCTTCTGTGTAAAAGACTCCTTGCATACAGTGCACTTGAAAGGACGAGATGGATCCAAGAACTTCTCCATTGTAAAATTGGGGCCCTTTCTGAATGGCAAAGCACGTTTAGGTTCAGATCCAGAATCTTCCTGCAGTGAACCAGAGTCACTGCCTGTTGGGCTTTGTTTTTCCTCTGGATCACTTTCATCTCCCTCTTTGTCATCTTCTCCCAGACTTCCATGCTCCTCACCAAGAGATGGATCAGCCATTACCATAATGTCACCATTCATCAATAATCCTCCATATAGCTGCTGGATATCAGCTTCACTCAGCTCCAGGTGGCTGGTTTCTAAATGCTTCTTCAAGGCCTGTAGTGTTCTGAAGCTTCGTTGGCAAAGGCAGCACATGGTGGCTGCCCTGATCACGTGGTACTGTGAATGGAGTTGTAATTTCTCCACGGTCTTGAAGGCCAGGCTGCACTGGTTACATCGATACTTGTAGACGTGGCGATCAGAAACAGGCAACTGGGGCCTTTTGTTGTGAACTTCATTGAAGTGCATTTGGAGGGAGTTAGATGACTTGAACACTTGATTACAGCCTTTCTTCCAGCACAGGAATCCTGTGGCATCATCCCTCTCTGACTGTTGATCTTCCAGAGGTGACTTGCGAGCTTCAGCTGTTTCTGTTGGGAGAGACACCCCTTTCTCTGTATCAGCGTCTGATGCATCTGCGAATAAAGAAGTCAAAAGAAGACAGCAGTCCATCAGGTTCCTACATTCACTGAGATGAATTAAACCACTAATGCAAATGAGCAAGCAATGACTAAGTACAGCCTTTATTCATACAGTCTTGTTGTGAATAAAGGCCAAAGCACAAGAAATGCATTTTCTTTCAAATAAACACATTTCTTTTCTAAGCTCTAAAACACCTCAATAAAGATTCTTTATTCTAAGCCTAGGGCACAATAACTACTGATTTAATACTGCACCAGTATGTGCACACAAAGTTATAAAGTGATACAGTTTTGTTAAAATTTTACGGTGAATCGTGATTACCCAATATGCTCCTTATAGAACATATGAATGAAACTACTAAATTCAACTACTTGGTGACAAAAGTGATCTACTGTAAAGTTATCCCTACATTTCTAAGATACTGACCAGCTGGCTTCTTTGTATCTTCAGAGTTAGAGTTGGCTATAGGATGGGTGGTGCTCTGTGACTCTCTGTCTGGACTCGGTACAGGTATGAACATGCTTGCTGGTAGTACTTCAGTTGCTGTCACCTGGGAAAAAATAAGCACAAAGGAATTAAACATCAATAATCTTGCACAGTGTCAATGTATATTTTAATTTAAATCAAAAGAACTGACGCAAATAGGAGAATACACAAAATAATGACTGAAAGGAGTGAGACCGATCAATAATATAGTAAGTAACACAGTAGTACAATTGTAAATGTTAAATGACTTAATTTAAGAATTGCTAAATTAGACTGTGTGCTTCTTAATGTATTAGTAAAATCACAAGAAAACAATGAAATTCCTTATAAAGGTGTAAGAATTTAATTTTGGGGGGGGGGGGGGGGGGATCTATTTAGTGAAGATTTCAAGAATGGCATTGATTCAAAAAGTACAGACAGGCACCTAAGTTCTCCTTGCTCTCAAAGGGTTACAGTCAATCATAGATGAATGATGGCAGCCTCTGTTTATTTATGTTGCTCTCCCCCAACCTGCCTCCCATTTATCCCTATAATAGGCTTAAAAACTAACAATTTATTGAAATTGCTTGTCAAAAGTCCATAATCATTGGCTAAAAGTGAGTGACTAGATGATGGGGCTTTGTCTTCCTCAACTTACTTCAATTGATTTTACAGACCGATCAGCTTGAGTTTACCTTTCACACATTTATGTGATGTATTGGTAGCCCATTAAAAAATAACAAAGATGTCAAACATACTGTAAAAAAATGGGGAAAATATCTTAAGGATCGCATGCTGTGTGCCCTCGGTCTAGTCACTTTGACTCTACTTCAAATCAAAAACTGTAAGTATTGAGGTTAATGTGCACACAGTACATAGACATGAGCAATTCATAGTGATCACAAATTATAAAATCTCATGTTTCAGTTTCAAAAATAAATGAAAAGTAAGAGAGTGCAGTGTCAGATCTGTCTGCTTGATGCTTTGGTTAATCTACCACGCTTACCATATGCTTTCTAATTACCCCTCTAATATGCACAGGGACTGAGAACACAGCTGAAAGTACTGTAGCATGTCATATAGCCTACAGGCCACTTTCACATAGAGCACAATCACACTGAGGCAACAGGGGTTTCAAGGTTAAATGGAACAACTGACACTTTATATAACAGAATCCAATACTATACTATCTGTCTGATCAAGAGATATCCAGTTATTTATCTCTCTTTTCTTTACATCTCTATCTTCTAAAAATGAGAAGTAGAAAATTAATCCAACCAGCATGAAAACTCACAAAACAAAAAAAATCAATGATTTACATTACAAAGTGTACTGTTTCTAGACAACTGCTTCATTAGGCGATTAGAGGGAAGAGCAGAGTATCCCAAGGTCACTTTTAATTTGGACCGCCTAATTGGCAAACATAGTTCAAAATGGCTATCATCCAGCCAGACTCCGAATTAATGAAGCACAATTATTTTCATTACCCCTATCTTGCACAGACAGAAAATGAGACATAGAATGAGAGAGGGAGGACAGGAGGAGGGTGTGTATATTATGTACAGTATATAGTCGACTATACATACTGTGTATGTACTGTATACGAGACAGAAGCATGAGAGACATGAGGTGGAAAGAAAGGGGGGAGTGAAAAGACAAAAGGTGGACGAAGGGATGAAGGGTGGGAGAGTGAACGCATCATTATGCATGCTTGGCAAGAAATAAAAGTCACCTATTTCAGAATTAATTAGGCTCCTCTCCGTAGACATGTGAAAAGGATAAAGTACCTTTCCATCTGCATTCACCAGTTATAAAAAGGTGCTGGATTAATGTGTGTTATATTACCTCTGTTCTATCTCCTCTTGTAGTGGTTCAGTACATTACTACCTCTATAAAAGAAATAAATATTGCTGTCTACTATACTAATGCGCTTGCCATTTACTTTCTAGACGGGGGATGAAGATGGTTAGGCAGCAGACACAGCAATGTTTTATTCGCTGATTGTCCAGCAAGCTATTTAGCTTTACAGGATAGAAGAGGACAAAGATTTGCTCAGTGATTTACAAGAAAACAGGGAAAATAAAATTTTATTTCCCCTTGATGAGCATTAAAGGAAGCAAGCAAAGTTGTCTCTCTAGGTAGAAAAGGGTGCACCAGTGCACTGCAGTGGATATAAATCAAACCTGAGAGTCCAAATTACATGATTTAAGCTTCAAATACTACAAATTTTAAATATTACTTACTATAGGAGTAGTTTTTATATTAATTTCGATTCCTATTGATTGCAAATAATCTCTACTGCTTTTAGTGAAATCACATGATTTAGTAAGTGTTCGTTACATTTTTTTTAAATCTGTGTCATAATTATCTTAACATTCATAGTAAAAGGCTTTGTTTTGACTAACACACAGGTGATCATTGACATAGCAATTATGTCAGTGAGGTGATAAACGAACAGGGAGCTAAAAGACCTGCTCATCTTGAAAACATTAAAAAAAATACAAAAACAGATTATGTGTTCCCTTCCTCAAATGGATGTGATTAGGAGACAGCTTGAAAAGACTCAGATGATGGGTGCATCAAGACAATGAAGAAGACAAGAAAAATATGCATCTTGAAAGGTCTAATTATTTCCAACAAGCCACCGCAATTGCCTGCAGCCATTTCACAATTAACAGCATTCTTTGTGTTTTATAAAAGAATGAATGCTGGCAATTTAGAGCAGTAATGAGAGGAATGACAATTGTTCTCACAGCCAAGCAACCACTCCAGGGTGAGGGATTCATTAAGAGCGAGTTACTCATCTTCTTGGCATTGCTGAATCCTTATACTGGTCCTTGACCTGACCTACTGCCTGCAGTTTGACTGGCCATAATGTGTGTAAGTAGCAATATACTGGGAATACACAGCGCCACAGAGACTAGCTGTGGTCTTCTTGCCTCCAGCACAAAATATAAATGAGTGTTGAGATAATAACATATAAGACATGGCTCTATGGATAGAGAAATCTAAATCAAAACATGGATAAGTGTTATATATACAATATAGATTGCACAGGTGGCAAGGCTATTTGTTCATCCATCTATTCTCCTCAGCTGAATACATTGACTCTCATGCTTATGTATTCTATCGCTATGGCACTAAATGACCAGAATAAAAAATATCTGCCATGCCAAGCTAATATATACCTCTCAAACAAACAAACAAAAAAGTGAAATATGCAGATTAGTAAAGGAAAAAAATAAAAAGCAAGGCTGACTGGAAAATATACAAAATGAAAATGGACACTTTAACCTTATCAACAACTTCTCCAACCACCGTGTGTCCAATCACAGGCAAAGTATACACAGTACAAGCGGGACTTACTGTGGCAATAAGCTTATCGACACAGTCAGGCGCCACACTGTGGAGGTGTGTGAGGTGGAACTGTAGGTGGATCTTGTTGTTGAGCATGTCCTGGCATAATGGGCAGCGTAACATGGGCTGGACAGAGTGCTGCGTCATCACGTGCATTCTGAGGCGATTCAGGTCCGTGTTGGTGAACTTGCAGTAGGGGCACTGGTACATCTGGGTGAAGGTAGAGGCAAGAATGGAGAAGGAGAGGGGAGGAAAAAACCGAACCACAAAGGGTTAATCAGGTGGAAGGGGAGCGATGAGCAGAGTGGGCCTGCGTGAAGAGAAGCTGTAGATCAGGGAGAGGAGTGGGGCCCCCATCCCTCAAGCAGGCAGATCCCTCTGATCACAGACAAGTGTGTAATACTGAGCACCACTGAGTCTTGGCACCCACTTCAAAGTGCTCTCATCTGTCAAATACTATATTGATTTTCCACCTTATACACAATTAGCAGTGCAACTGCAGTAGAAAGGCTGAAATAATTCTGAGTAGATTTGGAAAAAAAAAAAAACAACTTCTGCATAGTAAAGAAAAAAAAAAGGTCAGTGAGATAACTAACGAACTAACTGAAAATTATGAGTAGATTTTTACTTTTTTTTAATTGATGTGAATTTTATACTTATAATGAGGGCTTGATAATTGAGGATAAGATAACCTTTAGCGAGAAACCCGTAATTCAAAGAGTTTGGAAAAAGTAGAGTTTTATGAACATCTGAGGGCATCAGTGTGAACAAAATCCTGTGGTTTGTAACTCACCTGCTCTGCGGCGCCCTTCTCAGCTGTCCTGGGACGCTTGGAGGACAGCGGGCTCTCCGAGGTCTCCGACCGTGAAGAGGGCCTTTTGGAAGGAATCGGGGAATCTGACTGGTGCCGTTCCAAGTGACTGGACAAAGCTGAACATGCACGCAGACACAAAAACAGGGAGGGATAAAGAGAGGAGAGCAGACATGTCAAGACAAGGTGTGGACTTGGCAGCCTGGGAGCAGGTCAATCAATAACACTGTGGATAAAGGGCTTTGGAATGTCTTTCTTAAATGTGATATAAGTGCATTTAATGGGAATTGGGCAGAGAAAGTGTTGTTATCCACCTCCTGTCTTCACATAAAAAAGAAACAAAACACGCACACACACACACTGCTTTTACTTGTCTTCCCATGCTGCTGCCGCTGAGGAACGCACTGCCAGTGTGCTCTGATGGGCTGTCTTTTTCAATGTTGGCTTGTCAGGATATCATGCAACACCATAAACAGCTAATAAAAATATTAGTTTGCCACAGGGTGCAGGTATAGGTTTCACACCACTGCATATTTTCAGTCCACGTGAGTTTTTAAACCTGAGACAAGGTAGACAAACGTCTTGCAACCTCATCATAGAATAAGAAAGATAAAAAAGATCCACATCAGAGTCAAGATACTTTACTCATGTTATCAGCATGTAACTTTGTTTTGTCCATGTGGTCAAAAAAGAAGCTCCACAGGGAGTTAAATAAATTTATTTTTTTGGGTTCCTGACCAATAATCACAGTTCAGCCTCATCAAAAATGAATTTCAAGAGTGGAACAATAAAGACCGAAATGTCTTTATCAAGCAGTGCCAACAGTTTGATCCAGCTTGGAAAATATTTCAGCTCATTGCTTCAATAAGGTCAATGCCAGTGAATTTTTTTTTGGTTTTACATTTCTGTAACTAGACTTCTTTGGTATGTTTTGTGCTTGTGGTTTGTCACAAACGAAAGACATAACTGCAAGAAGGGGAAAAAAAATTATAAAACACCTGAGCAAATCTCAAAACTTGCCCAAAGCTGGTTTGCGTATGACATTTGACTCAAGATTGCCAACATTTTCACAAAAAACATACCACTTGACTCATTGATGTCATTAAACTAATGATTCACATCCAAGCATATTCACAGTACAGAACTATGCTGCAGTGCTCAGTCTGTGGAAATCTAAAAATGAGCTACGGATATCAGCCAATCGTTTTTTCCCCATTCTATATAGTTACTTCAAGTGTTTTTTTCTATCTCACACATTGGATGAGATGACTAACCCTTTCAGTGCAAACAGTGTTATTAACAAAATACCATGTCTCTTTCCTTCAGCGTCTGCAGACCGTGGCCTCACACAAGAGCCCCTGCTAACCACTCTAACACTACTCCACTTTAAAAAAGAAAGGAGAAACTAGAGGTGGCAAACATGGAGGCATAACAGTAGTGGAGTAGTAAAGCATGGGCTCACGGAGGAGGTAAAGCCACAAAGAGCCTCTATGGGGGAGCTGCAGGAACACCACGCTTTGTCACCAGTGGAGAGAATTTACTGTGAAACTTAAGGTGTCTTGCCAACCCCTAACAAGCCCATAAAGAGTTAAATTTGGCCTGATTTGTACAGTTCTGGAAGGGCAAATTGAGAACAGAGGGCGTTGGTAAGGGGAGGGGTGGTTTTGTAGGAGGTCAGGTTAAGCAGGGCTGACCACGCTCCTGCTCCAGACATTAAAATGTCAGCTCCAATCAGGACGAGGGCAGTTGAGCTGATTACCCAGTGGGGGACCTGGCTTTGGACAGAGCAGCCTGCAAGATCTCCCAGAGACACCGGGATCAGCCATGGAGGCCCTATTAGGGTCCAGTCACAGTCAATCCTATTAAACACATCCGCCAATAAACAAAGGGAATGTTAAACAAAAGGAGCCTCCCATTCCCTGACATTAACCTCTCAGTCATGGCACTGTCCTCGCCAATTCCTCCTCAGCTCCACTTCAGTCCACTTCTACTTCCCCCCGAACTCATCTCTCAAGGAAAATGAGAGCGGTCATCTGTGGTCACCTTCACAATTTAGCAGTCTGATCTGTTTGGGTCCAAAGTTTTGGGGTCCTAAACCCATTTAATAATGGTAATACCTCTTCCGTGAGGACACACTGCCATCTATTTTTGCTACTGCACGTTATAATTGAGAAAACACCATCTCTGCACCTTGGCCTCAACAGCTTATTAATACAGTGAGCAGCTCCTTGACTTCTTACAATATTTTCCACACCGACAATGGAGGAAAGGAATCAGTTTTCTCGATACCACAGGAAAAGGACAGAGAGAAAAAACTCTTACAGCACTTAATACAACTTAAATAGCTGTAATTGCAATTTACTGGCAATGACTTAACTTCTGTAACTGGGGGAGAGCTAAAGTGTAAAAAAAAACAACTCATAAGAGCAGTTAACTCTCAGCTCCAAAGCACATACATACAGTCTAGAAAGTAACCACAGATTAAGTATCAAGTATCCTCTCAGACCTGTGATTAAGGGGATAAACATAACTGATTAAAAGTATATTCCACTTCCACAACTCCTCAATTAGCACCCGAGAGGTGAAACAAGTGGTCTTTTATGCTAAGACACTAGAGAGCTTTAGTAGAAGGGCCAAAACCTGCTTTCTAGTTCAGCTGCCGTAATGTTTATGTGTGTGTGAAAGAGAAAAAAGGAGAGAGGCCAGGACAGATGGAGGGCTGGCGAGGTTTACTCTGATGCAGTCTCTCTTGTCACGGCCAATTAGGACTCCATAAATCTGATCAATCGCATTCTCTTAAGAATAGCACATCCCAACACTATCACCGGCACCATGACTAACATCCAACTACTGTATCCTGTTTTTTTCCTGTCAAGGATGATGAAAAAAGTAACTGAAACACTCAAGACAAAATAGAGATTTAAAAAAAAAAAAAAAAAAAAATCTTTTCCTGTTATTATGTACAGCCCGACATGTCAGATTGGACACTGTTGTCCGAGCATAGATGTGACACATGGATCTACTACATGAACAGGTGATCAGAACCAGTGACCGAAACATTGTGTCCTGATGGAACAGGATATACGACTATTAGAGGAACAATGCACCATCAAGAAAGAACTGAAAAGAACAGTCTCTGGTGAGATATGCTATGGATGTCAAAAATAACTGACAACAATTAGAAACAAAGTCTAGGTTTACTTTCTGGATTTATCCCGGCGGGAGTAATTGAGAGAATGCAATCACAAAATAGTGAAAGTTTATTTAAAAATTTTTTTTTTTTTAATATATAACACTGCAGTTATTGTAGAAACTTATTCTTGAAGTCACATTTTCATCACTGGGCCCTGAACGCCTGTAATGGAACTTTTAGGTGCGCTAAATTGTTTTAAAAACTAAAGCAAAGAAAAGCTACAGTATAGTTTTATATTTAAACCTCAGTAGTTGGTTAGATCAGCAATGTGTATCTCATTCATGCTGAGTCTTGCACAGACGTGACTATGGGGTCCCCCTCTGTCAGGGACCCTAATGCCTGTCAGGAACCTCGACCTCTTTCCCTGGTCTTTAGACACAGATCCCCCATCCACACCAAACATCTTCTGACAGATACATAGAGCAGGCTTTTGTTTGAAAGCACAAAAGGCAGAGCAAGAGTGGAGGAAAAACCCTAAGAGTCAATTAGGTGATTATTAATTCATGCCCCTTTTCCGTAAACCAGAGGCTTTTGTGCTGTCGAGTCCCGTAAGTGAATTGGACTTTGGCACCTTGTCTCTCCCCCATTGCTGGACTGTATTATTCAAGCAGCAAAGGGGCTGTCAGCACACTGCACTGGTCTCTGGAGCAATCACAGCCTTGTTGTGCTTTCAAGGGGAAAAAAAAAGATGGCTGCTGGACAGATTGACTGACACAGCACAGACTGAATTAGCCACAACAGGTCATCTGCCATTGAAATCTTCCAGGAGTGCAATCACAGCTGCTGTTAATGTTTATCCTTGGGAAAGGTTATCCATATTCTCAAAAGCAGGTTACACTAAACAGTATGTGAGGATGTGGAGGATGGTGATAATAGTTCCTGTGTTTTAGAGGGGAATTCCCTTCCTATTGACTCAGATGAGGTCCTCATCATCTCCCCTCTCTCATTATAACAGTTCCTGTCTCGGCATGGCAGCTTCAAGTTTGTAAAAAAAAAAAAAAAAAAAAAAAACAGAAGCTATCGTCCATTCTGTCCATGCCAGTGAGGCTGTAGAACTTTACTGTCACTTTGTCCATAAGAGCAGCAAACTCCCAATCACTCCAAACTTAAATTCAGCCGACAGTTAGTCTGCACGGTGAAACTCAAGGATTGTCTGTCGGCACACTTTCTGAAAAAGTGTGTCCTCTGATCCCTGACTCCCTGAAACCTTTCACCTTCACACTGCTGAGACCTTCCGACTCCCTTGTGCCTCCTGCAATGCAGAAAATCCTCACCTCTGTTCCCTCAGCAAGTTGGCCATTAATATGGAGATGATTCAACTCCCCCAGTGCTACAAGTCATTTTCTTTTAGTGCTATGCTAACAATAGCTGAATATTGTCTTTTCTTTTTCCCCACTTCTATCCAGGTTTTTAATCTACAGCTGGTGTGAGAGCCCAAAGCAATAAAGGGCAGTGTTCCATTTCATCTTTATTAATTATTCTGAAGGAATGAAAAAAAAAAAGAACACAGAAACCTGAAACTAAAAAGCTTTTTACTGAAGCTATATATATGGAATAACTTCTTATTGTTTAAAAAGTCTAAATCTTTATCAATATATTATGAGGGGCTGAATATAGTGTGTGTTTTTGCAGCCTAAATTAAGAAGAAGTATTAATTAGCTGAGGCGTTATTAATCTATAGGCCACTGAACAACAGGATGACAAGTTGTTCACCTTTACAGGACACAGCACTAGTGCTTGGCTATTAGACAGCCTGTGGTAAAACTCATAAACACTGGGCTTTCAGGGAGGTGCCTCACAAACAAGGACAATTTATGGCCTATTATCTTCAAAGACAAAAGGAATTATAATTTGAGGGATGACAAACACTGAACGGACGTGATATGAATATGTAAACAGTTTTGCTGCTCTGTCTCCTGATTTCTCATACTACTTAGGGTTTAAAAGCACTAACAAATCACCGCTGCACTGAATGTCTCCCGGTTTAAAGCAACAATAACATAAACTTGAATAATTTGATTGTAACTAACCATAAGCATGCAATTTCAACTTTCAACTACAGTTAATATTAAAGGCTACGTATCCGCACTGTTACACGGAGAGCAATTTATAACATTTGGTATGTTTGTTTCTGAATGAGCAACAGCAGAAGACTAACTGCGTAATATAGGGCAGTATAAAAAATGAGCAGACTGCAATGCCACAGAGCTGCGTCTAGGGGATGCTAATCATCATGTTCATTATACAGATTAAATGCAGCAGCCACAGAGCAGGAGACAGCATCAGCTTTTCTCGCACACAACATACCTGAATATATACACGTGCATGCATTACATTTACATTTACTCAAAAACAGGTAGACATGAAGCCAGAAACACACACATAGAATTGTGTATAGTTTGCACATCAAGCTGTTCATCCTTCGTTTAGACAGTTTCACAGGTTTAGTGTCGGTGATTAACTGCAAATAGTTTGGAGCAATTTTTTAACACCTCTACGTGAAAACCTCCTGCAAAAGCATCAAACAAAGCACAGGTTTGGCACATCCTGCAGAAAAAGGCACAAACTAATGTGTGTGAGTGGAGTTAATATGTTTTTTTTTGCATGATGCAGTAGGAAAGTATCAAAACTATTTGCACACAGGCAGCGTAAAAACAGTGCGCAGCAGCTAATCGAATGCTAAATTGGAACCTGCATGTCATCTTTAATTGGTGCTCCACAAAACTCTGTCAAAATACTCCTACATACTTAACAACAGTAACAAGCAGTGAATTTGAAAAACATCCCCAAATGGACACAGATTCACAAATTGTATTTATCTGGTAAACTGAGGCAAAATGACAAATAACAAATCCTATATATGTGGTTAACCAAGCATATGATCAAGTTTGTGTGAAATATTTAAGAATATATTAACAACTGTCAAGGCTTTTTCAAACTGTGGGTAATGAAATGCCATTGAAATATTGTATATGCATATATTTCTGACTTCTGTTTACCATTTGCTGCCATTTGTTTTTGCTACTTATAAACCTGTCTGGTCTCTGAGGTGTTACGGGTCTCAGAATGTGGATGAATCAGGCTGAAATAGAATTTTTGCTCCAGCTTACATAAATTGAATATAAGGAAATGTATGAAACTAATTATTCATCAAGCTCAGTTTCTGAGGACCACCATCCTTCCAACCCCAGAGTTGAGAAACTATATTTTTCTCACCTTCATCTCAATGTCCCTACATACCCTCTCCCCACCAATACCTACTATGTACAACCTGTCCCATACATTTATATTAGATATGTCAAATCACATTGTACCCAAGTCTGCAGGTGTATTAACAATCCTCTTCCTCCTCCTGCTCCCCTCACCTTCCACTCTCTCCTACATTCGCCACCCTCCTACATTCGCCACCCTCCTGCCTTGCTCTGGTGCTGCATTCCCATACATTCAGCTGCTGCATAAATACACCACCTGCTTTAATGAAGGTAAGGATCCCGTTCCTATGCAGAAACTCTTCCCTTTAGCTGCTGCTGCCTCAGCTAGGTGAGGAAAGTGTGAGAAGAGAGGAAAGAGGCTCATGGCTATCCATTTATACATATTTCATAACTAGCATTAAAAATGACCCTTTGAATTACTAATCATGCCGGATGATTCAGTTGCAGCTACTGCCAACATGAACATCAATGTCTACATGTATTAAAATTTTAATATTCCACTTGTAATTAGTTTTAAATGAAAAGTATGTCCTTGTGTTTTCAGATATAATATATTGCATAATCACAAAAAGTTGCACCACATTTTGTGCGCAGCGTTGACATTTACATATGTCTGAATGCTTTTACATGTACATATATGTATTATCTCAGAGATAAATAATAAAAAAAAAAAAAAAAAAAAACAGAATAATGAAGGCATCTTTCAAGAGATGACATGCCGAATACATATGCATTTTACAAAGGCTTCTGATGTACCTCTAAATGATTTTAATGAATACTGAGGAGCTGCGGAACAAGAAAGCGAAAATAAGATTGACAGTGGCTTTAAAAAGGAGGAAGCCTTTTTTCTGCGTTCACTAATGCTGTCTGTCTGACAGTGACTGTCATTTGTAAAGGAACAATGTTGTGCTCTGTTCCAACAGCTACATGACAACGATGAGAAGAATTCTTCAGTAGTTCTAATGATGGACCTTAGAAACAGCTCAGCCTCAGACAGTGGAGATTGAGCACCTTTCATATCAATAACAGGTTGGCCGAGATGCTCATATGCTATATTTTAACATATATGCCATTTATGTATCTACTGTACACCATTCACCTGCCCAAACAAGTGCTGCTTTGTGTACCTGCTCTGTTTCTTTCTCGCTTTTCCCCTACAAGATGGGTTTTCTGCACTCGCTTTGAATGGGCATTGCATTCATCAATCACAAAAACTTTGCAATACAAAAAGAGACCCTTCCATTCAACTAAAGCTGTCTACCTTTCGCTGACAACACAGCCTTGAACCCACCACTCCAACCTACCCACCCACCTTTTCACTGACATCAAACAGAACCTCAGACCTGGTTCCCTAATGCAATGCTATTTTTAACTAAGCGTTTCTAATAAGCTGCTGGGAAGCTGTAAATTTTTCATATGCAAGCACATATTTCCTTTGTGAAAACACAGAAACACACTTATTTGGTGATTAGCGACTGACAGAGGGGAGGAAAGGAACTGAATATGCTTGTATCAAATTGCATGCCTTTCAAAAAGGAGGAATCCTAATGCGAGGAGTCGTCTTCCTGTGCACCACAGGTATGAGTGAATTATTAATCGGCCAGCTCATTTTAATGCTTTTTAAAGTGCTTTATTTTGATGTGCTAAAACATACTTTTAGCCATATTCAGTCAGGCATGCATATCATTATTTCTTCCATCAAAGAAGAGTGTCGCCCTTTCAAAGAGCACAAACAACTCAGCCTCATTTAAAATAGAAGTTCGAATATCAAAGACATTTTACAAAGGCTGGGCTTCAAACACTGTGATGAAGTTTTTTTTTTTTTTTGCTGCACTTTATAAAAACTTAGGTATGCAAAAGGTCTGAATTGTTTTCCAGCTTTTAACCTGACTAGTGTAAATCAAAACATCCCGCAGTAACACAAGAAGTTAGACAAGTGAAAAGCATCTATCCAGGCCTGTTACTGTTCAGTGTCATCATTATCAGCAATCTCCTCTATTGAATAAGAGATGTCTTAACTGCCAGCAATGTTTTCCTAACACAGGCAAAGTAAATTGTGCATAAAAAAAGATTAAACTAAATTTCATTTACACTGCTCAATGAATATGAATATAATCAGTAAACAAAACTTTAAAAATATAATCAGATGCAATGATGCACAAGCACTGTGTAGCATATGGGACAAAATGTAGTTTCAAACTAAACTTGTTTATCTTTAACTTGCGTTTGATTAATTCATCCTCATATCCCTCACAATCTATGGGGAAAAAAAAAACTTGTTACAGACAGCTCTAGACATAGTAGCAGCAACATTAATTTAACACCTACAGCAGGGATTTTAATACTTGATTAAGTAGCCCTTCCAGTTTCACCAACAATAACATCACAACTGTCATAAGACCCACAACAGGTCGTGCACTTCTGCCATCTGTTCATCTTTCACTGCAGACAGCCCTTCTGTTGAAATGAAACAGGGCCTTCCAGACAATCCTCAGCTCCAAGAAAAACTCAAACTTTATGCAAAGTTTGACCTTTAAACTGTTTTCACTGTGTGATGTAGTGATTTCCATTATCGCCCCAACAAATAGTAAAAGAAAATGTACAGACACATTTCTGCAAAATGTCTTCAAACTGAAGCTTTACCCTAATTCTAAAACATTTGTAATAGTAGAACTTCAAATGTTTAAAACACTGTTTTAATAAATGCAACCTGTCCTTGATCAGAGATTGTTTGCACTGACAGCTCCTCCCCTCACACTGAGCCCATCCCCCTGCTTAGGAGTCACCACCTCCACCTATCACTAAAGAGGACCACAGATAAAACCGTCCTGATCTGATAACATTAAACACAGGTAAGTGTTGTCTGTGTTCCTGTGTGTGTGCAGCAAAGTTGAGAAGGGGGGCAGTGCTCTCACATGTTTGTGTGCACATGACACAGTTGGAATTACACGTACAAGCCGAGCTCTTCACGTTACCCATTGATTGAAAAAACAAAACATGGGTCACATGTCACCCTAAGGATACTACCTAAATTGACAGTTCATCCAAGCTGTATCTGACGTGATTTCCGGCCTGGAAACATGCAACCTGAAAGAGCAGCTTTTGAAAACTAGATTAGGGAGTTTTGAGAGAGTGTGTTTAATGCTTAAAAAAAGGCTCTCAGTGTTTTGGTTAAATATGTTTAATTCCACAATAGGCCCGTTGTTCAGCACCATTCAGCTGCGTGGCCACGTGATTGCTGTGAATAGTTATCCCTAAATATGTCTGTAAATATTGGCCTTACCTGTCCCTTTGGTGAGCTCCTTCTCCCCCCCACTTTCTCTGTCTTTGGTTTGGTCCTCCTGGTCTGTGGTGGTCTCACTAGCAGCCTCCACATCCTCGCTCAGCTCTCCTGAAGGGGGAGGGAGAACGGGATATGTAAATCACCACGCCATCAGAATTGGTGGAAGCACTTAAAGGGACGGCAGCGTTTTTTTTCTATAGGAGCTTGCAACAATTACATTTGCTGACACACAGTTGCAAGGCTAGCAGACAAAGAGGGCAGAATCTGCTTTCTGCTTTCCGTCCTGTGCTGTCTGATCATCACTGTGAAATTTATTTGGACTTGAATTCTAAAATCTGAATTGAATTGTAAGGAAAGAGGGAAGGCAAAAATTAATTATTATTGCTGCTATTATTATGTCGTATCTATGTATTAAAAACTGTGACACAAACAAAGGTTTGTGCTTAATGTGAGGATAAAACTGTAGGGGGAAAAAAAGAACACATATGACCTGGAGTGGGCAAACGGAAAAATAATTGTGTGAGCTGTATCCTTTAAGAAAAAGACCTTATATTAGACAAGTCTGTGTTCTGTTTCTTACACAACACACACCCTGTACAGTCCCTTGCTGCAATCTGCTATGTTACTTACCAATACAAACCTCGCATCTGCTATCCTACTATGGTAAAATAAATAAATAAATAAAAATCATAAATATTTAAACTTTCAAAGCCACAATTCATTTTATTTTTTATGCCAAGTCAAAGGCAGAAATCCCATGTAACCACCTTAAAAGCCTCAGCTCGATATATCAGGCCATTTAGGAGCATCGAAGTCCAAACAATGGATATCCAATAACGCCATTTGTAAGTAACACACAGAGGAAAAGATAGCAAAAACAGATAATAAAAAGGGCATCAATCTTGTTTATTTCCCTCCAGTGTCCCCTGAACATCCCCTCTGCCTGTTAAGTTTGTTTAAAAGTAGTGGGACTTGCATGCAATAGCATTGATTTGACAACAGTAAACTAGGCCGCAGTCAATAGGCCCTATCAGTTATTACACAAGTCAGCTAATTCTCAGCAAATGTACTTAAATGCTCTTTTGAAAATGCTTTCATGCTTAGGTCTCTACTCTATGAGCTATTGATATATTGACAAAGCTACAACAGCTACTGAAATATCCTGTTCAAGTATTCAGCCCTGCAGTCATCACACATCCCATCTTAGCTCACCACATGACTACCCACAGCCAAAACCACTTTTATGACGTTACATTATCCCCAGCACTCGCTGTTTATCCCGTCAGTTATGAAACGCTGCATACACTGAACACGCAGTTGACATCATACACTCAAACTCTGGTATGTGTCATTATCACAGATACACTCTGAACAATCATGCATCTCTGAATCACATGGCTATTCTCACAGTCCTCTTCCTTAAGACAGTTCTTACTTGTAAATAAAATATTCAGAAGCATTTCGGTTTTTCTGCTGAATGAGGGAATACAAATGCTTCCTGCAAATAAGTCATGTTTATAAATGAAAAATATATTAAAGAAAATTAATGTTTTGTTAATTGACATTTCATTCTCCGCTGTGTATGTGTCTTTACCTCAGTAGCCTAAAAGAAAAAGGTTGGATATTTAAGAGTATCTAACACATATTTTGCTATTCGGGTATATTCAAAATGATCTTCTTTGTTTAAGGTTGCACATTATAACTTCAAAATCATAGAGGGTGTTTATCAACATAAGAATATTTTATTATTCTAGACACAACTGCACATTTATGCATGAGGGGTTATTTCTGTTTTTATAAAATCTAAAGAAAGAAACAGAAAATCAAAGTAAATGTAAAGCACCTTTGTATTACTAGCAAGACAGGAGCACTATCCTCCATCTCCCGCTTGCTGATACAGCTGTTGCAGAAAACAGCTGTCTGAGCAAAGTGAGAGGTGTATGGATTTTGTTGTAACACATTACAGCTAAAAGCCAATCCTGTGATCCCACATTTAAATACAGATATTTATTTAAAAGGGATGACTGGCTCCTAGTAAAAAGCATATTTGAGTGTACCTTAGATCTCACACGCAAATGCATTTTATTATTTGATTTTTAAACAAGTTTCTATTATGTTTCCAAGGCAACCTATGATTTCCATCCAGTGCAGCCCATCCCATGCTGGTGAGGTGGATCTGAAACATTCCCAGAGAACCAGACATCTGCTGCAGAGTCCTAAAATCCCATCTAACTCCTGCTTGCATAAATCTCCACAACTGTGCGAGAATTAGGATACTGTACAGCTGCATAGGTGCTCAGATTACAAAGTAATCCCCAGGTAAATTTTTTCACCTTTAAAAACGGGGCAAGGTGTCATTTCTTAGCTATGTGACACTTGTAGTGAGACTAATTCCCCACCTACACATTAACACACACTTTGTGCTTAAACATTGCTGTGATAGACAGCCAATATTCTAATGCTGTCAGCTTCCCTGTACCCACCCCCAACGTCCTGCACACTTACTGTACATGAACACGTGTGCACTGATACGTTTTTTTTTTTGCTCATGTTTTCTATACTTCTCTTTTTAGATGTTTAATCAACATACGTGACACTTTTAGCACACGCAACGCACAGCCCCATCCATAATTTATGCAGAAATGCAGACATTTAATTCCAGGAGCACCGTTACATCTTTAAGTGCCAAATGGCTTTGCCTATTTCTCGTCTCATCTACAACAGTATTACAGAATGATTAAAGCTGGGCCGACTATAATTAATGAAAGGTCACGAGTGGCCTAAGAGTAGGATGCAAATGGAGGAGACACTAAAACTGTAGCCATAGATTAACTCAGAAAATAGATTAGGAGAAACACTCAAAGCTATGGCAGCAGGCCATTTCTAACCCAAATCTGAGAGATGTAAAGGACAATAGCCTGAAGGTTGTCTTCTAATTAATTGTCTTCATTAACCATCCTAATACAATGATATGAAACAGTTCCATTAATCTAATCATGCAAGCTGAATAAGCCCATTGCCGACACAGAGATTACACTCATCTGTTCTGAGCATATAAATATCAGCTTTACTCTGCCAGTCACTCAGTGGGGACAGTTCATGGGCTCTCTGTTCCACCATCTCACAGACAGACACACACACACACACACACAGTCTCGCACACACAGACGTACGTACACACACACACACTCCTACACCATCGAGGCGCTGAGCGGTCTTCCCCTCTTGTGTTTTGCCAGCGAGTGCAGAGGCTTAATCAGACCCATAGGTGTCACTCTATACAAGCTGGGAGAAAGCAACTTGCTCACACACATTAATGAGGAGCGGGGGGGAAGGGGCCGAGCAGCAACAGACAGAAAGACACGGGGAAGGGGGAAAGGGAAGAAATATGTGGAGATGACAAAAGCAGATGCTATGCAAGAGCCGTCCGGTGAAGACGAGACACTGAAAATGGCAAGATTACCTTCAGATGAGAGAGAGCAGCCTTCCTTTCCCCTGAAGAGCAGTGATTACACTAATGCTAATCAGACTGACAAGCACAAACGGCCAAATAAATAATTGATGGTAACCACTGCACTTTCCAGTATTCCTTCCCAGACTGTAGAGAAGAGCAGTAGCAAGTAATAATAGTCACTCTAGATATCTTTCACTAGGTCAGGCTCCTCCTCCGTCCTCGGCCTCAGCAGAATATACTGCTGTGATGATAACTGCCTTTTCTTAAAGTACAGAATTGCGGTCCTACCTGAGAATGGCTCCAGTGTTCCTCAAACAGCAGTGACAGCCTGCTCTTTTTTGTTGCATATACAGTATCTCAGTCAACAACACTGTCTTATCTATCACGCTTGGCTTTCGTAAGTTGTGGAGAACCAGCGCGGGGGCTGAGCTCAGCTTCTCCCTCTCCCCGGCTCTCAAGTGCTGGGAGCGAGGGTTGAGCTCTGCTTCTCTCTGGGCTCTTGTGTGGAGCTGTGTGTCTAAGCTCTCATTACTCTCATTATGATTATTGAGGCTGTTGTTATCATTTTAACCAGGTGTCACAGGACCGCACTGTAAATCAGAGAGGTGTGCTTCCCCTGCTTTATCCAGGGCCGGACAGCTTCCTTTTCTTTAGCGCTGCACTGTCGGATAAAAAGCAATCTTATTTCACACTTCACAGACTCTATCTTTCTCCCCTACCTCTTCTTTTAAAAAAAAAATCCCCCTCTTGCTCCCCCATCATCCCTTGCACCCCTTCCTTATATCAAAGTTGGCCTGACTCTGGACTAGAGGGTGCAAAATGAAAGTGACAGGAGGGTACCATGGGACAATGAGACACAGGACCCATGCTGAGGGCTTTCATGCATTGTCCGCTCCTCATATCAGCACCTCTGCGCCCCATACGCGAGACCCCCTTTAAAAGCACAACACACAGGAAAACACTCCCACCCCCTCGTAACCCCCCCATTCTCACATACTCACAGAAGCTCTCCCCTTATGTCCTCACAAGCTGCACCTCATAAAACCACAACTGAGCAAAACATGCCCACAACCCAGCCAGAGACAAGAGGGGGCTTTTGCTTATGAACAACCAATAAACCACAACATAGTATCATCAGAAACCACAATGACACTACAATAACATAAAACTTCATTAAAATGATTACTGATTATTGTGTAACTGTAAAAAGTTGTGTTCATTTATATGGACTGCAACTTTTATCTAAGACACATTTAAAATGAATGAAAGTGTAGTAAAATGCGCATTATTACACATCCAAATCAATGTAGTAAGATGTCAGAAAAATGCACCAAAATGCACTAGACACACAAAATGAGCGGATATCTGTCTCTTATTTTTTTGTTTTTTTTTTCTCCTCACTCATGCTCTCACTCCCACTCTCCCACACACTTTCACATTTTGAAAGGAAAGAAGAGTAAAGCTACCTCAGCGCTGCTGGTCGGAGTTACGTGTTAGATTCCTGACCTGTCTATGGGGGGACTCGCTGGCCTCTCCCTGCTGGCCCTGCTGTGACCTCAGGATCTAAATGTGAATGAGTACTTTGTGTCTCCAAGGGGGCTGAGGGCAGCAGTGAGGGGGTGTGAGGAGGGGGGCAGCGAAAGGAGGAGGAGGAGGTGCAGGAGATAGAGGAGGGGTGCAGGGCAGCTAGTAACTAAAAAAACTTTAAACGGCAAAGTTAATCACAAACAGCAGTGATGGCTCATACTGCCTTAGAACAATATCACAGCAAACCCCCCCGCCTCCTGCAGCCGCCCCACCGCTCTCCCGGTGGTGCCCGCTCATCAAACCAGCCCATAGGACCTCCACACAACACTTAATTTGATCCCCCTTGCATTTCAAAGTCACCGGCCATATTAAAGGATGCACAGTGTATTCAGGTCACAGCGTCGCTGTGTTTTTCCAAGTTCAAAAAAAAAAAGACACAAAAATGCAGCAAAAGTGGCTAATTCTGCTGCTTTTTTTAGCTCTTGATACTTAATAAATTAGGAACTGTTACTGAGCACCGTGTAATGTATTAAATATTTCCCCTAAAGTGTTACCTCCTGGGAAATCATACTAATTAGAAATACTTCTCATGATAATGGCATGTTTAGATACATTACAAATAAAGTGGATAAGTGAGTGCTGCTCTAGTTCTTTTCTCTTTGTGTTTTACTTGAGTGATGAAGGAGAGGAGGATCTAGGTTAATGTGGCTACACAGGGACTGAGCATTCAGGGACTGCTCACTCTTCTGCCCCATCTGATGCACACTCACATGCACACCACAGTGAGTTCCTTGAATGCCCGAGAAGATGGCTGCTAACTAACACATATTATGTCCACAATGCAAGACGCAGGCTGTACTTTTCCCTGCTAGGACGGTGGGCTAAAAGCCTGGATAGGGGGCAAAAGCATCACTGGGCCGTGCTCTTCCATCTACTCTGCCTGAGGGACATTGTCCTGCACAAAGAGTCACTCTGCCTCTCTGCCGCTGCCACCCCCCGCCATGCATTTATGCTTATCGTCTTCCACCGCTGCATTCTCTTAAATCAACCTCCTTTTATTAATGCATCTTTTTTTTCTTTTTCCTCCAGCTCACAATACAACGCTTTACCTAGTTGCAGCTATTCAAAAGGGCCAAACAGAATTGGGGTGGGTTGACGGAGAGTGTGGGGGTGGCTGAAGGGGTGTCTGAAAAAAAAAATAAAATAAAATGGGGGGGAGAAGGGGAAAAAAAAGCATCACCGCTGTCATGAAGGGCAATCACATCAACTCTGAAATATTCACCACTGGGTTGGAAAATGCGATGGTACAGTTATGACAGGCGAACAGGCGACTCCCCCCCCACACACTCTCTCGCCCACAGTCCCCCGCCCCTCTCTCCATCAGGGCGGAAGCACGGTGGACACTCTGAATATGTATAACCCGGAAAATGTATTGATTTTTCATTTGGCAAAAAGGGACACAAAAATCACATAACCTGAAACTGTCACAGCTCTTTTGTTCATAGCTCATCTCTCCTGATGTTTGGCTTTTGCCACAAACTCTCTTTAATTACCAGGTACAGTGAGCTTCAGAGCCTTTCTCCACAGAGACACAGCCACATACAGCCTGCTGGGCTTAACAAGACAGCCCACATCTATTATATATGACATACACCCAGCAGCTTTTGTTTCATATCTGACTAATAAGCGCACTGAATATGACTATACCCACAGTTTGTTTTGTTATTATACACAAGATACGGTGCAAAAAGCTTTCTTGAAGAAAACCTTGAAAATTAAAAATATAGCATGCCGCATTAAAAATAGGATTTTCATATTAAAAGCTAATGCTGGATAGTCCCAGCATTTATTTGATGTGCTTTTCTGAAGCACTTCTGGTTAACATGAAATTCTATTATCGATCTAAGTTTTCCCAGGTAGCAGGCAGGTGCTTGTATGTTTTTCTGAGTGCGCACACTTGTCTGTGTGTGTGCGTGTCCATTAACAGGTACTTATCTGTTTATCTCTCCTTTTAGGCGCTGCAGACCAGTACAGTGGACTGTCTGAAAAAGATCTCTGTCTGTCGATTTATCGAATGTACCATTTGCATATCTTTGTAGTGCTTCCATCTGCCTGTGGACTGTTCTGTGGAGGTATTAGCTCAGAAAATCAATGTTGCCATGGTTGGATGTATGTAGCCCCTACCCCGGCGCGTGTTAGGAGTCCGGCTCATAGCTCCCACATGGGTCCTATTTACATGAGTCCTGCCGGCAGAGGCTTTCCTGCCAGTTCTTCAATCTTTGTAAACTTAAAGTACACAAACACATTTCTCAGCATGCCCCTCCAGAGTGGGCTGGTTTGCCATCCTCTCTATGGTCATCCTGCCTCCCGGTCTCCATCCACAGCCCTGGGCTTGACCGTCTGTTTGTTTATCAAAGCGTACGCAGAGATAAAACAGAATCCGACAAGGTTATGAATACCAATTTCACTAATCAATTTTATTTAAAATATAGGGTATCATTGATGCGTGTTTGCTCTCAAAGGTTTACCGGCCTGTTAAGTTCTGATGTTTCAGGATAGTTGAGAGGAGAGGTGGAGGGATTTATCTTATTTATTTATTACACTTATTTTTATTTATTACATCATACAGCTCTACAGATACACATGGAGCCAGTATGTGGGGGGACCTTACTATGGATATATATTTTTCCAGTACAGATTGTAGCGTATATGCAAGAGGAACTTTTCCTCTAGCAACCACCCGGCTGGTTGCTCATAGCTAATTGCTAAAGAAATCCAATGATTACACTGCAAAGGCACTTTAAAACATCCATGAGAGAGCTAGCACTTATTGAAAAAAGCTCTCCCTACCTCTATCCATTCACTTTCTAATACAAATCAAACATAGGGAGCTTTCTTTCACCATTTGTCTTTCTTTCTGTTCCTCTTTGCATAGCCCATCCATTACTTTCACATGAAATATGAAAAGGCAATATCCTCTCTGTGTTTGTACTGAAGCGTAATGCGATTGTGTTGTCATTTATAGGAAATAATCACAAACCTCTCTTTCATTTTCCAGTTCAAATAACCATGAAAAATTAGCCTTCAATGTCAGGGAGGACAACAAAGGGATGCACACAGACTATTGCTTCACTACCGCGCTTGACATTTCTCCTTAATAGGAAAACGGGTGGTTGTTTCTATCTTTCTTTTTCAATCTTTTTCTTTTTCTAACACGTTTTTTTCACCTAATTAAAAAGTTCTGCACTCAGATCTTTGTAAATCTTTCCTGCGTCTTCATTCAGCGTGCAGGGTTGGTGTGTTAGAAAGAGTAAGAGGGTTTGAAAACTCTGGTCCTGTGCACACTGCACCCTGCTCATTAGCACCCCTAACCCTGTCTGTTAATGGCTACTGTTGAAGGGAGATGTCGCCAGACAACCACTATGGGGCCTAGGTCGCCGTGACTACCGTCCAGCAGCCTGATAGATAAATAATTCAAGAGCTATCAGACTCCCTGGCAGCAGAGCAGTCCCAAAAACACACACTCAGGACACAGCTTGTAAAGGCCTTCCTAACTGATCAGCATTTAGCCCTTACAAATGATGTACAACTAGATGTCTGTACAAGACCCCACACAATTAGCCTTAGTTGTAGTCTGAGGATCCTTTTAATTTAGAGAAATCTTTATTTTCTGTGTGAGCAGCAAAGTAATGGTAATTGCTTTCTGTATTACTGCCATTAAATGCTTAATAGGCAGGTTGTTTTCCACTGTAATTATGTACAAAATAATCAACCAACTTTGCGGTGCAATTATGGGAGAAACATTAAACAAGTTACTTTTTTGTGCGTTTTCTGCTGTTATTGATAGGGGCAGTGGAGAGACACAGGAAGCAAGAGGAAGAGAGAGTAGGGGAGCGACAAGCAGCAAATTGTGCGACCGGCCCTAGAATGAAGCGGGAACTCGCTGCTCAGGGCATGAATGTCCATCTGGTATGAACACCTGGACTGGTTATTGGCAAAAGGTGAATGTATTTGCTTGCAACACCAGTTAACACAAAATAAAACAATCCGCAATATTTCCATCTAAGAGAAAAAGCAGTAGCATGGATAAGCCTCGTTGCTATTTTATGTATTTATATGTGATTATCAAAGATCATGTGTACGTATTTTAGTGAGGTTATGTCACAGTCCAAACTAAAACTACTCATACACTCGTGTGTTTTTATATTTCCCAAAAAGGCAGACACACAATGCCAGAGAGAAGCTACACACCCTCAAAGACAGCAAGTCTACAGGCACCGGTCTGCACCTCTCTGTGAGTAATGAGGCATTTCTCTTTCCAGATACTGTGTCGTCCTCTTTGTTCCCATGAAGAGAGGTTAAATGAAAAGTATATCAAAACTAGATAACACAACTAGATGTCTGTTCAGTTGCAGTGCTATGACTCTTATGGTTTTCCTAACATAAAACTTTATCTGGATTTCATCTGGCAGTATGGCTCGTGATGCATATAATGAAATTTCCTCCCAAAAGGCTAATGAAAAAGACTCATCTCACGCAATTAGCTGCTTCTTTATTCACTTCTTGTAATGTATTAATTTATTAACACATAATTCTGGCGGCATTATTTATTTATTTGATTATGCACACACCTTACAGCCTTAATTACAAAATAGACTCAGAGCCAGATGATGGGATGCAATGCACCAACTCAACCAGCATTTAGTTATCTTTCTAATGTATGTCCAGCCTGCGTTAGTCTCAGTCTAATCAGCATACCAAATTGCTTTGGACTTTCAATTTTACCTGAGATTCAAAATGCCTCAGCGTGACACTTGACAGAACAGGCCTGCACGGTTCACCTGAATTAGGGCTTCTGTTTTACTCTAAAGTTTATGTCTGCTTCTGCCGCCCGTTCGGTTGATTGTACCTTCTCGGAATAAGTCAGATTTTCTCTCTTCCTAACCACAGTTTGATTATTGTTGACTATTAGAGCATGGATCTGTCCAAGTAATGCAAAGATATTCAGTCTAAGTGGGTGTACTCGTGCATTACACGCATGTAAGCAAACTTGGCTTCGTCTGATTCTTCGTGCACAAGTCATAATACTGAGAAAGTGGGCTGAAAGCTCCTAGAGGGGTGGAACTGTGCTGCCCGCTGTGCTGCTCTCCAGAGAAGGAGACTTGGAGTGATTACAGTCAAACACTGCTACTCAGTTATCTTTGGCTCAGCCACAGGAGAGGGAGAAGACGAGACAGGAAAGGAGAAAAAAAATGGAACTGATGATGTGGCCAAAACATGGGCCAGCTGTTCTAAAATAACTAAAATGACTACTAGCGTCTGGTACAGTCCTTGTAACATTGCTAAAAAAGAAAAGCCATAACAGCCCAGTAGCAATCACTGAGGCCAAAAGATCTTTAGGATGTGTCTGATGTCCACAGGCTACAAGACACCCATTTACCAAAAGCTACATTCCTTCCAAACAGTGTTAAGAACAGCTCAGTAGGGGAAGAGATATTATAAAAAGAGATGTTTCATATGTCCTTGGATTCTGAAGTGGAGGCCAATTAAATAGCTTTGCTGCATCCATTTTGTGCAGAGCGAACAGGTATGAATGGTGGGGTGACTCGATGCCAGGAGGGATTAAGAGGGGAGAGCGGAGCGCACTCGCATTAAGGCGTGGTACCTGGTCTACCCATCAGCAGACTCCACTCAATGCCAATTTATGCACATTTACAAAATATTATTATGATACGGCATCACATATTTTAAGGTGACTTTAACTTTTACAGGAAATTGCTAATAGTCTAAGGAGCACAACTGCAGCATTTGTAAAACATTGGGTTTTTTCTCCCCTCCTCCTCTTGTTTAATGCTGACTGTGCATATAGTTATGGAAATGAGCAGGTCTGAGTTGAGCAGTCCCTAGCCTCTCTAAGGCATGGTCAGGGATTAACAACCTCTCCCCTACAGAGACCTAGCCTGCTGCTAAATTGATACTGCGCTATACCGCATCTTGCATTTCTATTGTATGCGTGTGGGGTTGTTAGTGTTGCTGTTGTATTTATAATGGGTGTTGTTATTGTCCTCACTGCAAAAGACTCTTCTCACTCATTAGCCAGAGGTTGGAGAGTTAGGGGTGAGAGCACAATAAGGTACAAAATTAATTATTCATCTCAGTGGTTTGTGTTTGGGTGCAGCTATGGGGCCTAAAGCAGGGACTCTAACTAGCATAGGTCTGCCTCTGGAGGACTACTGGAATAAACAATTGAAAAAATGTTATGCCGTGGGTGTCAGTTACCAGGAGAAAGCAAACACTAATCACCAAACTAATCATTAAAACAAGCAGCCTACAATAATATGGCCCTCTGTGGATTTGTGGTTCCTCCCCTGTGTACTGATCCAACATCCTAAAGCTCCATCATGTCCTCACTCTCGATCCTGCATTTGGCTCATGAATGGGCCCAGATACAGCCCCCTCCTCTTCATTCAGCCATGGCTTCTGTTGGCTCCAGCCAGGACCAGTGGCCTCCTGAGAAGGCTGTGATAAGAATTCATTTCTTCCTATTATGTGCTCTTGTCCACTGCCTCAGTTCATCAGTTCAGTGCAACCAAGTCAATGAAAGGGCCTGTAATGAAGCAATCAGATGCAGCCTGGTTCTCTGGGCCCGGCACTCCATTCTTGGCGCCCAGACCGTAGCTCCCAGTGCAGGGTGTGGGTTGGGGTGGGGGCAATGACGAGGGGAGAATGGACATAAATTGCACAGAGGCATTAATTCAAGACCTTGTCTTTCATAGACTGGAGGATAAGCTGCTCTCACATGTGCTTCACACCAGGTCTGCTGTCTCCTGTGGGTTCAGAGAATCATCCAGTTTTACAGAGCTCCATTAGGTTAACCAGGCTTCAATAGGGCCACTAAACCAGCCACTCAGTTTTCTGCAGTATTGTATGCTTAAGTTACCAGTGAAGGTGGTTTGATGGAAATCTCTCCCTTCATCTTCAGCCATTTGCATCAAACCCTTTTTTACTCTGTTGTCTCCACTGCCATCCTGTCTCTCCTGCCTCCACCTCTTAACATCTCTCTCAACATCTGGAAACTATTATGGGGAGTTTGGGAGAGGAATGTATGTGTTGAATCTTAATCGGTGCCTTAAAGTAGGAGATTCTGGGTCTCCTTTCTCTTGTAATGTTGTGAAAGTTTCATTTCAAATTAAAAGGGCCTTTTTGATCTACCTAATATTGTTTTCTCTCCCTTCGGGGGCTGGAAATGGTTGGTGTTATCTTTGATCAGTCTCCCTCCCCTATCGTCTCCTGCACACACAAATACAGTGCAAACACACGATTATTTTATGGTCTGTTTTATGGAGTGGTCAGAGTTCAACAATAGGGTGCCAGGGCCCAAAAACACACACAACAGAGTACAAAAAGAGGCTATAAACTTTGGTAGCAACAATAATGGTTAAAAGTCGCTAACACATTAAATACAGAGGCAAACTTGGATTCTGTGTTGCTTCAAACTATAGGGATTGCCGAAATTCCTGGCTTCCCCTTCATGTGTGCCTCTTCTTCCACCCTGCACAGTTCACCTGCTGCCAGCTTTGGCAGAAAGGCCCTGCAGCTGGATTCTACCTGACAAGAGCTCCTTAACAAGCAGCAGTCATTAACCTCAGGAGCAGGCAGCTGCCATGTGATGTAGTGCACCCGGCCTGCTGCAGAAGGGCCCTATTGATCCCAGACATACTTGGTGCCTTCCTGGATGTTTATAATCAATATGCAAATGGCCCGCGGCATTGATTCAATATTAATTTTCAATTAGGGAATTCTCGGGGGGTCCTGAGGGGTCAATACAGAACCATTCAGAGGAAAGGCTTGAGCAAGTTGCAGGCATTGACGTTCCTCTACCCAAGACAACTTACTTACTGTTTATTTAGCCTGCCCTGCTGTACGTCCCGATTAAGGCTTCGGATAATAGGCAGAGAGATAGATGGGCCTTTCTGCACTTCTGCAACACCCATTAAATGAACTGGATTTTGTTCTAAAGGGCTTGTCCCACTAATAAGTCATCATCTCACACTTAGTTCTGTTTCTTGTTTTGTTGTTTAGGGACGAATGGCCTCAGTATTAAAATAAACTTTCTATTGTCTCATGTACTTTTATGTGTTCACAACAACACATTCCCACAATGTGAAAAATAAGTGATAAAATATGTAGGTACTGCAGATGTCTACGTACCGGCACGGTGCAGTTCTCACATTTGGGTGTTACTAATTAAATTTAAAACAAATCACACATTAAAGTGATGCTTGTGCCTTATAAGCCTAATAAGAACAAACACATTTTTTAAGACAAACTCCGATAATTAATTGAAGCCAGCTACAGCTGGCATGTAATGCTCAGCGAGTGGAAAACATTCACTATATTGCAAATGGGTAAAGGAACACATGAAGGGTGGGGCTTGACAATCAGCATACTTAACACTATTGTTTCCAAAGTGAGACTTACAGGAAAGCACCAGTTGTTACTCTATACTTTTTCCTTTGTCTCTTAATAACTGTGCAGTCAAATGCACAATACCTTGTTTTAATAACACCATATGAATATGAGATGGATGAAAATGCTGAACAATGAATGAGGCGATGTATTCCAGGTAAGACAATTCTTACTTTAAAACATAAAAAGTATTGATTCATAACCTTGCTATTATTCATGGACAGAGTGTGTGCCTTTCAGAGAGAGCTGTGGTTTGTTGCACGACTCTCTGGCTTGCTCTTTGTTGTAATTGTCAAGACAATCAGGCTTTTGTGGCTATTTACACGCACTATAGACATATTCTTTACCACATCAACTATACAACACGTAATATGCATAAACAGAGGTTTAGTAATTACAAGGTTCTGTAGTTATTGACCAACAAATGTGTTTGTTTTAATGGTACCAGAAAATTTTATTGTTGCATGATCAGCATTTGAATCCTCATTCCAACTCTGAAACCCAGAGTCTGCAGTACAAGGACTGTGCTGCAGATGGAGGAGGCTGAGAGAAAGAAGAAGGATCCTTACAAAAACAATAAAGTTTCAAATCTCAGAGCTTGAATCCCTGCATAAAGAAACAAGATGAATTGGACTCGGATATAATATAAAGCTGAATACTGTAGCTGATTCTATAACTTCAAGACCGAGCCAAGAAATAATGTAACGTCATTTAAATACAATATTAAATACAACTCTTTTCAAAAATGCTTTCCAATTTGTTTGATGGCCTCCAGAATCACTGCACAATTATTTTCTTTTTCTACGGGCTGTGAATACTCTGGGATAGGCTGCAGCTTTACAACCATGTTAAATACACAGAGCAGTAGAGAGGCTGCATGAGAAAATTGCTAAGAGTATAACAGAGATAACCTGGTTGGACTATTTGCTGTGCTTTCCTGTAGATGCACTGCCTGAGGTAATTGGTTTAGGGATAACATTAATTACCACATTGCTCATTAATGGATGAAGCCTTTATTGGTTCCATTGATCAGCAGGACCTGTTAGCCATCATCCTAAGCAATGGTGGATGTAACAAGCTTACATATTGGCATATCAATTAATGCAATCAATTCCTGTCTAGCAGTTGCCATTCCCCCTGTCTAACCCGCCCCCTTCCAATCGCCCCTTCTTTTTCCTCTGTCATGTATCTGGATGGCCGGGACAAAAGGCCTGTGACAAACAGAAGTTTATTAAGAGATTTCCCAATTGTTCCTTTAGTTGAGGTCAATGAACATTAAACTGACTGAGCTGATGTTAAGGTGCTGTGGAAAAAAATTCCTCTGATTGGTCACTAGAGAGAGTTTTCTAAGAAGAATCCATCACCGGACCTGAAATTACAGACGAAAGGTGCAACATACAAGCTGCACGCCGCTGGGAGAAAGCAGGTTCAACTGATCTGACATGCTGAAACAACAATAGGTTCTAAATTAAAGTCAGTTGGAAAGTTCAGTAGGATAAATGCGAATTTATGATGTAAGCGATTCAAAATAAATGTATCTAAAAAACGTTACAGGCTCAGATGTAGTTGTAGTGCAGTTTAAGTCCTTACATGAAGAGACAGTCTTAAAGTGATGGCAGAATAAAGTCCTGAGATTTGTAGCGGGTCTACACGTCACTTCATTCTACTCAGGAGAAAAAGCATACTTCCTCTTTTTTCCTTTTTAAATTTAAGATCAATGCGCCTTTTAAGGACTCATTGATTACAACTTGGAATCGTCATGCGTGCTCCAAAAGGGGTGACTGACTTCAAACACAAGGCTGCTGTGCCCTGCTATAACATGGTGAAATGGGTAGAACATCAGGAATGAATGAGGGAGTAGGGTGTGATAACTGAGAGCACACCATGACAAAGTGGAGGGATTTACCGTTGGGCCCGCAGCACTTCATTTGCTTAATAACAGATCATTCTATAAGAAAGTGGCTGCTCGGAGGGGGATATCACCCAACGAGGATGTCTCACTTGCAGAAATCCTATTTGAAGACAACACCTTTTGAGCGCTCATCCTCCTCCACGCCTAAGACGATCAACGCGCATGACAGGCCCCATTAATATGACGCCCCGTGTAACCTTGCTCTTTCTCCCTCTCTTCCAACAGGAACAAAACTGATAGCCAGGGAGGAGGGGCATTATGTTCTGACTGAGCATGTAACGGGAGGGGTGGTGTTCATTTTGAAAAGATGTCTTAAACATCCTCCTCTGAGCTACCTGGAGCCACCTCTGCAAAGGTGAGGGAAGTGCATGGAACAGGGCTAAGAAGGAAGTGGGTTTAGTTCATGTCTATCTCAAAAAATGCTTGTTTTATGCACAGGGTTTGAGTTCGCTCACTTCTGAATTATATTTCACACTGTCTTCATTACTATGGATCTGTGGCTCCATACCAACCTCTGTCACTCTTTGCATATGCAACAAAAAAGTGACATAGAATGCTATAGAAAGATAGTATACCTGAAAAAAAAAATACTGCAGATAATAGAAAAGGTAAAGAAACAGGGCTTTTTGTATCTTTAAATTGAGAAAATATAGACACTGATGAGACAATGACACAGAATCCGCATATTAAATATTCAGTTCAGCATTATTGTGATAGTCAAGGTTAGTTCTATGCTCACTCCCCTGTAACAAGCGCATATGCTATTGTAGCTATAATTATATCCTAAATACACCATGTAAAATGTGTCTTTGGTGATTGCTAAGGCAATTCTGTGAAGTTCCCTCACTGTCAAAGGAGACAACACGTTTGTCGGACAGTGTTGTGTGTGGAGTGGGAGACCAGATGTGCAGGCAGTTAGCCGGACAGCCCTCACTCACTCGATGTGGGACCTCCTGAAGGCCCCTGTCCCCTGAGCAGCACACAAGTGGGCTGAGCAATTAACAATTTCATGCTGATTGCCTGAAGCATGTTTTGCTATGCCATAAAGATAATAGCATGAAGGGTGCAGGGGCGGCAGCCCCCACTCCCCCTCCTCTGGTGTTCCTCTATTGCTTCCATCTCTCAATTCTCTCCTGTGCAATTCACATGTTGGAATGGCGCTCTGCCTGCTTGCTTTATTAAAGACACTCTCCCTGCTTAGAGGGCGCATTTAAGAAAAAAAATATATAAAGATGACTCCCTGAAGAGTAAACAGGGATGATTATTAAAGGGAAGGAGAAAACTAGAGTCTTGGTCTCCCACTGGTTTCTTGATTTGAAAGTCTAATTTGGCAACTGCACACAACAGGCGTGCAGGTAGACAAAACAAACAGGTTCCATTCCCCCAGACAAACGGAGCATGCTCAGTGGCTCCTGGTGACAGCCCTCATCTTCCTCATTCTCTTCCCTGCCATGGCATGACAGCAATCCACTCTGACCATGGAGCTCACCGCTGTGCAACAGGAAAATCTGTGCACCACTAAACACGCTGTTCGCATGCAGTGCAGAACATATAAAGAGTGCAGAATGCTGTGAAAACCTGGAACAGAACATGAGACATTACATCAGTAGTTAAAAGAAGCTAATATGTGAATGTTATCTGATTCTCTACATTTTGAATATCTACTTGTGCAGATATAGAAAACCAAAGGGCTTCAGTCTATCTGTCGGAAAATCTTGCATTCTGTTATTGTTGCTCTATAATGAAGTCCATGTTGCATGATTGGAAACAGATTGACCCCCAAACAAAACACCAGCCACTGTTACCAATGGTGGACATCAGTGATTGTAAAACACATTCCCCAGGCTGTTGAGTTCACATTATCCACACAGTACGAAGAAGCCACAAATTCCCTCATTTTTCAGCCTTGATGCTGCTAATGATGTCCCATGTTCCTATGTCGAGAAATGCAGATTTTATTAGAGCACTGCCTTCACAGATCATAGCATATAATCTTGACTTGGAACGTGGTGTGAAAAGCATAGAACTATGTATACATCTCAAGAAAAGTGAAACCGAAAGTGTGTATTACATGTGTAGAAGCTATCTACTGGCCACCATCATTTCAGATCACAGCATACAGTATTATAGCAGCACAAGGCCTCTAGCCACAATGTTCATTTTCTTGTCTGAATATGCCAGTGAAAACTTTAAAAAGATATAAATGTATTTCTTAAAATGCAAAAGTAAATGACTGCATCAAGTCTGGCAGTTTTAATATTCAGAAGGCCACATTAATAACAATCTTCCCCCAGGGTCATTGTTTTTACTGTGTGAAAACAAACCCTAAAGACATAAGGAGGAGGTGCTGTGGACAAAGGGTTGCAGCAACAGCCCCCTCTGCCCCTCTGGCCCGCCCTCTTTGACCCCCCTCTCCCCATCTCCCAGGCTTCTGGTTGCCTTTCCAGCCCCTGGCTGAGTGTGAAAGTCCAGCTGGCACACTGACAGCCGCGACACCTCAGCTAACATCGCTACATTACAGGCCCCATTTTGTTTATGATATGGAGCCTGTCATTAATTTGCATTTTGAAAGAGCGGACACACACGGACACACACACATGCACACTTACCATGTGATAAGGAGAAACATGTTTTTGCGTTAATTTATACAATATAATGTCACCCCCCCACCACCACCCCAGACACACAACAACACGCACGCACACACTTATAAATTGCAGTCACATCCCCCTGCTAGAAGGGGATGATAATTGCGGACGGCCAATAAATTACTGCTGCCTCCACATCAATTATAAGCATCACGTCTGGCAATGAGGAAAATGAGATCTTGTGACAAATTTCATGAGGCTTGGCTGCCCAGCAGCCTTTCTTAACATGCTACAGATAGCAATCCCTTATCTAGCCTCTGTAATGGGGAGCTACGGATAGAGAGATGGAGCTGCAGCCATTTAATTAAAAAGCTGGGGGTAGGGGGTGGAGAGGTGTAATTCGTTGAAAAGGCACAGGAAGGAGACAAAGCCTTTGTCTCCAATACATATTTTGCTCAATATTGTCACTCATCAGAGGCCAAGTTTGTATCTCCTCCGACAACAATTCTGGAGATTTTTCCATGTCTTTGTGCTCATCCTGTCGCTATTTTCCTCTCTGTTTCACTCCCTCTTCTTTCCTTGTTTTTTATATTTCCCAGGAGCCCACTGTTTTCTCCGCTGGGACAGCTACAGCGTTTTTTACGAATGACTGCAGTGGACAGACGGTGGCACTGAATGAAATGGCCCCTGCACCTAATTGTATTCCCACCTGGGGAAGGCAGGCAAGGGCGGAGGCTTCAAGAGCACAGCAATGAGGATTTATGGCAGATGGGGAGACAGCAAAATAAAACACCGAAAGGGATGGCTCTTAAATCTCATTCCCAGTGCAATATTCATTGTAGTTGCAATCGGGTGTGCTGATAGAGCATTGAAAAAACGACCGCTGTGTTCAAATTATGGCTGTACTCTCTACTAATATTTAACATCATTAGAAAATCATTAGAAAACCATCATAAAACCTGGGATTATGACCAGAGCATTAAACACAATGATTATTCAGTGTGTTCCTTCTCCGCTTTGCCTTGGAAATGAGATTTGCACTGCTGCGTCTATGTCGGGGGAAAGTATGAATATTTTTCATAATTACTGTAACATTTGAAAACATTGGCTTGCATGAATTACTATACCATTATGAAGTTATGTTTGTCTGCCCAAAAGCAAAGTTTTCAATGAGGCTTTGCATGAGATATCATTAATGTACTTTCACGGGGGCATCAGTAGGAATAATGCCAATATTTTATTAAACCTTAACCTTACAAAGCTTTGCCAGTTAGAAGAATAGCAGAGCTGCATCGCCGTCGCCACGATCAGACTGCAGTTTCAAAGGTGTTGGAATATGAGAGGCAAAGGAACTGCTGTGATGTGGTGAAGTCTCAAAGCATTAAATAAACTTCAGTAATGGATATCAGCTTTGTAAGGAAAACAGCAAAAAAAGAGAAAGAAATCTAGCAGATCTGGTTCCAAGACTGAAAATAAGAGTGTATATATTTTCTACTGTACACTGATGTACTCTACTTGAAGAAAAGGGAGGGCCGACCGTGTCAGAGTTGAGTCTTTACTTTTTGGGATTTCTCGGCAGCCCCATTATCAAGAGCAGCCATCAGCACAAAGATAAAAGATCCTAATGGAGCTGGCCCTAGTGGAGATGAAAGGTGCAGAGATGGCACACTGTTATGAATCTCTAATGCAGCCCATGTTTCTAAGGTAATGACTGACTCTCAGGCCTCTTTCACAGGATTTCCTGCTTAAGGCCCAGGCGATAAAGGTCTCCTATTCCTTGTCACTAAGCAGTAAGGTAGAAACCCCGTGGCCGTTGCTCTCACTGGAAACTATCCTGAAAAAAGCACACAGAGGGGAAAAAAAGCATGCCTTTGTCGACTCTGATTTAGTCAATGGATTGACATAGTCAGTTCAAAACAGTGGAAGGGATGAAGATAATATTTTTTGTCATCACTGAATTTGACTCATCATCCATTGCTACTCTTTAAATAAATGATAATCAGTTTGATAGCCATGAGAAATGACAGAAAGCCTAATTTTGGTGAAGCTACTGTATGTTGAAAAACCAACACCTCACGTTCTTTGAATCTCACAGAAGACGGCGACTCTCCAACACTTTCAGAAGCTGAAGTATACTTGTTTTACAGTAGGTGAAAACTATGAACAACATATTCTTTTTGGGTCAGGATGAGCAGAAGGCTAATGTAAGAGCAATTCCTTGTCAAGCTTTTCAGAGTAATTGAACTGACACTTATGAGAAGCAATGTTCTTTTAAATGCATTACTTGGCAGATACGAGGGCTTTTGTCCCTTAAACTTTGCCAGCAAAAAATCATGCCCTTTGAACAACAGGGAGAGGTGAAAATACATAGTGAGAGAAGTCTTTTTCTCCAGTCCCTTTCACAGAAGCTAATGGATTGTGAGCACTTAATGCATTAATCAATCAATATCTCTCACTGTACATCAACAACGTGACCAAGTTATGAATGACCTTTGCAACAAAAAAGGACACTTAAATGCACACAAGATTGCTCCTAGGTTAGTAACTTGGGCCCGTTTTTTAGCACGCATGATTACACCTTCACAAGGCACAGGGCCGTTAACAGTACCCTAAATATACTGAGGTTGGCTGTTATACAATTTACACATGGATTTGCTGGAAGTAGTGAAAGACTGCAGCCTCCTCTCTTCCATAGAGATGCCTCATATATTCACCTGGTACCGGCTGTTAATTATAGAATACCCTTCAAGATGCACGACTTTACAGACATTTCCTTTTCTTTTTTTTACCTATTGCATTACAGTCCACAATAAGTAGAAGGCTCGGTCACCAAGCAGCATCGGAATTTGCATGGCTTGCTCTGAGAAGACATCATGAAAGATAAGTGCTCTTCTTTGTAGTATGACTCAAACACTAATTTAAAGATGGTCTCTATCTTTAGATAAAAGAATATGAAAAAAACACTTTCAGTGGAGAGGAATTGTTGTAAGTAGTGGGGTATACTCCAACGGCTGCCCATTGAAAGTCATTTTCAACATTATACCACTTATAAGGTTTATTGAATAATCAGTGAGTCACATTTGCAGCTATTTTGCGTTGGCCGGAAAGTGATGCAAGACAAGAAAAGCTACTTGAAAATACTAATTGTTCCATTATTGTGTTATGATGTTAGTTGCTATCTGAACACTTCCTCATCAGTGATTTAATTCTTTAAAACTGAGAGAAAAAGGTGTTAAAAATCTCCTCCAAGGACAAAGATGGATGACAGAAATGGGAAAAAAAATTGCCTTTCCATCACTGCCTGAATCTTTTTAATAGTGTGGTTAAGATAAAATACATGGAGGATGGTGGAGGTAGATGACAGGAGGTGATGGTGGAGGAAGAGAGTAAATGTGAGGTGGTAAAGGTAAGGTGTATGTTCCCTTGCTGAGGACTGGTGGAGCAGGGAAGTGAAGCATGGACACAGAGTGGAACGGACAGGAGCTGACTGCAGAGAGTCAGAGAGAAGAGTCCAGAACAGGAGCACAGACTAAGGCTATTGTGGTCAATGCACAATGGTCTTGCAAAGTGACTGCAGAGGGCCCTTAAACAAAGAAGGCATTGCCATTCGCTCTCCCCCAGCCAATTAGATTCTTTTGCCCAGTTTAACATGACAAAAACAGCCCATTTTTCCTAATTCTGGCTGCCATATGGGCCCATGTGCCACCTTAAATCGAGTAAGCCTCAGAATGTGGGTCCGTCTGTTGGACTAACGACGACTTGTGACATGGATTCAAACACATCCACTGTGTTCTCTGTTCTACGCCTCACACGCAAATATGTGCCTCATCTCAGCTTTCCCAAGTGCTTGAAATATTCCACATATACATGAGAGGGACCCATTTCCAGAGAAACTTCACTTACCAGGTAGCGCTGAGGTTAATAATTTTTAGTTTTTTAAAGGATTTTAAACAGAAAAATACCCGATTTTTTTTCCTTTTAAAGAACAGATCTTCAATCAGATTTTATGCCCCCATGCGACCAAAAGTTGATGCGTTTCCTGCAGCACGAAGAAACTGTTCTCTACAGATTACAATAAACGTGGTCCTCTTGAGACAATCACAGCTCAGCGTATGCTTCTGGTAATAAAAAGTGAAGAGAAAAATGGGGTAAAAACACAAATGAGCTGATGATCACGTGGCCCTCCAAGCAATTTAAAAACAGTTACAGTTCAGCGTTTACACTACAAATAATAATAATGTAATGTAATTTAATTTCACACAAATATTTGAATTACTGATTTATTCATATTTATTCTCAGGTTTTTCTTTCACTTTATATAAAGACTGATAAACCAAGCCCTTAGCACAATGGGCTTATGCTTAATTATCTTTTGTGACAAGTGTAAAAACCACGCTAGGCTAAATAAGATATATGAAGTCATTTTTAATGACAAGAAACAACAGATGCCACACTATTATTGATTGGCACATTTGCAAATCTATAAAATATCCACACCATCTTTGCTTTAAACTGATCGGTGTTTAAAATTGAGTCAGTACAATGCAATTAGCAAAGAAATTTATATTTGCTAATTGCGATTAGAAAATAACACTGATGGTGTTGACTGCTCTGTCTAATAATCCCAGATTTTTCATCTGAGTAGTTCTGGACAAAGAGAAAAACATTCCATTCAAAAGAACGGTTGAAGTGCACATATTACAGCTTTAAAAAAATAGATTTCCTGAAGAGAAACTGGATTGTCTTTTATAGCAGCACTTGGTGAAATAAAGCATATTTATGCAAAAAAAGGCCCAGAAGTGCACGTCCTCCCTTCTGCTTTATACCTGAATTGACTCAGTATGTCCTCCTGTGTGTTTACTGAACAAGTAGCATGAAAATTGACCTTTGCTTGCTTTCTAAACACTGGATTATTCATCTTAATGCTTCAAATGACTAAATATGCCGTCACTACTTCAGGAAAGAAATTCAGGAAAGAGATATTTTCACAAAACAGTTACCCTTTCCTTATTATATAAACAGAAAGAAAATTGTTTTAGCTCTCTTTTTCTGCACTGCACTATGTTCAGTGTTAGTAAAAGAAGAACAGTAAAGTCTGTCAACCAGAAAAATGAGTGTGCAAACTTTAATTTCTTGATTATTCATGCTTTTGTCATAGGACACATGCTTTCAGTTTCACAGGACATAAGTAATTAAATCATATTGCTAATGCATAAACATTTCCAGTTGTGATTTGAGAGTGATTAATTGATAATTGTTTGGAATCTTATTGTTGCAGTAAAAGTCTTGCCTCTCAGTGGTCATGGTGGAGCTTCATCAGTGTGCATTTACAGTGTAAATGCCTGACTTCTTGTTCACCTCCCCTTGCTTAAATATCATCCTTCACTAAGCTCATCCAGGCTCATTTTTTCCCCCGAATGGACAGTGGGAAGAACATATCTACAGCCAACTAATGAAAAAGCAGCAACACATCAGCATTTCCAGCCAGACAAAGGGAGACTGTGAGCGATAGGCCATCCGCTGGACCAGGAGGAACACCATAAATTTGACTGAGTCAAACAAAAACTATTTTGTCCCAGATTGTCACTGTGTAGGCGGCAGCATCTGATTAAACAGAGCTGAGCTGTGAGCACGACTCCATCAGAATCTAGAAATCTGTCCTTTAACAAGCATCGCCTTCACAGAATAATTACTGTCAATAGCCACCTTCCTTCCACAGACACTTTTCTGCATGTGTCCTGCTAATCAGCCATATTGTTCTTCACAGCAGTTATCTTCCAATAACCGCTGTCTCACTGTGCACCAGGTTCATGGGGAAATTACCTGGAAGTTTTCAGGCATAGGCCTTAGACCTGAAGGTGCTTTGCAATCAATGGCTTCCTACTATGGCGTCACTAGTGGTATCACGTTGTGGGAACTTCTGTTTGCTACCAATACCCAGCTACGGGGGGGTAAAAGGGAGGGGGGCTGTATTTATGGAAACTAGACAAACCCAGAATAATTCCCAATATCCATCCGTGGAAAGTTCCTCTAATGTCACACACACCATCACCAACATACAGTAGAGCCTTCCTCCCACTCATATTATCCTTTTGTGTTTTTCACCAAACTCATCCATTTCTCTTCATCCACCCTCCTCTCACCCTCCTCAGGTGGTGTGTAGTGTACTGTCAAGCACAGCGTGAATCAATGACTGGTGCTCACGCCCACAGGTAAAGGTTAGAAAGGTTCACTATTGAATTATTTCTGCACTTCTCTCATTGCTGCCATCTGCCTGGCTGCTTTTAGTTGATGTGGTTGAGGCACTGGAGGGGACTCTTTTTGCTAATGCACTCAAAACATGAATGCATGTGTGTGTTTTGTGCGTATCCTGTGTTAGTCTGTATGGGGTGTTTTTCCTGTAAGGATGTTTTCTTCAAATGTAACTAACATAACATGAATTTGCACATCAGGCAACATACACACGAGTGTACTTACAGATACACACTTACACTTAGATACACTCTGTTCACTACTCATGCCGATCTATCAGACAGTGGATAATGAATCACAACATCTGTGCTTTCAGCCAGTCTTTGTTTCATCTGCCTTTATTCTAATGGAGCCTTCGGACTGTGAGGGCAACATGCTGCTGGATAGGGCATCCTTCACTCTCTGGTTTTGTTTTGCTGTCAGCGAGGCTGATCGTCTCTGCTGGACCCAGGGTGAACTCGTCCATAGCACAGATCATGCCCTTTGATCCCCCAGCTCTCTCTGGGGGGCACAAACAGCCTTATTAAAAATGGCTAAATAAAACTTTCCTAGCCTCAACTCGATAGTTCCCAAACTTTACCCCTGCTTCTTCTCTGATGCTGCCTATGGTCAAATTGAGCTGCCTAATTCTGACAGCGAGAAACACTGCTCACCCAATACCAAAACATAGAAACAAATGAAGCAATCTAAGCATTTAACAATTTATTGCTTCTAGTTCCTAGACTACCTGGCATACACTTGCACTACAATCAATATCACAGACGAGAACATGCTGGATGTAAGATGATAATGTGAGCCTTAGGGGAAAGTTCAAGTAAGGAGCGTGCAGGAGACGTATGAAAAAATGAAACATTACAACTACTACATATTACTAGTAAAAAAGAAATTTAAAAACCAAACAAAAGGAAAAGTGTCGACATGGTATTGTAACCACAGGCAACTTATTTTAGCTGCATGTATACTGTAGAAAACATGCTCATTATAGAGGCTTTGACAAAGATGATCAACCAAAGTGGGTTTGATAATGAGAGGCAGACGCAACTAACGCTGTGTAATTGTGATCACATTACAAGAGTCACCTGAGTCATGCTAGTTATACTTGTAGAGATTAATTTGTTCAAGCGAATGTCGAAAAAACTCCTCATGACATTCTCCGACAAGAAACTTTCGCATTTACATGTGGCTGCACTAAAAATAATATCCATACAAGCACTCTCTCAAGCACATTTCATTTGAATCGGTCATTGAAGACAGGAGACATGTTTCTCCTTCATCTCATGTACCTATGGCAGTGACATGACTGCTGCTATAATTAAACCCATCACAACCATTATGTCTTTGGCACCTAATCTATTCCCTCCTCCTCCTCTGTGTCTGTCTGTAACCACAGACTTCCCGCCCTCAGCTCTGACTGACAGACCCTGCGGAGGCTGTGGTCACTCTCTGTGAGTGACACGAGGGGCAGCAGGGCTACTGCATTACCTCCCTGCCCTCCCTGTGAGCTCCTCTTGATCCTGCAATCCAGCACCTCACACCACCAATCGCCACCTCTGCTCCAATATCCAGCAGCAAAGCCTCAAGGCCTGAAAATAGAACTCATTAACACGTTTAGTAAGTACAAATGAGATGACTGTCTCCTGATGGACTGTCTATCTTTTGGATCAGCTTTCAAGGAGAGTGTGTGGTAATGACAAGAGAGAGGGAAACCAATATTATAATGTGCTGCCAGCCTCCTCTGAAAATGGGCTTGATGACAGGGAGAGCCTCTTGCACCCACACACGGCCCGATTTTCAGTCCAGACACCTATGTGTGTGCTCGTTTATGGGCCTGCGAGTTTGCAAAATAAAATCTGCTGCATATTTACACCCACATGACATAACTGACAGTGGAATCACACACAGGATGTAAAACATACAGAGCACAGACGAGGTGAAGTCTGCATGTGCGAATCTGCCCATGTGCAACCACTGCATTAACAGATATATGCTGTAAATTAGAGAGGCTATTGTTTTTGTTGTTTTAATGCGACTCAGTTTGTCCTCATTCGATTCATTGCTTGTCTGACTTGTCTATTTTTTCATTTTACAAACACTCATCTTTGGCATTTATGCCGCCTCTGTTCCTCTCTGAGTCAGATGTATTGGACTGGGTGGCACACCAGGAGTCACACTTTACCCACCTTCTAGCCTGAGGGAAAAACTGGCCAGTATTTACAGAACAAAGGTTCAGGCAGGAGTGGTAGTAAAAATCTGGACACCAGACTTTTTTTTTTATTCACAGCCTGTCCCAGAATAGAGTGGTGGCTTTCTGGTCAATTTGCTATTACAAGATGAGCCAGGAAAGGAATTCATAGCAAGCCTGTAAAGCAGGGGCAGATGGAAAGAAAAGGCTTGCTTGTGTTAGTTTGAGCAACAGGGTCATATGAATGCTGAAACACAACTGGAAAATCTATAAAGCCATCATTTTGGCTTTTAATAAATGTCTAGTCTTTTGTAATATTTTCAAAATGAAAACTAATGTATTTATGAATTTCCTGGCACGTTCTGCAGACAGCAAACAATTTCCTATGCTGCCTGGATGCCCTTCGGACAGGGATTAGAAGGCAGGCGACTGACAGAGGCCTGACTGAGCTGCAGGCCCTCTGGGGCCCTGCTCATCCAGGCCTGCACGGTCCTCATCCTCATATCCACTCTGCATCACCAGGGCAATAACAGCCTTTATTAAAAGCGCATTGCAGCAGTGTCTGTCTGTACAACTTACTTTCAGATTGGCCATAATGTGGCATGTAGAAAGGGTCTGGTGGTTAGGGGCTACAATATCCTGTTTCTGGAAAGGTTTACTTTGCATTTTAACAAGCATGAATAAGGAAGGACATTCCAGAAATGGCTACCGTCTGTTTCATTCTTGCCTGTGGGGAGCAAAAGCTCAGACTATGGCCCTTGCATGCCATCAGAGCGTGGCCTAGCTCACCTCTGACTTTACCTGGCTTTAGCTGTAGCTTAGCCACTGGACATGCATGTTTAGTTAGTAGTTAGAGCATGATATGCCCAGTTAATATGATTCAAAAACAGCAATGAAAAGCAGAGGATGAAACAAAAGGATCAATATTGTGCATACCACACATGTGGTATAATAATTTCAACAGACTGAATGTCAACACATCCTATCTGCCATCATTAAAGCTCAATGCGAGCTGCAGGGTGTTGTGCAAACTCTAAAATATGACTGACTTTGCTCTATTTGCTTTATTAATGCATTTTTCCATGTCACTGTGTATTTTCCGGCTTTTCAGAGTGTCTCAAGAATTATGCATGAGGCAGAGAGGGAGGCATGTGGGGAGGGAAGAGATATGCCTCTGTTGTCAGGACAGGCCACGCTATTAGGTGTGTGACCCTGAAAGTGCACCCCTTTTAGCGAAACAAGGAATGGATCTCATATTGGATGCCACTATTATGCAGCAATTTGTATGCATCCTTTCGTCTCATTTCCATTTAATAATGCACACCGCTACCCCTGCCCAGTTTCTCAAACTGGTCATTAAAAGTAACGTCGATCTAAACTGGAGGCTTAAGTTCCACTTACAAGCAACCACAAAGTGGTAGATTTAACAACTGCAGCGTCAAAGTAACACAACCCCTCCCCAAACCAGCCTTCGCCCTTCAATACCCAGGCCTCTCTGTCCACACAGGCTGGAGACAATGACTGGTGGCTGCCCAGGTGGCCTCAGCCCCAGCCTTCTCCTTCCCAGCCTCCGAGGCTCACAGACAGGGATTTCCTCCTGCGATGAGAGCCAAGCCGTCATAGCCCAGCGATCAAGGGCCTGCCATCTGTGACTGAGGCAGATTTACAGCAGGAGCTAATCCACACTGTCAGCCACGTTTGTTCTCCATCTCTGCCTCCTCCATACACATACATAAACTTGCACACATACGCCACCGCTGCAAAATACTAATATTTTACATTTCTAAAACGCTCTCTCCTGCATTGCTCTCTTTTCTCCTCGTCTCTTTCATACATATACACACACACACACACACACACACACACATATATACACAGGGACAAAGCAAACAGTTCTTGCAGAAGGGCATTCACCCTTCACTGCAATTTAAGTTTGCCCCTTTCAAAGGCATGATCTAATTCTGCTCGACACTCAAAAAATAACTTTAGTCGATTAAATGTTAAGAAATGAGAAACCTCAATGTGTCACTGAGTTACATGCCCTGGTGAACATCATTCATAGGAAATAGGGTCATCATATGCTCAAGTGTCACACTAGCTCTCACACGCAAGCTCCCAAAACCCGTTTCCCCCCACTTCTCCTGCATCCATTTTTAACCATTTTCACCTATCCTCCATATTCTGGTATCTCTCAAACACATTCGGCCTGATGCTTTACACTGACAGTTGCCAGCATTAACTCCTGTACATGACACTTGGTTTAACCTTTTGCCTGTAACATCTCAACCTGAAATATATTTGTCCTAATGCTGTCAAACCAACTGTCCTCCCAGGTGAACACTTTATGGGAGTTTTTAACATTTCCCTCTTGCCTCCTCTGTCACATACATGTCTTCTCTATAGTCTGTTTCTATCTGCCACCCTGTAAGGAGCTGCTGTTCTTAAAACTACGAGCTAGAACTGGTGAACCAGTTCAAGTCAGTGCTGAGCTTTGTTCGGTGATCTCTGCGCACAGGACAGCTGTGTGGGGCTGGGGTCCCTCTGAGACCTCCTTTGTTTCCCCATAGATAAAGGGTTAAAGAAGACAAATGGAGGTGGGGCCACAGAGCAAAATGCCGAAGCAGCACATTTATAGTATGTGCAAGAATTAAAACAATGCAGGCCTTTTATCCCTGTGTTAGTCTAATTAAAAAGAAACCTAATTTCTGCTGCCCTTGCTCTCTTCGGACATCCAGCCCAAAGGAGATTTGTGGCACCAAAATCCCTGCAGTCTATGTTTCCTGCATCCTCATGAGGAACATTGATATGCAAAGTTGTAAAACATACCACATTCATGAGCTAGCTCACATTTATTCCCCTGCTGTCATAGCAACATAACAGTCAACTGCAAATCATGACTCAAAAATCTTATTGTTTAAAAGTTGAGGGATTTTTTTTAAAATGTAAGACTACCTCGCTGTGTAATGCTGACATGTGTGTGAACGTAGTTGTGAGCCATTTTTGGAGAAAAGCAGTTTTGATATGTTTTGGGTAAAATCCCAGGCAGGCTACAAACCCAGCACCTAAACCAGCAGAGAAACACTCGCAGGATCACAGAACAGCAGCAGGCGAGGGAATTACTGACTAGGTGACCCAGAAATCCAGGGGCAACTTTGTTTTAACAAACCAGGGAATGTTCCACCACTTTAGCAACTATGCCTCAACCACAAAAAAGAGCCCTGTGCCACAGAAGAGCTGGAGAAGAGGAAATTAAATATTAGACTGGGAGGGAGCGGTCCAGCCTTAGCTGAGGGGTGGGGCTGTGAGGTGGACCAGCACAGCTGATGCTTTTGGGTGTGAAATGGTAAAAATGAGGGGTGTGGAGTCAGCAATTTTAGATTTGATGATTAAAGGTAAAGAGGCACATTCATTATTGTGGTAATGTGATCATGATGCTCGGTAAACATTTTTGCACACTTCTGTTTTATTTAACAGAGAAACAAATGGAGGTCACATTGAACATGAGGACTAAGAGCAAAATCATAATGGTTCATATTTACTGATGATGATGTTGTTATACGGTTTTTTGTACTGGAAAGGAACAGAATGAATTTTATCATGAAGGCATATAATTAGCAAAACAAAAACAGTTTTATAACCCACTAGCAAAGCAGTGTCTAAATTACGAGGGAAACAGGAAAAGGCTTTTACACCAATCCTATTAATCAAGCATCATCATCATCAAAGTACACAACAGGACTGTAAAGACATTAAATCTAAAATGAACTGACTGCTTTAGTTAAAATTCAACTTCTTTAAGATTCTGCTAGATGCCAGTGGTCTGGTCAAGTAAGTGAGAGTTACCGTAATGAGATGAAACTCTGCATTCTGTTAGTGCATTTGTTTGTGTGCATGCGTGTGTGTATGTGTGTGCGTGTAATGATACTCTCCACCCGCCCACAGTCCCACTGCAGGGGGACACTGTCTAACCTCAGGCTCAGATCCCTAATCTGGTACAAACTCTTGCATCTAACACATGAAAGGTTAAAGAGATTGATAAAAGCAGCAGCTACCCAAAAAAATGCAAAAATGAGAAAACACATTTATTTGCAAATAGCACAACTAGTCCTGTTTGAACACAAAAAAAATAAATACCCAAGCCCCCTGTCCCTTTTAACCTAAATGGCCCTTCCTCTTGCCTTTGCATGTTCGCTTGTCCACTGTACTGTAGTCATTAACATATTTGGAGTGCAGCGAGCAGAAAGCTTAATTGTCCCTAATTGCTCAGCTAAATATGTTCTCTAATGATTTGCTTCAGATCTGTGACTGCCTTTTGCGCAATTTCCCGGCCGCTGGCTTCATTATCCCTGCCTCCTTGGAACAAAGCGTCTTCACAGGCTGGCTTTTTTTTTTTTTTTTTCTCCTACATAACACAGACAGCGAGTATGTGTGTGAGGGAAGTAATGGTTCCCTCTTGGAAGGACACACAATAGAGCCCCTTTGTCAGGGCACAGGAGTTAAAGTGATTAGAAAACCAAATCTCTACTAAGAAAGAGTGTTAATTGACCACAGCGCACTCTTCCTAATCAGTCCATAATAAATGGGCAGTTGAGGCACTTTGTTTCAGCCATGCTACTGTTGTTATGGCTGTGTCTGTTTTGTGGGTGTTCTTGTTGTTGTTGCAGCTGCTGCTGCTGTTCAGCTCCTCCTTCTCTTGCCTTGATGCTCTGTCTCAATATGTTTTTAATGGCTAAAAAGGTCAGCTCCCATTAACGGGGACTTCTGTTTGGACTGGGGTACATTGGCTTTGCAGGAATAATTTGTGTCAGCTACAGTTATGCAGAAAATTATATAAAAGATTAAAGTTTTAGTGTTGTTTATTGTTGTCTACTTTATCACCATATATACTGTCTGTGTATAATCATCCTTAATATTGTCTAAGAATATTAATATCTGACCAAAAAACAAAACTCTCAAAACTTTTGCTTTGTTTTACAAGAGATGCTTCCCTTTAATATTAATGCTAATCTTATGAAGAAATAAATGTAAAAAAGTGGGAAGAGAGTGAACAATTGTTAATGCAAAACTCAGGCCATTGAAGCTTCATGAATGAACAAATGGATGTGTGTTTTTGCGCACTAGAGGCAAAGCTGCATAGGTGGAGAGATCAAGTAGTAAGAACAAAGTCATAGGCGTGTTCTGACCTGTATCTGAAGAAGGGCATTTGCGAATGGTGAAGATAGAGCTGAGGTCCTCCTCTTCCTCCGGCAGGCCCTTCTGCAAGCGTTGGAGCTTCCTGAGGCTCTCGCTGCGTTGGTGCTTCATGGAGCGCACATGCTGGATCAGGTTAAGCTTGGCCTTGGTCGAATAGTTGCACAGCACACAATGGTAGTAGCAGGCATCACCCTCCACCGCGTTTTCGTGCTGCTGCAGGTGCTGTGGGAGGGAGAGAGAGATAGAGAAAGAAAAGGAACATGGAGAAAGACAGAGAGGAAAAGAGAGAGAAAGAAGTTATTGTAGATGGCAGATAGCTGGCTAGGCACCACCGACTCACTTTCACTCACACAGTTGGCAAATGAACAAATCAATTCCCAATCACAGCCCTGTTGTTTAACATCCAGACCTCTTCCACTTCAGGACAACTGTTTGGACTGCACACTTGTCTGTGTGAGTGTCTGTATCAGTGGGCTAACAGGACAGGAGAGGCCTGGGAGACACGCAAATCTCAGGGGCCCGAGAGCGGGCAGGAATCACATCAGCCACCCTTCAGAAGCCGTGGGTCTGCAGCCTCACAGACGGAAGGAAGCATTGATCCCCTTCACTCAACAGAAGCTTCCCGTCTCTGAAAAGGAAACTCCAAACATCTGCCTGTTTCACGCATGGGGTACTAAATATTGATCACGGCGAGTTAAATCCTCGCTCTCTCGTAGAGAAAGAGAGGCAAAGCCAGCCGGTGGTTGAGCAGGAGGGGGACTGAGTGCATTCTGAGAGAAAATAGAACATTCCACAACAGGACAACCTTCAGAGGACAAGAAATCAGCATCAGTATTGACCTGTCAACCCCAGCACTTCCTCCCAAGTCTCCACAGTGTGTCTGGTCCAGCCTGCAGCCCACCCTCTGTAGTGTCACAACATACGTAACACCCCGTAGTGACACCACGCCACCACAGCCTCTCGTCACACCACCAAGCTTCAGTCTAATTACCTCCTGCATGGCTCAATCAATGATGCAAGGCCAACACAATATGGCTGCGCCTGGTGTGAGCGACAGAGTTATTGACCATTATCCTAAAGCATCACACTGATTGTTGCTGCATGTTTACAATAAAAGACCCAGACTCAGTATGGCCACTTGAGTCACGCCTGTCATGTGCTTCTCTTATATCAAACTCAGAAGCCTTGCTGTGGATTTCTGTGGCTGGAATCAATGCCAATCACCAAAAGTTTTCCCATAATCTTCTTAGCCCCTGTGTCTCCCTTTGGGCATGCCAAGAGAACAAAAAACTACTGGCAATTGTAGTGTGGGTATAATATGAATATAGATAAACCTCTAACATCTACATACATGTAAATCAATTGAACAACTGAACAAAATGAGGATGAAACGCTACAGATTTTGCCATTTTTAACCAGGTTAAATGCACTAATGAAAACAGCAATGAAGACTGGAGCTGAACAAATTGATAAAAATATCTAATTGCTATTTTTTTCTGTTAGATGTTGCAAATGCGATTTGATTTGAGATACAACCTTTCAAAGTCAAGCTTCAATGAAATATTCACTTTGTAACAGATTGAAAATATGTGATGGAACACTACTACATGAGGTACAGACAAAAGAGTGGCAGTCACACAAGGAGGATGGTGTGAATTTATTAAACCACTGACACATTAGGTCTGGCTAAGATGCACTGCATAGCATATATTCTAAATTTTAACATTAAAACTGCAATTTCAACCTGAAATTGATTATCTGTTTAGCCCTAGTTGAGGTATTATTTCAAGAGTATAATTTCCTGTGTGTTCATTTAGCTTGAATATCAGGCTTACAATTACACTTCTAATAAAAGATCAGAAAACTGAAGCATTCATCAAAAAGAAACTAAACCATCCTCCCTGCTCTAGATGGCCTGGTTGGTTGGCTGGAAGACACAAAAGCAATGGAAACATTACACATTTAACCACATTACATCTAAATCAGGTGTTGACAGGCTGGTGAAAAAAAAGCCATAACAATATTATGCCTGCCTAAAATGCTCTTGTCCCTTTCTCCTAATGTTTAATTTTCTAGCAATATTGTAATATTGCTATGGGGTTTTCTGGGCTATTGTGTTTCATTCTCTTTGGTTTCATATTTCTCATTTCTACACCTAAAATGTGCATTAAGACACCGCTTCCAGGAAAAGGAATAGGAGCTTTTTTTTCCTCTTTGTGAGCCCCACAGCTCAGTGTAATAGAGTTATTAGGTGATTGTAAAAAGCTCTGTGGGCTCTCCTTTCTCGCCTCGTTTTGAGCCATCCATGATGTCATGAAGAGGTGTTTCTGGATATTGTGGGAGCTCTCCTCCTTCTTTTCCTCTGTGCACAAATATTGCATCAGAATTAAGGTACAGAGAAATCTGAGAGACAGATTCAGTTATAGATGACACCAAATCAATCAAATTGGTCTTAGTCATAGCAGATGTCTTGAATTTAAACAAAAAAAGAGTGCTTGCCACAAATGACTCAAGGCTCCAAATATCTACAAGAAGTTTAAAAAAAAAAATGACAGCACCTGACCAAAACTTCAAAGCAAGTCTCATGAGGCAGAAAAAAAAAAAATCCTGGGAGTTTTATAGTTTCCCATAAAAAGCGCAGGGTTTATATAGGAGTGAACCTGAGACTGCCTGCCCCAGAATCAGCCATAATTCATTATAAACCTGACTGGCCAGGAAGATGGGCTCAACAGGGCCAAAACTGGTCTGCCCCAGTTCTTGTAGCTCCATCTACAATGTCAAATGGTTACACCTGTAAACCAGCACTTTCACCATCTTTGCACTGGCCATGACCCAGAGCAGTCTGGGGCATTTCAGAATCAGTGAAAGAGGGAGGAGATCAAACCAATGAAGAGTGAGGTGGTCCGAGCTCATTCAGTATTCCAGGGAGGACTAAGGCAAAATTGCATAGTGCATAGGAGCGCAGCAGAGCTTGACCCATGAGAACAACAACCATCTGATCATCAGACACACAAACTTTCTCCAACATTGATTCTCACTGGATTCCTTAGGAATTATCCATGAGACTCCTTGGATTATATCTAAAAGCACAAACACACTTTGGACACAGTACACTCGCAGGCTTCTTTGGTTCACACACACAGACACACATACACAGTCATACACACACACACACACACGCACTTTGAATGTGAAACATAATAATGCATGAGACAGGGTCTATGTCTGTTTCCTATGAACCTGCAACGAAGCCCCTAGTTGATAAATCACCTCCAACTGGAGTGCAGGAATTTGGCGGCTTAATGAAAAAGTCATGTTGGGCTGGGAGGAGTTGGTCTGCCTGGCTCAGGGGCTTCTAACCGCCCTATCAAGGCCCCAACATGAGGGGAGCTGTGGAGCATAATGGGGGGGGGAAGCTGGCTGGGTCAGCGGCATGGATTCAATACCACTGAACTGTCTGGAAATTTACAGCGGTTATATGGGAGATTCAGCTGAGCAAGTACAAGTGTGTGACCGCCTATAATGCAGCGAGGTACTCAACAGCAACCGGGAGACATGCTGCGTTGCATGTGAATACACTGTATGTGTGGTCTGATTTAACAGATAAGTTCAGAAAGGCACCGTGATTATAGGTATCTTTAAGTCATATTGTAGTAATACTGCAGTCTTTCAAAATATATCCTACCGTTTTGACAGCTCCTAAAAAGACATTCTGCTGAAGGGTCCAGTTCTAAGCTTTGTTTTACACTGTGGTGATTTTCATAGTCTAAAAAAGCAATTTCAAGCCTCTCTCTTCCATGGAGCACCTTGTCTCTTGCTGTGGAGGCTGAAGCAGTGCTCTGTGCTTTTTCAGGTAAAGAGGGACAGGGGCGGTGTGGGCACCACCCCATCCTCTCTCTCACAACTCTACAGTGCACCTTGCCCTCTGAGTGGGCAATACATGGCTGTATCAGTTTCACCACCCACCCAGAGCACTGCATACATCTGCATTTCCATCCACTTAAATGCAAAGTAAAAGTGCACCTTTAACACAAAACAGTGTGGTTGCAGAGAGAGTCCAGCTTGCACAAGATGGAGGTGGGCATTACTGGAAGGGTGGAAGGGAGACAGAGAGCCGGTAATTCCAAAGAATGGCTCCCAAAGGAACTGTATAATACAGCATGTACACGCAACAAACACATACAAAAGTATAGACAAAAAGAACATCAGAAATGTACACACAAACATGCACAAAAACACATACAGACACACACACATACACACAGCCACATGCCATTATGATCATACCCTAATTTCCACCATTAAATTTGGCAGTGCTGTTAATACAAAATTAATGCATTAAAACAGATGACTATCTGTGAGCTAAATAGCTATCAATTCTAAGAGAGCTGCCAAATTCCCTCTGTGAGAGCCAGTGAGTATCTGCTTGGATATTGCTTTGTAATTGTCTCCCTGATTCTCGGCACTAAAAGCTCTCGTCTGTGTGTGTGTGTGTGTGTGTGTGCACATGCATAGACGGTGGGGGGTTGGGTTACATGGTTTAGAAAACTCCGGTTCACACCTGAAGCCATGATATGCACTGCAATAAAGCAGATCTGAGCAGATCTACGGGAGGTTCGTATCCTCTAAATCACAGAGGTAGGAGTCAGGTTTTTGGCTTCCTGGCTTCTGAGGTGTTACAATAAGTCAAGCAGCACCTTTGTTATTCAAACACAGTGAGGTCATGGCAGCAATTATAACCAATGAGGTAACTGTATTTCACGCTGAAGGCAGACAATGTAATAACTGGATTGAAAAACATGCTGTAGCCAAAGGGAGAAGACAACACACTCATCTGGCTCACAACTGTGGCCATAGTATCCATATACTGTTGATTATATGTATATTTAAGCAGAAAGAGAGCTTTCAAAAGGTAGCTGCTTAATTTCTTCACAATTCTGAAAGCCATATATCAAAATTAAGCTATATTTAAAAACAGATTATTTTAATGATGAGGATTAGGTTTGGGGTTAGGGTCTAGACAATGAAAATATTTCAATGTAGTGACCCATTTCTTCGCAGCAGCAATGTATTTGCACATGTGCAGAGATTTGTTGGGAACTTGATTCTCATAAATCTGCACTCTGGGATTCCCCTGGAACGTAAGCAGGTTATTTAGCAAAGCAAAGCAAAGTGACTGGAGTCAGTGAGTGCTTACAATTTGGCCTGTGATTCCCTGTCTGCCAGCAGCACGAACAACAGCTCAAACCACAGAGGCCCCACTGGGTGCCAAGTGTGGTGGCTGCTTTGAATTAGCCACTGCAAGTTGCAACATGCCTAAAGTTAGGTTGTGGCTTAAATGGACTGTGTATTCCAGGCCCAAACGTACCTACTGCTTCCTGAACCTCATCCCCGCCCCTGTCCTTTCTTTTTCAGTCCTCTTAATACCTGCCACCCCTCTGCTGCATCCTGTCCCTCTGTCTCAAAGCCCATAATGTGCTAAGTTGCTTCCTCTACTGCTTTGCTGTAGAAATGATCCATCACTACCGGTGAATAAAAACAGGCTGCATATTTGTCTCTGGGAGGGAAGGGGGAAACAAAACGGGCCTGTGTCGTAAGGGAGGGCAGCAAGGTAAAGATGGATCGCTGTAGGTGTCCTTAGAGAGGATGACTTAACATAGGCCTATGAAACAAAGTAGTTTGGGAGGGGTCATGGAGACACTTAAAGACAATACGGCTACTGGTGCTCCACACCCACCACTCTTACTTACTTTAACATTAAATAAAGCAATAATTATTGAATTCCGTTTGAATGAGTAAGATGCTAGAAAGTAAACAATGGGAACATAATTGCAGAGGGAAGGCAATCAATGCAGGCAGTCATTTGGGCCATGTTGATTGTGTAGACTGCTGTATGTGCTCTGTGCGCGTAAGTGTGTGCACTTTTGTGCAGCCATTGCAAATCTAAGGTGAGCCGAGGGGAGTATGCGCTGTGACAAGGAGCTGAGTAATACACTCTCCCACATGCACGCACAAAACAAGAGATGGGTAATCCCTCCTTCAATAATGACCCAGGGCTCTAAACAATAGCTCTCAATCAGCTGATCAATGTGTCCACATAATTCATGTGCGATTCACTGTCTTTGAAAGGGGAGGAGGAGGAGGATAAGCAAGCAGGCGGTAGAGAGATCAATGCCCTGTGTGGTGATAACGAGCCTGGGCCTATGCCCACAGGAGCCCCACACTGGCGTCCAGGGTCTCTCTCATTAAGAACATTTGGATAAGCATGGCTATACATACATAATGTGCACTTCTAATCATAGCCAGATAAACACATTTCTCCCCTTTTTAATGAGCTGGGTCCTGCTTTTGTGGCACACAGCAATGACTCCAAAACAGGCAGGAAATGATGTCAATCCCCAAATAAGAAAAAAAAGAGTAAAGCAAATTAACAGCAAGCTGTTGGCCTCCTCTTTCAGTAGCTAATTAACAGCTTAACCTCCTGGTGCTTTTATGAAAGCCATGCTGGGAGGAGCTTGCCAAAATTGCAGTACAATAAGTCTGCCTGCAGGAGGCGAGAGCAAGGTGGAGCCATGGGGGTACCCAAACAACTGTTACAGCCACTTGATGACATGTGTACTGGCAAGGTACCATCTGGAAGCTGAATGGGGCAAATCAGGACCTGCCCTGGCCCTTCTCTCCATTACCCAGTGTACTGTGTCAACATAACAACCCTCCATTTTGGACAGTGGTGACAATAATTACTTGTACAGGGCTGAGGAAGAACTTAAAGAAAAAATAGGCAAAACAGGAAGCACAAAGCAGGCGGAGATGTTCAGATTTTGAACAGTTTTATGGGAACTCTTATTACAGTATTACAAAAAAGAGTTTTTTGAGTGATAGTGCTGGTAAGAAAACTGATACAAAAAACGAATAGTCTTTCTCTGAAACTGTGAATGCTACAGTGAGATCTTCATAAGAGAGAGAGAGAAAACCAACAGGTCTGCTGAAGAAGCACACCTGCTTTCAGCACCTAAAGCCCTACCCTGACTTATTGAGAAGTTACTCCACCCAAGTCTGAGTATTCTTTGCAAGCAAAGATGACATTATCCAGAGACTACTATTATTATACTAAAAACCACTCCTTGTCTTCTGGCTATGAAGTTTGACCAACAAGAAAGACTTAAAATCTGAATCACAACTAGTGTGACACGTCTTGTATTTGTGTGCGTACAAAATTTTTTGTAAATGATTCCTCTGAGTACTTAGTGTTTGTAATGGAAACCACAGAAATATGTGATTAAGTTGGGTTATGGACAACTAACACTTTCATTAAAACAGAATTCTCTTGTATGTCTACAGTGTGAGTTGCATGTGATTTAGAGGAAAATCTGAGGAATTCATGGAAGGCATGGCATAGTTTGTCTGAACAGAGCTACATGGGCTGTTACTGTAGTGAGCGTGCATAATACGAGTAGATGACTGACTACCTAGATCTGACTGCACTGTAGGTCACTGATGTGTCAGTGGGGTAAAGGCAGAGGCAGCACTTCACCCACACAGCTGACAAGAGTCTCCAACACCTCGCTGCCTCTCATTTGTCACATGCCGGCCAGACGACGGCAGCGCGGCCTTGTGGAGCTGCTCTGAATGTGAGAACCAGAAAGCTTGTTAGGTGGAGACGACGGATGAAAAAGAAGTTTGGAGAGGGTGGAGGGGAATGAGCCTTGTGAGAGTAAGGGAGATGGTGAGTCACGGGATGAGGGGGGTGTTGGATTAAGATATAGGCAAACACCACTTGTAATGATTAATGCAGTCAGTGCGAATTAAATTCAGAGCAGGAACATTACCCAAACACAATTAGCCCTCGAGAACAAACATCACACTCTGCAGTGAATGCAGATACACTGCCATATCATTGTGAGGGAGCAGCCAACAGAAATCAAGGACTCCCGCAGTAAAACTGAACATGCCTGACGTGGTCATCAGGAGAGTTGGTGTTACAAGTAGTCGTCCCATGCCCATTCTGTGGCCTACTGAGGCCCAGAAAAAGCCATTAAATGCTCCGATAGCTGCAGGAGTGACCAAAAACCCTTTTTACTGAACTGCAGGTGCGCCCATGTGCTTCATCTTAAGCCTACTGTCATCTGCTGATCTCCTATTCCACCTTTTCATTGACGTAACGGCAGAGTGGAGACACAGAATCTAGTCTCCTCAGGCTTGTATTATCTCGCTTTCACCCCTGGCGTTCTCAGTTTGGTAGTGTAAATATTTCATTAACACATAATTGGTTGCAGCTTCAGGCTACGCAATAAGGCTGTGATAGCTGTAACACTGTATGTTTTCTCACTATCCTGTATCCCTTTTTATGTAAAATTCATAGAAATGTGTTTTGGGGAGTGGGTGTTTGAGATTTCGTAAGGGAAAATGTTTAGTTGTTCATGCCCTGCCCTCACACGAGCTCGCTAGAGACACCGGCTAATTAAGAACAGTGATGATGTGCTCCGCCAGTGTCAATATTTAACACAGTCTTATGCAGCTATCTTTATTAGCATCGCTGCACTGACAAAAGGAGCAATGTGGCCTTTGAGAGGTCCTCTTCTTAAAATGAAAATTAATGAGTGGGGTTGAGTGCAGGTGAATATACCGAGAAGGTCTATATGTGGGCCTATTTGCATGGAACATGAAGTACCTCGTTGGAGTGAAACTGCTGTTGAGGGTTCTTAAAGCAATTCATACACCAAACACCCACAAGCTTCACCTGTCAACTTTTCGGTACCCAGTAACTAAAAAGCTGTATTTTTAATGAGTGAAACACTGACTTTTCCTTTTTGGTACTGACTCTAAACTAGCCATAAAAAACTTAGCATTTCAAGTGGTATGAACGATATCATTGCTTCCATAATTTGAGTTTTTAGACCCAAAGAGTTTTTGTACAATTGAATAACAGCAAATACATTCTCAACTTTCCTGTTCATTCTTTAGTAGGAAGTCTTTAAGCTGTTACCGTTTTGAATAAGGGCCATATCATTAAAACTGAGTCCCATAAAGAGCCAGTTTTCATCAGACCCATCCTTGCCTTTGACCTATGCCCACAGGGAGGAAGTACACTTGTTCTCAAAAATGGTGCTCTGTGCTGTGTCCCCTTTTCCCATGAGCATAGCCAACTCTACCATAATACATATGGCCTTGCTAACACAGATTTCTATACAGGGTCACTGTTGGGCATGCTCATTAGCCAAAGGGGAAAAAAAACATAACTCCACTTTCCATAAAAAAAAGAAACAAAAGTGCTCATTGATCAGGATGATCAATCGAGGATCAATAACCTAAACCTTCATCATTCCCAGTGCAGCATAATTGCAGCTGAGATATAGTTGTCATCACTAAAAATCAAACACAGACCAGACTAATTGGAAGAGGCCTATTGCTTTGGTCATGCTGGCAAAAAGCTTTATAAGCCCCAGAAAGACTTGATGATGAACGGTCATTGGAGCTTCCCAAAATAACCTCTCATGCCATTAGCAAGTGTCATCATGGAGGTCATTGTGCTGGCTGCCCATTCGGGGACATCTAACACAAGGCACAGTAAGCTACCACACAGGAGCCTTGTATCGCTTTTCCTCTAACATGTGCACGGAAGTTATAAGATCACATCAATCCCTATATTTATAGGACAAGTTGATTTTAATATAATGTTTTGGCGGAATGTCCTTATTAGACAATTTATTGCTGACCTCTGTGTTAAACAGTGGTCAGAGAAAAAAGTATCAATTTTCCACTGCAGTAGCTAAGCACTGTAAAGATGCTTAGAGAGTGGGCTAAGCAGAGGCATGGCTGATATAATAGATATTTCACAGGCTGGCATCGCAGCCAAGCTGCCCTTACTTGCTACACCATATACACTGCTCAATCGTGCAAAAAATCTCAAACTATACTTCAAAGCCTACCACTTTTCCCCTTCCTGTTTATTGATTAGATAGAGCTCTTGTTCAGTAATTGTGCAGTAAATCAAGCATGGTGAGCACTAATCTCAACCCCGGGAGGAAAGTGTTAAAGGTAAAACCTGCTGAAAAGTGCATAATTATGGTGCTGTGTTCAGCCAGGAGAGAGGATATACTCCTCCCTCTCACATTTCTCACTCACTGCCTGCCTGCCTGCCTGCCTGCGCAACCAGAGGCAGCAGGGAGAGGGGTTGGCAGAAGAGCAATGGGAAGTGTATACAGTTTCTAACCACCTCTCACTCCCTCCCTTACTCTTTCAATCCTTCTCCCTCTCTGTGCATTCCCAACCAAAGCGCCGGGGGCGCCATGCTTGTAAAGAAACCACAGCCTTTTGAGTGCCTCTTGTATTTACAAACGGAGGCATGTTGGAATCAAAGGCATTACCACATGACATAACACATTAAACAGCTGGCAGATTGAGAATTTATATACTGAACAGATAGTGAGTGGGGTAAACAGGAGTAGCTCCCTTCTTGGATCAGCTCAGCTAGCTATACTTGGTATGAGAGCCAAACTTACCTAAACCAGAGTACAGTATAGGAGTCACCAGCAGCAGCTCCCTCTTTTCCTCTGCTTTGCCTTCCTTCTTAACACACAGCTCAGGCTATGCTCCAGGTGGAGACAGCTATCACTTTCCCATCAACTTCCTGTTCCTCTCGTCTCTCCGCCCCCCTTTTCTCTCCACTCTCTCACTCCCAGCTGCACAACTTTTTTTCCCTCTCTACCATTTTTGAAGTAATACAAAGCTGTATCTCTTCCCCCATCTTCTGAAATGCTCAACGCTGCAGTTAAGAGATTTTTTTTCTCTCCTCACACCACGTTCTCTTATCCTCCTCCCCCAACAGCTTCCCCATGTTGCTGTTCTGCCTAATCTCACCTCAGTTTTTATTTCACCCTCATCAGCAGGGATCTAAAAATAAATGATAAATGGAATATGATATTTTAAAGTCTTATCTCTTATCTGTTCGTACAGGGGAATAATAAGGTAGTTAATCCTGCAGATCCTACTCAAATTGATTAATCAGCACATGCGGACAATCAAATAAATGATTAATATTCCCCAGTCCTGTGGTCGGACAGTTACCCCTGAAACCATCAGTAATAATTCAGTAACCCTTCCCAGACCACAGGCTGCAGCTAGTCAGCCTCACTCAGCATCAGCCCTCTGATGTTCAGCAGGACTTTGAACTCCCTGCACAGAAACTCAGACACACCAGGGGTAAAACAATCTGCACACTCTCTCTATAGCCCTCCTACAATGCCTGCCTACCTGATCAGAATCACCCGCTATATACAATCTATATACAGATTTTAGGGAGATGCACGGTAACATATAGGACAAAGTGTGCGTCATCTAGCTGCTGTTAAAGATAGCAGCATGCCCTCATATTACAGAAACAGATCTGGATCATATAGTTCCCCTGGTGACTATACAGGCATGCTATACACACAAAGAAAGCAAAACTTTCACAAAAGATTGCTACATAACACTCAAGGCAATTATAATAATATTCAAGCAGTCATACAGGAAATAAATCCCTTTAAGAATGCATGCACACCTGAAATAGGGTGTTACGTAAGCACTAGGTAAAGTGCAGAAATATAATGCCACAGAGTTCCCACAGCTCAAGAACCAGATGTCTTCAGGCACTCGCACACACACACCGACAGACAGACAGACAGACAGACTGACTGACAGAGAGACAGGCTATTTAACAGCAACTCTCCCGGGCCTCACCACACTGAGCACACCCTGTCCTGCTGGTGGACAAAAGGAGGGGAATCTCCACTGAAAAAAAGCCTTCTTTTCTATCCCATTACCCATGCTATTCTTCCTCCCACAGAGGTCAGCGAACAGCCATCTTCGTGGCACTCTTCTTCATCTGCCAGCTATAACAGTTATTAATCAGGGAGAGGGTTAGAGGCAGAAGAGACCCCCCTTTGCTCCCTCACATTTGCACCAGGCCAAGGACTGAATGGTGGTGGGGGGGTAGGACGGGAGATATATGAGTGTATGATGGTGGGTGGAGGGAGGGTTGCCTGTCTTTGCCACTGCTTGAAAACAGAGTTAAGCCAAGTCTGTACTTTGGCCCTTACAAACATATACATGCTGTATATGCTGTATGTACACACAGTGCCCGAGTCCCACCCTAATCCCTCCTGTTTGCCTTACAGGAGACTCAGCATTTGTATTGCATCTGACCAGCTGCCTGCCTGAATCTGCACATGCAGCTGTCTACTGTGATGAAGTCTACTTTACTATGACCAGGACACTGTGACTCCTTGCAGCACTGCTAAGTTTTAATATGGCTGAATAGCATTACTACAGCCATTTAAAATCCATCCAAGAGGTCGCCGACCTCGGAGGAGTTTAAACAGACCGAGATCAGGTTGAGTTTTAACTGTAACATACTGATGGCTTCTCGCTGGTGTTTGAGAACCTCGGAGGGTAGCGTTGCAAGAACTCGACTCTCAACTGGGGGAAGTCTGAGCCCTAAAGTGTGAGTGGCCATTCAGTACTCTTGCCAATATGCCTCGTGATATATAGCTTTGTCTTTAATAGGTACGAGCGTGGTGTGTAGAGCAGTGTCGTGAAAAAGCCTCGGTTTTATATATAAGCGTTACAGTTCACTTTGATCTCTTCTCTTGCTCCACTGTTTATAAATCAGCCACACAAATATTTATGAGCGGAACGAGGAAAATGGCTGGTCTGGTTTGTATCTCTGCCCTCCTTCCCTCCCCTCCCTCCCCCACTGCGTTCCCTCCCTCCCCCTGTGGCTGATGTGTGGATGAGGCCACCGCAGACGCAGAGAAAGCGTATAGGCCCCAGGCCACATCCATCATATCTGCTGTGTCTCTGGCCATTGTGTGGCCCCAGATAAGGCTGACCTAACCGAAAAGATGGCACGTTAACTATAAATAAAGGAGAAAACAATACGAAAAACAAAATATATCACTTATCACTGGTTTACCTTGTTTAAAATGATGTATAACAGTTAAACTAGTACAGTTTGAGTGTGTTGTGTGCACAATCAAGGACAAAACTACGGGTGTCAATGTGTGTGGCTGTGTGTGGCTGCGTGTGGACTCCAATGCATTTGTGCCTCTGACTAATGCATCACTAGTTCATCAGTAACAAAGTTCAATAAATTAATAGAGCCATGTTCAATACATGCTGCCTCTTCCTCCCTTTTAGCTCACCTATCTGTTTCTGCCTACAACACACACAATGGGACAGGCCTCAAGCTTCTGGATCCATATGCTTTAATTGCTCCCCCCAGCCCTGACCTCTGATCCAGATCGCTCTGATATACAGCATCTCTATTAAATTGGGAAGTAGGTAAATATTCTTCTAATGACCTGCAGTTCTAGCGACACCACTGAAAATGGAGGAAAAAAAAAAATCAATCCTCTTCTTTCCTTTTTGCCCTTCACTGACTCTATTAGTTCCCTTTTTATCTGGGGGTTGACTCCAAAAATGTGGAGCGTCTGTTCTCGTTTTGGCGGGGCGATGGACTTCACCGAGATGCATTTCAGTAATGAGGAGATTACAAACCTATGGTCGGAGAGAAATATCTTTTGAACGGCATCTTGACTGTCCTTCAAGTAACACATTGGGTTTACTACTCCAATATAAAAGTCAGACAGCCTTTATCTAAACTGAACAGAATGTTGATCCTGCAATCTAGACTCCAGATAATTTAAAAGATAACGTAGTCTAAGCAGGAAAGAGGCAAACTGGACCAAATGTTGCAGCCACATGGTGCACAAAAAAAAGAAAAAAAAAAAAAAACAAGGCTACGTGCATGTGTGCATGTGTCCACTGTACAGTAAAAGCTGATGAACTGTATGTGTGTGTCTGTGGGCAGGGGTGGGTGGGTGAGTGAGGGTAGAGAGGGGGTGGTAGTGGTGGACTGGCTTGTCGATCGATGCAGTGATTGGCAGTTAATGGCTTTTCCTGTTCTGCCTTGGTAACCCTGGCCTGATGGCTGTTGCTTCTGATCAGAGATGGCAGATGGTGTTTGATTTTCGTATATAAACCTCTGACTTTGTGGAGATGGCTTCATCATGTTTAATGATTTAAAAGTTAAGCTGAACATTGGGAATACTCCAATGCTGAATCTCTCATTTAAAAAGCCCCAACCTCCCTTCCAGATGCAAAGATTGATCTCTCTTAACTACATGCACCACTCATGGTTAGTATTCTGCTACAAACCACTCAGTCTTTCAATGATAAATTATTAGAATTGGATTCACAACACAAATACTGTTCTCTATTTTATTTGGACCAGACATTTCAGTCTCAGGTCTCATTTTACAATATACATCCTCACAGACTGCTCAGTTACAAACTCCCAATCTGATATGACAACTCCACGAATCAAAAAATCCCCAAAGATCAAAGATAACCCCAAATACCAAAAGGTCTGTTACCAAATTATTTCATCCTTTTTACCGAACCAGTCGGTAATGGCAGCACGGACTAGAAACTGAGCCTATGAAAAAGGAGAAAAGGTTGTAAATGGAAGAAAATTGAATGATAAGCTCCATTTGATGTGTAAGAGAAGATGGTAAGAGAGTGCAAACAGCAGGTCCTGAAATCTCAGACATTTCACAGTAATTTCATGTTCTGATGGGTTTGCCTTTATTTGGCTCCTCACTCAACCAGTTTCAAGCTTAAGTCTATGGTTTAAGTCTATTTAATATCCCACAGCACAAGATATTTTGACATTTCATCTCCACATAAGTTCAAAAGGACCTCATTGTGGAAAAAAAAAAATAGGAGATGAAACTTTCTGAATTTTCTAGTAACAATACAGAGGCTTTGTATTTCTGGTAAATAGAGTATGGATTAAAAATATTAGAAAAGAGTGTGAGTGCGATGATGACGACGGTGATAACTGATATATGTGTGCAGGCCTGTGTGTTTGTGTGTGAGACAGCGAAGATATTTAGGTCACACTGGGACTTACAACTGCAAAATTAGAACGCCCTCACTCCTCACACATCAACAAATAATAAAATACTTTGCTTTACAGAACTTATTAAGCTGCTCTCTCTCCCTCACACCTTTCAGCATGCAAATTAATACACTGATCATTTGAATAATCATTTGCATTCCAGATCTCACAATTTCATGTCCAAACTTTAACGACTCCCAGAGTTCTCATTTTAACAGTAGCCACACACACAGTCCTTATGGTTCAAAATAGTTTAACATGACTATTCCAACCCAACAAGCATACATTAAGGAAATTCCTATCTTGTGACAGAGATAGGCCATCTGAAGGAAGGATCCAAGTTTGAATTATTCAGCGGGCCTTAATTTTAGAGGTACTGTTGATTGATTGTGGTGACACTATAAAAAAAAGAAGAGCTTGCGGGCCTGGCAGTGAGGGATGATCTGAGAGCGAAGAGTCGAAGAGTTTAGTGGTCGTGGAGACTTCCTCTGCTGTCTGCATCTCTGAAGAGATCTCAGAGGAAAGAAGCCTTTGTAAATCAACACAAGACTGAAAAGGTCTTAATAAAACACAAATGTGTGAAACTGCTTATGTTGAACAAAAGCCTGGACTTCATTCCGCTGCTTTCACTAGCATTGGCCAGTAAAAGAAAAGCGTCAGTGTGACCCTGAGGTTCGCCACATAAATGGAGCAGGGTGAGGTGAAGGTGAGTAAGGAAGAGACTTGATATGTTGGAGTGGGGCTTAAAGGCATGGTAGTTAAACTTTTTTTTTCTTCCGACACCACTCTGTCTATTCTGGGCATCAGTTTGTCACGAAGGAATGCGAGGGCCATAAAGTATCCGTGCCCTTGAGAAGCTGAAGAGCATTCTTGTCCCCAACTCTTAAAGCTGTCTCTGTCTCCTTCACTCATTATCACTTTCCCCAACCTACTACCCTGCTCTGTTATTCCAGGAGGAAGTCTAAGGTAGAATACAGGTGTAAAACATCATAACTGTGGGGGTGAAAAAGAAAGTTTCCCTGATATTTTTCATCTCAGAAACTATGTAATTGCCTTGGTTTCAAGACTATTCCTTTGTCCCCTTTTGTGCCTGCACCCCACGCTCCCTATAGCTACCTCTTACATCACTACCTTGTAATTTCCCTATAATAATTTAAACAAGGGATTCTATTCTCTCTGCTACTTCTTTCGTTTTCATCCTTCCATTTTATCCATCTTTTGTATTCAGAAATAAAAGGCATAATGAGAAAACAAGGTGCAAAATGATCTTTTCCAGAGCCCCTAATAAAAACCGCATGACACCCTGGGCTGCACCGCTTAATTACAAAAGGATGAAATCTTTTCTTCTACATCTGGAGAAAACATTGTCTGCATAACACTGAGAGATTTACAGCTCCCAGTTCTAACCCTGGACTCCAGCACACAGCAATTAGGCAAAACATGGATGGGCAACCAGCGCCATGAAGTTCAGGAAGAGATGGCTATTCTCTCTTGGCACCGTAGAAGTGCCCCTGAGGTCCCACAATTTCAAATAAAAATTCTAGTCTCAGGAAACTAGGGGACGGTTAATTTTTACTCAAGCTTCAATAGTGGTCACAGAGAGGTGAGGCGGACTTTCCACTGCATAGAGCACTTCACGTCACATTTTGAGCTTCTTAAACCATCCAAAACAGACTGCGCCGAGGAGATCATGCTTACAGGCATCAGCATCTCTCTGAATAATAACAAACTGCCAATGAAATCCAAGTGAGAAACTGCAAAAGTACTCTAATCCGACAGTTATCAATGCACTGTTAAATGTAAAAACCTTATGGGCAGATTTGCTAAGACAAAGCAAAAGCTTGATGAAAGCAAAAACAGTACATGCTCTTTTACTTAGGAGCAATTTAAATGGCTGCAGTACTGTATTGTTTGCATCTGTGTTCAAACAAACAGCTGAGTCAACAGGTTGTACAGTCACACGAGCAGCTGTCAAATACACTAAATGTTCTAGAATTTACCTCAACCATAAATACATGTATAAAAAAATACAACTTTAAATATTATATTTAGCTACACAAACATTCTCTTTGCCTCACAAGAGGAACATTACAAGACAGTGGGATTAAAACAACAGCCAGGGGCACATATCTATCCTCCTGTAAAATTTATCAGTCCCCTGATGCCACCCTGTAAGTCAAACCCAAACAGAATAGGGGTCCCTGTGTGCTCATCCTGGCACCTAAGACCTCCTCCCTTTTCCTCATCTGTCTCCTCACCCTACCTTACTTTCATGTACAGCTCCAGTGAACACAGACCTCAGAACTGAGTAGTTTTGCGGCCCTGACCACTCAGAGGCCATTAATCTGGTGGCTAAGCCACTGATGTATTGATGGCACAGAGCCGGTAAGCTTGCCTACCTCACACTCTCCATCCCTTCAGCTTAGGAGCTATATAGATTCACAGGAGCCTCCATCTGGCCTCATCAGAGCAGCATTTACCTGCCAATTGCCACTGTTAGTCTTTCAGGTGCATTGGCCATCAGATGTATTGACCAACTAGACACAAAGCCCCGGGAGACGCTTCAATCAAGCCATGATAGCTGTTTGCTGTCTGTTTGCATGCACTCAAAATACATCCATTACAAGTATATGAGAAGGTAATGTCGGTTTCTGAATTGCAGGCAGCAACATTTATCTTATTGCAAAAACCAGACATTATGTAAAGGTGCTTTGTGCACAACAACTTTCTAAAAATAGCAAGTGTATTAGCATAGCTGTTAATATTTCACAGAAATCTGCAGGCAACTGCAAATATTTTCTATTTTTCATAAAATAGCACCTCTAAGCTTGATTACTGCAGAATATTGATTATTAACACATAACAAAACCTTTATCAGTCACTTTAATCTGGGTATTCACAACGACTTGGCTATTTTGAAATGACAGTCAGTCTACATGGCAACTCATTTTACTGCAGTTTGACTACCAAATACAGAATAGGTTCAGGAAAACCTATAGACGCCGCTGATTACTTGGGATCATAAAGGGGTCTCTGTGAAGACAAAATGGATACTTCCTATCTGGCATCTTTGCAGTGAGAGTTTTGTGAGGGTGGTAAAAACACAGGACTATGAATGATGTGTCTGCAATATCACCTTTACAAGACATAAGCAGGGAGAGCCAGTGTGTACAAAATTAGATGCAGTTGGTTCCGGAGGAAGTTTTGGTAAGATGATCATGCTCTATTCTGCTACAATCACTTAAAAGGGAAGAACTGTATTATAATGTTTGTAATAATTACAAAATTTAAAGACAAATTTAAGCCTTAAAAAGCTTTGCCTGTCTTCTTTATGTGGGAGCCCGACCTGTTGACTTGAGAATCATCATGCGAGAATAATATTGTTCTCTTTGGTGAACAGCAAAGAATTTCTGAGCCTGAAAGGAAGTTGTGAGAGGATTTGGGATGAAGACAGAGAATTTAGCGGAGGAAAATGTTTCCAGCATGGTTGAATTAAAAATATTTAACCTTAAGGAGATCCCCTTTACCACCCACTGCTTCCCTACCCTCGCAGTTTTGCTTTGTGAATGTAAAAGTTTTTTGTTTTTTTTTTTCATTTGGTAGAGACAATGTAGAAGAGTGAAAAGGTAAGAGAACGGAAATAAAACACAGTTCAGCATAGGGGGAAAGATGTTTGACAATAATATTTAAAAAAATAATTTCTTGTCTGAAAATAAGGAGAATCTGGTGGAAGGTACAAACTGCATATCTACACCATACATCATTACCTGTGGTGACACAACCACCCACACAAAGTAGAGCTTATCTCTGCCTTGAACTGTGATGAACCAGGTCACAAAAACTGATTTACCGTTGCCTCCTTTTCCTTTCCTTCTGAAAACACCAACCTCGCCTTCTCAGCTGATCAACCTGGAGATAACTGGATCACCAGGTTTCTTGCACAGTAGCGAGAATGTGCTGATGCCCTCACCCAAAAGCCAAAAAAACCCAAAAACAAATAAATAAATCATTCACATAATGACTGAGGATCTCCAGCTTCCAGCACTCGTGTAACATATCATCCCAATCCTTCCTCTAATCCTGCTTTGCCTCTGTGTCATGGAGCCCAGAGAATGCATCTCTATCTGCACCACAGTCTCAGGGCAGAGGACCTCGTCTATAATGTGCTGGGCTCTTAACTCTGGAAAGTGCGGTAAACAGTCATTGAGAAAAGCTGGGAACTGGGAAAAGACCAGCCTCCCGTTCTGCCTCCCCTCTTTCGCTTTCATTCACTGTCACTTTGTAAGTCCCAGCAACACCCACAGTAGGGCCTTTTCATGTACAATCAGCACCACCGGCAGCAACAGCTGTGCCACGGGTCAAAGCCCGACCCTTTCCTTGGCCTTCTCAAGGGGTGGGAGGTAGAGAGTTGTGAAATTCTTGCACACTGCCAAACACTAAGCCCTACTAGCCCCCCTTTCTTGCCTGACTCTGTCCAGTCTATCCTGATTCTCTGTCGTATGCCACTCCTTCCTGTTCCACCCACCACTAGGTAATGGGATGTGTTTGAGGTAGGATGCTAGAGTTCAGCACCTTGCAGGGTGAAAACCGACACGAGGGAAACCAAGGTTCTGGATCATAACAGTGTCGACTGAGAAGGTGCTACAGGGGTTTGGACTGATACAGAATTTAAATACTTCTCTTCTCTATGAGCAATTAAAATGATACATTTCACGAACCCTATGGCATTTCAGATTGCATGATTGCTCTGTGTGCGTGCGTGTGTGCGTGTGTGTGTGTGTCTGCCTGTCTGCCTGTCCATCTGTCTGTCTATACGTGCATTCACACACTTGTGCATGTGAAAGGAGAGAATGGGCTGTCTCCCAGGATGTGCAGCGAGCGCTTTATTAGAGCGGTAGTACCAGTAAATCAGAGCTCAGCTCTTCCTGGAACTGCTGCAACCTTTCCCACTGAGCACTATTACTGAACAATCATAGGCTAGCCATGATAATTAGCAGAGTATCTATCCTTCCAACCCTCCTGTCGCCCCCCTCCTCCACCATCTCCCCTCTCTCCTGTCTGTCTCTCCATCCTCCTCCACCCCCTCCTCCTCTCAGAAATGTCTGGTGTGAGTGGGTGAGGCGAGGCGCCCACTAGACATCACTTTGTGGACATCTCACATTACCTGCCGTAATTTTTGTCTTGATGGTAGCCAGAGTGATAATTTGGACACATTTGTCTGCCCACAGAATAAGACCACCAAGAAAATACCAAGCATTTTTAAGGTAATGAAACTAATAATAATGTGCAAAGTTTGAAAACTCATCTAGGCCACTACAATCAACCATACTGTGAACTAGAAACCACTTGGCCCAAGTTAAAGTCAGGGGGACTTGATCCCCTGCTTTAGTCCAAAACATATTTCAGCCTTATTTGATTTAAAAACTGCAATATTTTTCTAGAGCTGGAATGCAGCCATAACCTATTGGTTTCATGGTTGTTCTCCAACTACATTCTACTGTATAACCCAAGAGGACTGGACTCAATCCTGGTAGTTTTGATCATTAATGGGGAGAGGTCATCATGGCTTGCATTCCTGAGTCTGAGAATCCAGCGGTTCTGCTGAGTAGGATCATCAGTGAAACACCTTAATGCCTTTTCATGTTACCACTAATACCTTCATTTACATTACAGCCTCTTTTCCTCTATTATGTTTCATTGTGATTATTTGCTGTCTGCAGAGTGTAGACATTTTCTTTCCTCAGTATTCACTTATTCTTTTGGATTGCACTGAGGGGTAAAATAAGAGCAGTAACTCTAGCCAAGGTACAGATGTATTGTGTTCATTAATGGGCAGAATATACGATCAAAAGTCCTGTTCTTAAAGGTAAGAAACAGACCGTGGATGTGACTGGGTGTGGAAGGCAGAGAGGGAGAGGTGAAAATTTTTTACAGTTGTGCGTGCTCAATAGAGCAGGACCAGGAAAGAGGAAGGGATGTCAGGACTTTCTTGGTTAAAGATTCCCCATCTGATAGTGACGGCACTTTCTCCCTGTCTTTCCATGGCCAAGCGGCATCTGGAGTGGATTTTGTGCTAGCAGACACCGAGGAACATGATTACATTCGGCTAACTGTGCTCTAAACTGATTATGCATGTGCCAAGCTAATGGACTACATTTGCAAGAGGAAAAATAACATCCAATCAATCTCAATTACCACCGATTGCACCGGCCCCCGAGACAAGGAAGGTAGCCAGCTAACCCCCCCATGCTCCTCCCCTTTCCCCAAGCCTTTGACTGGAAGCTGAGGCCTGTGGCTGGGCCTGGTAAGGCACCACCCATTCTGTCTGGACGGAGCAGCCGGGGCCTGATGCTGGATTAGTCTCAACCCTCCACACTAACACACAGCCGAGCCCTGAGGCCTACTGCTGGCGGTGTAAGTGCTATGTATAATATGCACATACAGTGTTATGTAAATGGCTAACTATTATTTAAGTACGTTCAAGATAAAGTCAGTCTCAGGGGAGAGCTACATATTCTAAAAACTTACTATACCAATCAACAGTGGGTTATCTGTGCTGCAGCACAAGCCATCTGTTTGTGTTTAGGAGTGACCATTCTAGGAACAGATGGGTGACCATCATGCTACCATCAGAGCCACTGAAATCTCCACGTTCCATGGGAAAAAGAGAAGGTGAAAGTTAGTCTGAGAGCACAGGGGACTGCTGGCAGAACTCACAGCTCTCAGAATGGGTGTCTCTGAACTGAGAATACAGTACACAGAGGAAGACAGCATCACCCCCCACTGTGTGGTGGTCTAGTGGTCAGGATGACTTGCTGGATCGTTCTGTGGTCTTTTGGAACATTCCAATACATGGGGTGGTGGGGGTGATATTTTTAGAAAGCCCTAATATGGGCCGCATACCACAGACTCTCAAATTATCCCATCCAGCTTAGCCCTCAGTTTAAACCTTCCTTTTTAATTCCAGTAATTACAGGCTCCAATTTATATGGAGCTGTGCACACAAAGGGCTTGTTTAATGCAAACCAGTTTGATTTGGGTGAAGTGTCCCAAGCATCTCCCACATCGTACAGCCTGTTTATGCTGACTTGATGATTTATTTTCTCCCCAAAAAGGTTAAAAATGGTGCTATTTGCATCAGATTTCTTTGGGGAGGAATAAATGAATGGTGATTTTCCTTTTTTCATCCATGCATAATATACCAAGTGGGGTTTACAGGCTTGTGGGGCACTGTGGGTTTCTGTCTGTCAGTATGTCTACCAGGACACTAAACCCAGCACATTAAGAAAACTGTGACATTGTCAAGTGGGGAGCCAGTGCAGCCAAGATGCCTCACAACCATGTACTTGTTGTCCACTAATCACCCTGGTGAGTCATAAAGTATTGTAATAATTCTTGTCGACTTGTGAACATCTATGCTTTTCAGTAGTGTCTGGAATGAGAAGTGCTTATAAGGACCACAGTGTCCTCTGGTTGAGAGAGCAGGTAATTTCTGGACAAATGCGCACACTCTTAGTCAGAAGATCAATTGGTTTTAAGAAATATGGAGCCATCTTAAGAGGCTTAAGTCATAAAAAATGATCATGCCTGGATGTGTTGTACATATTTAATCCCCCACAGCCTGAACAGTAGTGTGACATACGTCTCTTCTCTCCTAAAAACCTGTAACCAAAAAGATAGAGGGGAGAAAAACACAGTTCTCTCTTGCCTTTCGGGCTCACACAAGAGTGGTAAGCACAAAGATAATGTAATATAAAGTGGACCATATCCTGCAAGACAAAACAAATTTCTCTCTAAAGGTGTGAAGGAGAGAGAGAAAATGCTAAAGACTGTCTATTTTGGTCTAATGTGAGACTGTCATTGGAATTTGGGCCAGAAAGCCTAACAGCGAAGGCCAAGAGAGGAGAATGAAAGATTGGGAAGCACTCACTGACTTTACAACGTCAATTACATTACGTATTTGCATTTGTACATATCTATAAATAACCAATGCATCTGAAAATGTTTCTGGGCTCCTCTCAGTTGTCCGGTGCAAAGTATAGACTAGCAAACAAACACCTCTTGTGTCTCTTAGTCCTTTTTAATTGCGGCAGTGGGAGCCCTGCATCACACCTGCACCTTTCACAAAACACTGAAAGTTGATTTCTCGATTTTACTGTTATTTTGATACAAAGGCCTGTGGACAGGAAACATGTCTGTCATGCCAGTGGCTCTGAGGAATGATTCATAATGCTGGATGATTTTCAAATAGATCAGATTTTTGAGGGGGTTTATTTTGACCACTTCACCTTAGTTTTTAAAGTGAAAAGAGTAAAAACCAGAGTGGAAGCAGCACGTTTTTCACATTTAGCCACTTGATACCTCTCTTGCAAAAGACACAATATGAAAAGTGTCCAGCAACAGAATTTTTAAAATAGATTTTTCTGTTTACTTTGTAAGTGTCACACACTGAATACTTGTGTGGACTAATTATCAATCAAGGCAACATCCACTACACAGTGCACAATGCAGTGCTCTGAGTTGGATTCGGTTGTGTGTGAAGTGTATGTTTACAGCAACCATGTGTTGTCAGCGTATGTACGTGTTTTTCAGTGTGTGTGCATGTGCAACTATGCCAGTTTGGGTTAAGCGCAGAGTGGCCGAAGCCGCAGACACACAGGATAGGTACCTAAGTGGAATCAGGCCTGTTAGATTTATGGCCATTTGTTCGGAGAGTGTTCATCCACTGGCTATTATGGAATGATTAGAGGAGAAGGTGAAGCTCCAAGTCCAGCAAAAATCAATACGGCTGTCGAGAACAATTCAGCCTTTCCCGCTCCGAGGAGTATTAGCACCAAACCTCTGTCTCCTAACACTTCTTCATTCGTCTCCAAGTGATTCAGCCCTAAGCCTCCAAACCAGCTCCTCCTGCCATGTTCTACACATGGCAGCAGTGTGGCTCTGCTCCTATACGACTACTGGGAAGGCATCGATACGACAACAAAGCCATCATTCATGCCTTGGGAGAGCAGCTACTGTAGTGGAGTAGTGGGCAGTACAAGAACATTTGCTGTGTCGTGTGGAACACTATCAAGTTAGCAGAGATTAAAGATATGTTCTTGTATTTTTGCCAAACTCATGTAAGCTACAAGGTTCCTCATCAAAGATCATGAAAGCTATCAAATAAAACAGACACACTACTTCTCCTGGCCATGTTATAACACCTCAAATAGTGATACAGACAGCATTAGTGCAATTTTTGGTTGTAAATTACTCTTCCCCCCTACGGTATGTTTTCATTAATGATATGAACATTGGGATACACTGTCAAGATAAGGCTGAGTAGTGGATGTGATAAAGGAACTTGATGACCACTAACCTTGTACAGCTTGAGGCTAGCCTCATGGCGAGAATTGACCGTGTGCATCCTCAGCTTCTCCAGGCTGTTGGTGTAGTAGTCACAGGCATTGCACTTCAGGTGCACTGGGTTGCCTATGGCCACACATTTCAGACGCCACTCATTGCCTTTGCCCCCTTCTTTGATGTGGGCCACAAGCTGGTACTTCTGCACATGCTTGTCTGTTTTGCAGTGCAGCTGGAAGTTGGCCTTGAGCTGAGTGGTGTAGTGGCACAACTTGCACTGATGAGAGTCCCCCACCACAGCGCGCCACTCCTCCTCTGGCAGGCTGCGTTCAGCTCCCATATGCATGCCAAGCACATCCAGGTTGTCAGTGGTAAAGCGGTTGCACACGGCGCACTGAAACAGCTTGAGGGAGGGATCTGTGGTTTGCGATAGACTCTCTCCCAGGGTCATAAGTTCTTCGGACACCAACTGTCCGCCGCCCAGCCGCACGTCCATAGGGATTTCCCCACCTACTGGAGCGTAGGGAAGATGAAGACAGACAAAAAGAAAGAGGAAAAGGGTAGAGGAAGGTATTTAGATTGCTGCATACATATATTCATCATTAATTTAGACATATTCAAAGTTCAAAGTTAAATTTTCAAAGGTTACATTACTGTCTGGTAATTTAGGTAGCAACAGGCCTCTCACTCTGAATAATATCTTAAGTAAAGCTGCTAAACTTTAAAAACCCTGCTCTGTTCTTTTGGTTTGATATTGCATGGGAGAAAATGCTCACATTTGTATTTATAGGTCTGTAGCCATCCTTACTTTGAGCTGGGAAAGAACCAAGCCTGGACTTTTCCCCTGAGACAGAAACCTCTGCCAGAGAATGAACATACACATCTGCCTGTTTGGGCCGGTGCACTTTCATGCCCTCATGTCTGTAAATCAGCTGCAGAGGCCATGAACGCCACAGAAAAAGCACGTTATTTTATAATTACTAAAGAACTAAGGAGTTCCCAACCACACATTACTGTAAATCAAACCCATTGCCCTTGTTCAAAGAATAATATTTTTAAAAATTCACTTCTCTGCTTGCTTCTTCTCTTTCTTTCTTTCCAGATTGCCTCTAAATCAATACGGACACCTAACAGATTAAGTCTGCTTGGTACTGAGTATAAACGAGGGAGAGGGGAAAAAAAAACACAGCAAGCACATATCCTATGACACCGACCATATAACTGATGTCTATACAGTCTGGGAAGGCTGACTTTAAAAATGAATTCTAAAAAAATGAGGTAAGAGCCGGCCTTTTTGCCTTTACTTGCTGATCTTTAATCTTTCACTGCCCAGGACTGCGCATGCAGGCTTGACCCCACCTGGCTTTACACTAAATTAATTCCAGCAGCTCTTTTTTATTTATTGCTGCAGTATGCAGCCTGTTCTTGGACTTTTCTTCATTACCTGCGTTTTTATAGCCAGGAGAAGGAGACCTTTCAGAAGCCCCTTGAAATCACTCACAGACCCAGCTCCCCCAGTCATGGCTGCTTATGTTCACTCATATAAAAACACGTATGCCAAATCACCACCCCAGTCCTGTCTTTTTCTGCACCTTGCATCTCCCATTCTGCCCGGATCTCATGGTCTGATTTACCTTAAACCGGATTCAGCCCATTATTAAATTCTGGTTGTTGGTCATAAAATAGGACTCTGATTTGGAACTTATTCTTGTTTTCACACAAGTTTTCTTATATTGAATTCATAATATTATGAAGGTATATATGTCAACCAATCCACTTTTATACAATGATGCATTACTATTATGAGAGGATTCAGAGAGAAAATAACAAAACCTGAATCTTTACAGATGACCTTTTTTGCTTCTTTTCTAATATACTGCTTCACAATGTTTGGTAAACAACAAATTCCGGCACAAATACCGAAAAGTCACACCCCTCCGCTCTCTTTAGCGGACTTGCTCTTCATCTCATATGCAGTAGCATTACAGTAGCTGAGTCTGTGGATCACCGAGGGGCTGAAATCATATGAGGTCAACATTTGCCACATATCTCTTCAGCAATACATTCAAAAGTCAAAAAAAATTCACAGTGAGAGCATTTAAGTGCACCTCTCACTTTAGTTGTTTGGTCTGAGATCTCCTTGTCATGGCAGACTCTCTGAGAAGGTTTACGGATTCTTATGCAGGATACTGTGCAGTTAATATCAGAGTGTTTGTGTATGATGCCTTTAACAGTTCCTTAAAGTGTGACCATGGATGACATCGCTGCAGTTTATGGGTCCAGACTGTGTAATCATTGCCTCCCTTGTAATATGCTTATTACAACTCACCTCAGAGGAAAATGAACCAGATGGCAGAAGAGGGAAAAAGAATTAGTCACAGCAATCAATTCATGTTTGTGTCTTCGAACTGGTGACAGTTGGAGACAAGTCTGTACAAACTGTGTGGTCGTAACTGGTCTTCCAAACACTTTGCTATGCTGCTGAATTACCCTCACTGAGCCCTCTAACCTCCCTTCTTTGACCAAGATAAAATTTATAGCTGCAATTACTGTGCTGGAAAAAAATGGAGAACTTCAGTGGTGCAGTTCAGCTACAGTTTGGGAATAATGACAAAAAGGCTGGTTGCCTTTGCGAATGACAAGGGATGGAGAACATTGAAATTTGGCCCTCTAATTTAGCTTTCATTGGTATTACAAAGTGAACTTCAAAATTCAGCCCTGTTACATTAATGTTCTATCATTTAGTTGTCCTGTTCAAGACTGTATGAAAAGAAAAAATAAACCATCTTTGGGTTTCAGTAAGACACACTTGCAGCTATAAAATGTGTAAATTAAATTACTGGCAGAGTGGCCTTGTACACTGGAAGCTTTTACTATTGATGATATAGGCATAGCTTAGGGCATGAGAAAAGATATGAAGATTTTTCTGCACATCATTTTACATCTTGGTAATGTGATTTTTTAAAAAAAAGTTAAATTAATATTCCAGTTCTTGTGCATTCATAAATTAGGATTCAAGATCAAAAATGAAAGAAGCTGCTCTGAAATTTACTTGGTGATTTTGTGGGCAACTAGTGGCATTTCTGGTAGCAAGAGAGGCAAAGATGGGGCTTACCAAGTGCAGGGGCCAGGGCAGCCATGTTGGGATCCAGGTGAAAGCTCCCCATCAAGAACTGGGCCTCTGCTCCAGCTGGATCTATCTTTAGGCCTGGTGGAAGGCTCATGTTCTGCGTCAGGTAATATTGGTAAAGCTCAGCTTCAGACGGTGTAGGCATGGCTCCCAAGCCAAGTCGTCCGTGCTGCATCTGAGTCACGTTCTGCTGGAGTAGCATCATGTTGTGCATGTGCTTCTCACTGGTCATGTGGATACGCAGGTTCCGCGCCACATTGGTCTCGTAGTCACATACCTCACACCTCCAAGTAGGTTTGCTCTTCGGCTTGGTTGGGGAGGGAGCCCCACACGGTCCGGACATATGGGTGGAGGACTGTGTAGGGTGGTGGTGAGGAGGGTGATGGCTACTGGCCTGGGTGACTGAGGGGACAGCCACCACTCCTCCAGGGGTATGTCCAAACACTTGCTCCTGCGCAGAGCCAATGGAGCCTCCATTCTGCAGGGTCTGCATGTTGTTCAGGTGCTTGTCCGACTGCATGTGGATGCTTAGGTTGCCCTTTGTGGTGGTGGAGTAGTTACACACCTAGAAATTATACAACATTTTCTCTTGAACTAAAATAAAGTTATACATAAGTTATTTTTAAATTACATACACCAAAATCAACAGAACAAGAACTATTTCATTACAACAATAAATAAATGGAAACTTGCTATATATTTTGCCTACATACCTCACACCGGAAGGGCTTGTATCCACAGGTATAGCTTTCCCCACGAGCTAGACGAGGGTGACTCTGACCGCTGCTGCAGTAGACACAGGAACCTCCAGAGTCTGGGTGCTTCTCTTTCATGTGGGCTTCCAACGTCTGCTGGTACTTGTAATGCCAGTTGCATTTGGGACACTTAAGTGTCTTGCATGAGTTGCGTGAATGCATCATGGTCATGTGCCCACCCAAGGAGCGTGAGGAACCCAAAATGGTGTCACATTTGGGGCATTCAACCCCACTTCCTCCGCTGCCACCAGGCCCATGGTTCTGTGAACACTCACCAATTCCTGTTATGTCACAGGAACCTCCTGGTAGGGCATGGGAGTGGCCATGAGATGTAGGGTGGAGGTGATGATGATGGTGGTGCATGTGGTGATGATGCAGAAGGGCTCCATTTTCCTCCTCTCCCTCTGCCGGGCAATCATTTGGTTCTGGAGCTGTGGCACTATCTCGATTGGCACTTTCATCAACAGCAGCATTGGAGGACAGAGGCGAGCAGGAAGTGCCAGGAGTGTCATCCTCGCTCCTTCTGACGGCAGCTGCCGCCATTGCCATGGGAACTGTGGGTCCCTGGCAGTTAAAGCTCAGAGGGAGCTCTGAGGTCCTCCCCCCACCGTCTGCAGCTGAACCCTCTTCCTTGACAGAGGAGGAAATGGAAGCAAGGGCTTTGCTGTTGAGTGTGGAACTGACTGCAGAGGTGCAGGCAGAAGGCTGGAGAGTGCTACTAGGCATTAATAAAGGAGATTTGGAAATGCTTTGGTTTGAGACAGCTGGTTCCCCTTGTTCACCCCCGTCGCTGCTACTGTTACCACCACAGGCCACTGCAGTGCTTTCTGCCTCCACCTCGTCTTCCTCCTCCCCTAATAACAGTTCCTCCTCTTCTTCGGAGCCCCCCATCTGGCTGGATAGGTGCGCCTTGCTTTCATGTCCCTCAGTGTTCCCATCCTCTCCCTTACATGTCAGCTCTTTCCCAGCAGGCTCCTCTGTTCTCCCTCCCTGTTTGGGCAGGGTACTGGAGTCTTTGGCAGAGCCTGGGGATGAGGTAAGAGTGGATGCTTTGGGAATGCTCAGTCCTCCAAGAGAGAGGACTGAGCCTAGTTGGGTTTGTTGCTGCTGCTGTTGCTGGAGGCCAGAGTCAGAGTCTTTGTTCAGGAGGGTCTCACTGCCCCCGCTGCTGCTTCCAGGCTCCAGATGGACACCACTAAATGTGCCATAGAAGCTCTGTCCAGAGTTAATGGGGAGCAGGGTAGGTGGCAAAGGAGTGCTCTTATTTTTTGGTTCCAGGAAACTAATGAGGGGCTCTTTGTCCTTCCCAATGCCCTGGATGATGGCAGATGCATGCTTGTCCCCTAGCAGCCGCCGCTCGTCCTCACTCAGTGTCATGCGGTGATCATGGACGGCATGAGTAGCAAAGGAACGGGCATAGCCAAAGGACAGCTTGCAGAGAAAACACATGAGAATGGGCTTACCCTTGCCATATAGGGCAAGTCCATCAAATTTGGAGAAATCCACGTTGTTGGGAACATCTTTGGATACACAGGACTTCTTGGCAGACCCATCGCTGTTCAGGTAATCCTTGTTGCTTTTGTGCCGCACATCGAAGACACGAAAACTGTGCAGGACAGGGCTGAGGCCTGTCATTGTTGAGGTATTGGGAAAACCTTGGTCTGAATTTCCAAACCACTTCCCAAAGGACGAGGCTATGTGGAACGTGTTGATGATCTGTGGATAGACCGAGGACGAAGTCCCGGCAGGTTCTCCCGGTTTCCCCCCACTCGTGAGAGAGTTTGTGGGAAGCAGGCCGGGTACCATGCCTCCACTACTTTGGATCAACTGACTGAGGCTCTCCACGATGTAGGCTGAGCCATCTGGCTGGTAGACTATCTCTCCTGCCAGGTTCTCCACATCACTGCTCTCTTCTTCCTCTTCCTCCTCTCCTTCCTCACTCCCACTCTCAGGTGGTCCCTGCTGTTGTGTAGGCTGATGTCGCAGAAGAGTGGGCATGCCCCCTCCCCCTGAAGCTATTGGCACTCCAGGGAAGGGCTGAAGACTTGGGAAACAGCTGTCAATCTCCATTTCATCTAAGTCCTCAGATTCTTCTTCTTCTCCACAGCTCACTCCCTCTTGCTCTTCCTCCTCAGGACCCTCTCTTCTGGGATGCAGCTGGCCTGTGGCAGAGCTATCACGGTGGGCCTGGGGTGACGTCTGTTTTGGCTGCTGCTGCTGGGGCTGTAGTTCTCTCACCCCGTCATGAGATGCAATGGAGTTTTGGGGTTGAGAAGGATAGGGAGCAGCGAGAGATAGGGGGTCCAGGGAAGGGGCCTGGTTGGTGCAAGTGACCTGTGAGCTAGAGTGATCGTTCCAGGGCTGTGGTGGTTGCTGCTGCTGGGAGGAGCCGAGCCCATCGTCTGTCCCAGAAACCACGGGAGACTCACAGCTGTCCATGCTGATGCCTACATGAGGCGTTCATCGCATCCAGGCCTGCGGACACACAGAGTGGGTAAAATAAGAGGTTATTGTTGGATTTGGGATGGGTAATGTAAGCACACATGCATATACGCAAGCACACACAATTCCTCGTTTACCATGTCAATGTTGGAAATATATGTCTATATCTTCCAAATTATTACTATGCCTATTAAGGGAAGGGAAGATCAGATGTAGAAAATAGGAAGAGAACATCATGTATAGGAAGCTGGAAAGAAGAAAATCAAATGTATGGCGCACTGGGTGAGAGACAAAAGTCTGAGATATAATTGGAAAAATGACACCATGCTCATTACGCTAGATTAGGCACTTAAACACAATACCTGAGACAAGCACTAATAAGCCGTCCATGATTCATCTTCCTGCCATATCACAAAGGTACCATCTTTTATCTTCACCTTCCAAACAACACCCCTAATCTTATATTCTGCAAATCCTACATCCGTTTTTAATTAACTTGCAGTCAGAAAAAAGGAGCAACAGACTAACTTAATGGATCAAATAGATTCCTTGTGAGATAATTAGACACTGAGAAGCCACCCATCAGCACATCGTACATTTACATAACGAGAAGGAAAAGGAAAAACTGCATCTAAAATATCATTATCTGCAGTTGTGTACATATAAGAAGAATATAATGCATGTGTATTATTGAAAAAGATATGTCTGAACTCTGACATGAGCAATAAAAGGCACTATTTTCTATGAGCCCAAAATACATAAGCTGGGTTGGGACTTCACTGCAGCTGTGTTTAGATCTTGCATCCAATAACCTCTACGCTTAGCCTGGTTTCAAACACTCCAGCCATCCTCCGCCTCTGAAATAATAAATGGGAGCTGAGCTTTCGGGAGCTGGCCATGCCCCGAGCATCTGAGAGGCCCAACACAGGCTGCAATTTAGAGCGCAGAAGAGATAAAATGATAGCACAAGATAACGCTGAGCTAATAATTTTATTAAAGGGATGCAGCCAACATTGATTAAAGGGGGCAATCGGGCTGAAACCAATAACTCTGGGCTGCCCTTTAACCTACCAGTACTGAATATTACATGAGCAAAGTTTCCCGGCACCAAGCTCACTGCCATGTCCCAGTTGATTAGCACATTCACTGCCTGCACTTGATTTATTTACTTATTTACTTAGGGATGCAAATTTCAGCTGTGATCAGAATGGAGTCTACCCCCACACCCTAACATATTAACCACTGAGGGAAAGGAGAGATTGATAATGTCTGTCTGCCTCTTCATGAATGTCTGATGAAGCTTGCCTCCCACACAACATACCTGAGACGTCTCCAAGCTATATGTACCTCAAACTACAAAAATAATGGACTCACATTTGCTTTTGTATTATGGCTTCAAAATGAACAATGACAGATCAAAATAGAAAACTGCGGGCAAATAACAACATAGAAAGAAGCACAATAATGTTAAACTGATAGCTTTCATTTAAAAAATGCAAAACTGAACTGCAAACACATTGCAGATGTTATCATCATAAATACACACATATTTCTGGTATATGGTCCACCTGATTGTTTTGTTTACATGCTACAGGAGCTAACCTCAATGACCCTGCAGTTACTTTGCATATAAAATGAAAGATATTAGACTGGCTGGCTTATTAACAAGATTGCTTTATACAGCTGGACATGATTTAGAGATGGCTGCCATATTGAGTGAGGGGATACTAGCCCTACTGGTCTGTATTTATTATCTGCTCCATTAATAAGAGGCTATGAGCTCAACAGCCATTTCACACAAATGGACTGAGGGCAGTGAGAGTAATGCAAGAAAAAAATATGCCACGTCAAACAGACAGTGATTCTTCAAACTAAAAGCAAGTGGATAAACTGCATAAAATGAAAATGAAAAAAAGAAGAAGCAGGAAATGTGACTTGTCTAAAAGCACTGCCTCATAGGAAAACATCCCCATGTGTCCTGTCTGAACATGGAGTCTTTCACACTTTGTTCCTGTAATCTCCCAGCCCCTCCTCCAGATTCCACTGCCTGTCTCGACCGAGCCTGGGAACACTGGGCCCACATGCACAACTAGTAGTTAAGATCGCTAGTTAACAATGACCTCTAAAGTTCTCAACTCTCCTCTTTGCCTTGATGAGTCTGCACAAGGCGAGTACAGTGTACTGTACTGAGGGTATGTACCCATCAATTCCCATTACTGCACTAAGATACCTCAAGCAATTAGCAGTAGGCAGGATAACACGATGACTCTTGATCAGTGCTGGAGCTCCGAGCCAGTTTGGTGTGTCCACTGCTTACAGAAAACAGGATTGCCCTTTAAAATCAAGATGGTGTAATTCAATAACCTGCAGTGGTTACTGATGAGCAATGGGATTGTCTGGAGTCAGAAAGTCGCAGATGGGCCAACTGATATAACGCTGTTTGTCTCTCAGAGGTTTGCCTGGCTCAGTGACACCTGTTTAAAGCAGGAAAAGCTTTAATCTCTGGGAGGCACTAAACAAGTCCGGGAGACAGACAAAGAGACGCGGTCGAAGGAGAGGGGAAGTGGAGGAGGCCGGTGTCTCTGTGTGCTAGCTGTGTTAATAACCACAAATCAAAATGATGGAGCAGCCTGCTAAAGGTGACTACTAGTGAGTGGTATTATGCACAGTTATATACTGTAATGTGTCAAAAAGAAAATTTTCTTTTGCATACTGGCACTACAACAAGTGATTCCGCCATGGCCTCTGCCCTTGTGTTGCATTGTAATTCTGAATGTGGGCCCACTGAGTTGACAATAAGCAGGCTGTGTGCAGCCAAAACAAGCCTTAGCTGACAATAAGAGATAATCACAGGGAAGAAAGGGCTGGATTCCTGAGCTGATCTGAGGGAGAGCAAGCCGATGCACAGATCCTGACTGTAGCACTCACCCTCTGCTGCCACCTGCCTTCAAAGACTTTATGCCAGGGTCTCCTTTGCCATCTCTTTTACCCTCCAATGACAAGAAAAAAAGCAATACTCCAACCCCCTCCCCACCACAACGTAGATAAGGCTGAACCATTTGAAAAAGGCCTTGGTTCTAATGAACAGTGTCAGAGAGAGGATCTGGATGTCATTTGGTAGGGATGCAAAATGAGATAAGTTTTAAGTTATGGGTCCTTTCATTAGGTGGGATTTACCAGCCAACTGAAGGGGGAATTAAAGGCTAAAGAACCATCTGATTATAAGCATGCCTGATCACCTGCCTGAAGGCCTGGCCTTGCCTTCAGAGGACCCTGCTCTCCAGGGTTTCCTGAGGGAATTATCTCTGACTGAGCCCGAACTGTGAATACTACTGGGTTGTGGGCGCGATGTAGCCCTGACCCTTCCTCCTATCCACATATAAGTCTGCACTGAGGGAGCACCTTCTTAAAATGGAAAAAAAAACACAATTTCTTGATATGCCTAGAGGACCCCGAACAATTCACCAGATCTGATTTTCAATTGTTCGTCGGTGATGTTGCTTGTCTGTGTCTGGTCTCTGAGCCATCACAGAGCCTGGCCAGCCACCGCAGGGTAAGGGGCGCTTATTGGAAAATCAATGGCGTGAATGCTAAGCAAGTTACAGGAAGATGTGGGAAGGAAGGGTTCTTATTGATAAAGCAGGGGAAGGCTTTTGATGTTGCACTAGGGACATGCTCATTGATGGGGGAACCATTGTAGTCCTCAGGCGGAGTGAGGCCTGGGTTTATCTCCTAGGTTTGTTCTAATTAATCACCAATAAAGGAATGCAAGCATTGCAGTCTTTAACATAAGTCCACTTTAATGCCTGACATGACTTAGGAATTATGGCTTTAACACTGCGTTCTTACAGTGAGGGAGCTATATTTCTAACTGCACTGCAACTGTCTTCTTCTACTTTTTGTTGCCTTCCAAAACGATCTCTAACAGATAACTAATATGACACTGCTGAGGTACAACTAGGCTAGATGTGAGTGTGCAAGTATGGTCCTAAATTGGCGGACTGTTGTCACAGCATGATTTATTGTAGGGAAACAAGACCTGAAATATTGTAGGGAAACAAGAACGTATAAATGTATACGAATATAAATAGTAAACTTTTCCTGTCCTGAAATATACTAATTACATATTTTACTTCATCAATAATAAGTAGGGCAGATAATTCAAGCAGTCTGAGAGGGAAAATACCTGTCATCTTTCAGTGTCTAGAAAATATTCTCACAGCGTCACTTAGTCTCACAGCCGTGAGCCAAAAAAGTCGGTCAACCGCTGCCATACACAGCAAACAATTATAGCTGAATAAGGTACATGTAGTTCCTGTTCTTGATGATTCCCAACACTGTAACTCAGACAATTAACCATGTAGAACACCAGTGTTTATTGTGTGCTGTAAATATTCAATACACTATTCTACTAATGCAGACATAAGGGTGCTTCACTATTGCTCCAACTGCAGGAGGCAAAAAGTCACCTCAGGTCGATGGCACTCAGCCTGTAAACAGGGCTTCCCGTAAAATCAATGATCTTCAGTAGGAGCTATCAGTCTGTGGAACAGAAATAGCCATGGCTGTGTTGCGTCTAAGGCAGGGACGTACAGTGCTGTGTGTTTGCTTGAGTGTGTGTGAGCAGAGGAGGCTGATCACTGGCATGTCTGGGAGTATTTCTCAAAGATAGCAGAACTGAGGCATGCAGCTTTGTCATGCATGCAGCTAGTTGATGCAAAGAGAAGACTACAGCTTACAAGTGTCATAAACATACTTTTTTTATGTGTGCTTTATGCATCAAACTAGTGCTAAAGCAAATATATAACTTTGAGCTAAAATAATCCTTGCTGATTACAATATGAGAAAACGTAAATACCCAGGAGGCAAGTTACTGATTGTTTTAGTTTCACAGCACTCAATTTTAGTAAGCATTTTGCACTAGCAATACTGGCCAGAGAAGGCAAAATTGATTTGTTTGTAGTATCAATTGCCTCCTTTGTTAATAGACCTGAAATAGAACCTTGAAAATGATTTTACCCTTTATGCAATACCATCAACTTGAGTTAATCCATTCCATGTGCAGAACGGAAGGAAAGTTATATAAGATAAAGCAGCAGTGAAATCACAGGGCAGAACTGTATGTTATTCATACACAGGGCAGTCTGATTAAATGATCAGACTGAGGCTGAGCTAACTTCCAAAACACTCCAGAAGGGATTTACACTTGGCACTAGAGTGTTTCCTCAGTTTTGGAGGGTGTGATAGAAACAGCGTGCTGGTGTAATTAGAAGTAGTTAATTAGCTGTGGGTTAATTACTGGGTTCTGCAGAGCGTTGGTGAAAGACCTGGTGGGGTGGCAAAGCAAAGGGAAGCAGCGAGCACACAGCAGGAAGCTCCCAGTCTCCCGCCAATTAGCAACCAGCATGGGGGGGCTTCTCTGTTGCATTCGGAGTACAAATGTGAGAAGCCTCATATCATTTCATTCAAACTGCAGCACAGAGTAAAAGATAAAGTGAGAGCGTGCAAAATGTGCATGTTATGGGAAACTTAACTACTGTTTTTCTCAAGGAAAAACAGAAATAACCAAGAAGTCACAGTGAAATTTTAAATGATGAAGTGAGGAAAACAAAATGACACCCTGGTATCGAAAGAATTAGGGATGCAGAAACTGAGCAGGAAATATTCTAATTACTACAGAAGCAACGTCTTCTTACAGCAACCACAATCAGTCTTCATTCTGAAAGACTGCACTGTATTATTTTCCTGTTTTGTCCCGTGTGGTTTGTTTAGAAAGCTTTGTAATTTATAAGCGCATAAATTATCCTTGGAATTAAGGTATTGATGTATAATCAGAGAAAGGCTATCGGGGCACAAACTAACGTTCGCCCCCAGGCAACCCAGTGCACAGAGCACTGGTATACGTTCACACACAGTGGGGTGTCTGTAAAATTGCAAGGCAGACAGACAGAGAGAGAGAGAGAGAGAGAGAGAGAGAGAGAGCGAGAGAGAGAGAGAGGAAAAGGTTCTAGTTGGGTCTTTCAAATACTTATCAGATTAGTTAGATACACATCCTCCATTTTTGCTCAATTTTAGACCGACAGACATGGATATTGAATGATTTGCAACAGTCTGATATGGAACCTCACATCTTTGAGCGTGCAGTGCTGACTTTCCCATAGCGTGGAATGCAGAAAGGCTGAGAGGACAGTTGATACTTTGTGCACTGGTCTGTCGGGGTCTAATCTATCAGAAAACAACAAATTGATCAGGATCCTTGGGAAGATTTCTAAATGTAAGACATTTAGAACTCCCTCAAAGACATTGTAAGTATATTGTATTATAACTTTGTGTCTGAAGAGAAAAAAGGAGGGCAAAGAGACAGAGAAAGTGAGATTGGGATATGGGGCAAGAGAGAAAGTGAGACAGCTAAAGACACGTGTCCAATGAAAGGTCAGGGACAAATGGGGGGAAATGTGCTGATCAAAGTCTTCGAGCCCCAGGACCTTCATTTCTACTAATTATCAAATCTGCCCCTATTTATATCTGCGGGAAGCAGACGTTCTCTCAGGAGAGGATGGAAGTGAAATCTGCTAACTACAGTGCTTTCAGGGCTTCTGTTTGCTCACTCCATTTCATTTGTTCTATAGTAACAGGATGAGGATAGTAAAGGGGGCTTTAGAGAACCAATGACCACAACTTATTTAGGAATGTTGCTACGAAAGTAAAGGACAGAACACTGTGTACAGAGCTGAGCAACAGTGTGAAATATTGAATCATCCTACTTTTAGGAGGTGAGAAATTCATTTGTGCCATTTTAGAAAAACTACAAGGCAAGATCACATGGTAGCATACACACATATACTAGACATACAAATGCAAACGCATGTGCACGTACACACCTTTCTGCAGCGTTGCAGCTAAGGCAAGGCAACCGCAAACACAGTTGTTAAAATGATCAATACCATTGAAATATTAAACCTTAAGAAGCCGCATTATTGATTAGAAGCCCGATGATGAAACGGTTTATTATCACAATTGTGGGGCTTTATGTAAATGTTTTGGAGAGACCATCAGCTGTCCATCCACCATGGGCTGTGGCTAAATTTGAACCCCCAACCACATACACACACATGTATGACCCACAACCCACTCAGCACTGCTCCCTGACTCTGCCATCTAAAACCTGAGGGATTGGGGCGGACAGGGAGATGTCATTACCACTACTTCTACATCCATTAAGGACAGCTGACACTGATCAGCATACTGAGCCCCTGCTGACCGAGAGAGGAGAAGACGGATGTGGTCCCAAGAACAACTTGGTAACTCTGGAACGTGGACGAAGGCATCTCAAGCAGGCATCACATTAGAAAAAAAGCATACAGGTGAGCAGGACATGGGCTCTATGCAACAATCATGCTCTGACAGACAGATCGGGGACATGGATGACATGTCTATAATGCTGGGCCTTTCTGTGTAATCTGGAAAACAAATACCTTAGTAATGACCCAGTCCTGCACCTGGTAAAACACAGGTTTCACTGGCACCTGGAATTAGACAAATATTCTCTGCTGAGCATTCTTAAAGGGACACGCTCCAAAATGCTACATGGAATTTTAGAAGACAGCAACATATGCAGTAATTATTTATTTACAATGTACATGAAATAGAAAACAGCAAATTTCTAATTTAACTCTAAAATATCTGTAACTAAGAGGCTAAACTGGGACAGTAACATGCAGCACTGTAAGGAGATGAGTTAAGTCCCACAGAGGCACAGAGGGAAAACAGTGAGGTGGTGCCACAAGCCTGAGAGTTAGGGCCAATGTTCGGTTAAGTGTCTAAACCTGAGTAGGGTGATAAAATCCCTTTTAGAAGGCATGTGAAGGCCAAATGACCAGGAAACCTGAGTAATGTGGGTGAAAGCTGTCTAGGGTGAGAGCAGAGATGTGGAAAGTCATGCAGTGTTATGTGTGGAAAATGGAAACTTACTATCTCTTTTACACACCTCACACTGAGGAGGGGTGCAGTCCTATCCACATAAGCTTCTGTGTGCATATAATATCATGTGTGTGAGCGCATATCCAGACACACTCGCACATACACACAACATGCACATAAAGCAGGGATTAGAGAGTGTCCCAGTGAAACCATTCTGTGGAAATTATTTCTTTGCAGAAAAAAAGGCATGAAAGCCAATGGTGACCTGGCCTCTAATTCTAGAGTAGGATATCCTGGATAAATAATTAGAGGGTTGCTTTGAAGACCTTGCACAGCTGAACCATTCACTCCCCACTTCACATTTGCTAAAGTCATTAATGACAAAGATTTAGAAAGGAAAGCGAAAATCTTTCTGGTACACAAATACTTTTTTTTATGAGGCCTGGCCCAAATTCCTCTCTGCTTAGCTGAAGCCCTTATCCTGGGAAAGAACTGCACCCGTTTTAAACAATAAACCTCAGGGGAAAAGTGTTTTCTGTTGCCCCCTTCCCCCACTGAATTATGAGAGTTAATTAAGTTAAAAGAATAATGTGCCCTGTCTTTTAAAAGGGGAAGTGGGCAAGAAATGTTGGGACACTGGATGTCAAAAGAAACAGGAAAACCAAAGCGAAAGAGTGACAATATTCTCAAAGTCTTTAAAACAAAAAGGCTTTTATATTCGAAAATGGAGAAATAGAGCGTGATAAGAAGCCTTCTCTGAATATAAAAAAGAACCCTACTGTAACAAACACCGTTGACTTCTTATGCATGGCTATTTTTGTGTCACAGTGACATACATCTTCAGTGAGTGCTCACACTTAGTCACTGCATGTGTCACTTCAATAAGCTGCGGGCTAACCTGATCAATCAAAACAGGAGGGACTCTGACAGTGGCATTCCCAACAAAGGAAAATGCACTCACAAATCTGCATTTTATATTCCACTGGAACATCTTTGAGTATTTCATTGAGACAAAAACAACCCCCGACAAACCCATTGAGTACTAGCATACATGCCAATGAGATGCCTAATCTTTACACTGGCAGTTTATAAACAGAACACACATAAATCAGGTCTTGATGCAATCGTCATCTTAAAAGGAGAGCAGAGCTTGCCCTACAGTTTACAAGGACAGATTCCAAGGCAAACCTTGGAAGGTGATGTGCATTCCTTCTGAGTAAAGCTGTGATGAGGAACTGTCAACAGAGGAAAAGGGAAGAAAAACAAAAGGAAAACAACTTGTTAAGTGTATAACAAGGTGGCCTGGAGGGCAATGCTGAAAGACACCTCAGCACTTGACTCTGAAGTGTGCAAGGAACATCAAACAGCATTTCTGTAGCTATGCTGAGCACTGACAGAGCCGACCACAGTGTTCAGAGGCCCTTGTGTGAAGAGAAACACTACAGTTTGGCACGAAATAAACAGGCAAAATGTGACTAAAAGACAACAGTTCCTTCTGCATCAGTAATAGTAAGTGTTCGTATGCACCGAATCTGAGCCGCACACCTCCAGAGAGACCTGTCTAACACGAGGGAAGGCTGCCGCTACAAAACAGAAAGAGAATAACCCATTTCTATAATGCACTTGCAAACTGTTAAGCAGTTACTAGCAGATAATGACTGCCCTTGAGTTGTATAGTTAGAAGATGTGTGTGTGTGTTTATGTGGCACAGAGAGACATAAGGTTTGGGTGGTAAACGGCTCTCTGTAAGAAGCTGTGCAGCAAGGAGCAGAGTCAAAGCGTCTTTACTATCAACAAATATCTGACCATTAGAGATGTTGGCAGGTCAAAGATTGCACCAAAACTCAGCACGCTGGCATCTACTAGTGTCCAAGAACTTTGAGCTGCAAAGGTAGATGCCCAACGCTAAAAACACATGAAAATATCCTAACTCTAAAGCTTGGGGGGAGAACAAGGGGAACAGACAAAAGAGAGCTAGGGAGAAGCAAAAGCTGGGTGTGATATTTTAAGAAATGTGCAGTGTGTTAATAAGTTCCTCTTCTCCCCCTCCTCTCCTGGCCTGGTCTGAGTGTTGTGACAGCTACAGTGCTGTGGAGCTATATTTGAGAAAGACCAGCCCCCTGCCCCTCATCTCCACACACACACTGCAGCCCTTGTTCATCTGCCTTAATGAAATGGCCACATGCCTCCTCTCATCCCAGAGTTGCTTGCACACTGTAGCACCTGGTAGATATAAATCAGCCCTACTGAGCTGTATTTGGGAAGTGAGGCATTAAGCATGACATGGGCTGTCAAAGTTCAGATCGCACCGACCGCAACATCTAGTTGAACCGCTGCGGAGCAGACCCGAGACCGAGGAGCAGGCCTACCATCGGCCTCTTATCTTCTGCCTCACAGCTCTGCATGACATGGCTGCCACATCTGGGCCCCAGCTGGGCAGCCTGCTCAGCACAACGTAGCCCATCTAGAGCAAGGTAGGGGAACACGGATTCATGGTAAGACTCCCATTTTCAGGGATCAACAGCCCCCACAACCCTGGCGGTTAAAAAGGGTGCTGTTTGCTGCCATTTATCTTTGGGCTTTCTTATCTGTGAACTGTGGGGGCTTGAGTGTATTATTACAGTTTTAAGTGGCGTAGGTTCTATTTTTGAGCAAGGAGATAAAAGTAGCTGAGCGCCTGGGTGTTGTGCAAGCATACTGTATGTAGTCTATGTGTGTGTGTGTGAGTGGAATTTCAGTCACGTGAGTCTGGGGTCTGAAGGTCAAACACTGCAAGAGAACCCACACATTCCTCAGAGGACAGGCACACATCTTTAGTGCATGAGCATTTGTGGGTTTGCATTAACTTGGATGCATGCATGTGTGAGCATATCAAACTAGCCAAAGCTCCAGTTTTCCGCCACTCCACCCGTCTACCCCCGAGCTTTATGCTTGAATATTAAATAAATTCTCCACTGAGCTTTAGATGTATTCGATGACTCCTCAGACAGATACACAAGACACAAAGGGAGGACGACAGATTGCTCAAAGAGAAACGCAAAGGGCCAAAGGGTGCTAATGAGTGAGGAAAAAGTTGTCTTCTGCGAGGGATTTAGCTGTGGGCTTTTACAGATGGTGTGTCCTGCTCTTCTTAGCTACAAATCACAATGGGGAGTTGAGATGGTACAGAAGGTGGAGAGCAAAAATACAGAGAAGAGAATGAAGAAAAAAGAGATGGGGGACTGTGGAAATAGCTACATTCAACTTAAACCTTACTAAATGACATTACATTCTATGGTATTATTTATTCTGCTGAGTAATTAGCCAATGACAGATGCCTCTGGCAGGTAAAAAAGCTAGCATTTGAAAAGCAACAACATGACATTTAAGACACATAAAAGTCATTGATTCAGTCTGTCTGTTGAAACACGTGTCAAGGGCATAAAAATTGCTATGTGCACTGTACAGAATGTGGCAAAAACTATTCATGGATTTAAGGTCATATTTGGCAGAGAAAAGTAAAACACCAGAAGATCTGAGTCTAAACGTGGAAAGGAGGATTCTTCAGCTGACATCTGCTGGGTTATTATGTTAAGTGAAGACTTTCCCTCTGTGCACCTATGTGTACATGCACTCGCAAACAAATAAAAAGCACACTACAAGGATGTAATCATCACTTCAGAGGGAGACGAATGGAGTGTCCACATGTAAATATGGGTAAAACACATTTGCCTACTATGCACATAACATTAATGCAGTGGCAAAGAATAAAATCTGTGAGATTTTGTTGTTTTTTTCCACAGGAAATAAAGCTCACTCAGTGGCATCAGATTCAGCACTGCCTAGTGATCCTAGAGAACTGCACATTTAATACACATTTAATTAATGATGTCATTGTTTTGACATTGAAAGAGCATGCCAGCAAACAAGATAAACAAGATCTAGCTCTGGGAAGAGTGCTATCAGAATACTAAAGGAAACAGAAAGCTGGGAGATCACATCCAAAGCACTTTGAATCTTAACCCTGGGCGCTTAGACAGTTCTATTCAATCTCTCATACGATGAGAGAATATTTTACACACAGCGCTGTGTGTGTGAACACACAAGCACTCTTGAATAAGGTCATATATATGTATGTTAGACTAAATAGCAGCCAGATATACTGCCATATTGTGAATGGATTCTCACTATGAAGAGGCGAGTTTCCACTCAGGCTGCTATGCCAGTGTACTGTACATAGCTAAACGTCTTTACACATGCCAGCTAGAATTGGGAATGAAGCCATGAGGCTGGGAGGACATGCATATATGCAAAACACACACACACACACACACACACACCCACACACCCACACACACACACACACACACACACACACACACACACACCCACACACACACACACACACACACACACACACACACCCACACACCCACACACCCACACACCCACACACACACACACACACACACACACACACACACACACACACACACACACACACACACACACACACACACACACACACACACACACACACACAATCCACCGCATACCACTGATAGAAACAAGCCATAAAACAAAGACACACAAAAAAAACTCATTCACATGTGCAGGAGCCAACTTGCTTATCCACATTTGTACTCACCCCCTTTCACATACACACAGAAAAAAACATGTTAGCAAGGAGGTGAGAATTAGAGCAGGGCCAACTGGCTCAACCTGAAAGTTCAAGTTGAGTGCCACTACAAATTACAAGTTGACAGCTTTAACTGTTCCTGGTATGTGTTTCTTACAATGTATGTGCATGTTGGAGTTTGCTTAGGCAACTGCCTTCAAACAGCTGTTCGGAATGAGGTTTTCACATGTCACTATTATCTCTTCCATAAAAAAAAAAAAAAAAACAAAAAAACAGTGCACAACAAAACAGTATAGAATATCTCTCAAACCACACAACAAATATGCTTTACACAACCACCCTTCATGATAGGATCCTCTGCCCAGTGTCTAACAGATGCCCCCATATTTGTGTGAGGAAGGAGAGTGATAGGGGCAGTGTAAAACGAGAGGGTGACTAATTGGTTCATAACCTGTAATTGGGGAGAAGTAATTGGAGTGGACTCGCAGATGCCAGGTGCACCTTCAGGAGGTGGGGTCGTGGTTTGCCCTTTGACTGGCTATAAGAGAGTGTGTGTGTTTGTGTACATGCAAAGGGTGAGGGAAGATTGGTTGCAGGGGGAATGCAGGACTCCAACAACAAGGGTCTCCAAAGACTATAGTTTAGGTGTGGCGTGTGCCTGTTAGGTCCTGAAAACCACATGAACGCCCATATAATAAACCTGAAACAGCAAAGCCACACCCAATTCAAATAAGCACATGTATGAATACATATAATCCAACACCATGTATACACACACAGTATATCACAGCCTCATGTTCACTGGCAATTTTTTCAGCCTGCCGTCGGTAGTAAGAAATCTGCAGCTCAACATTTTCTCATGGTTCACATGGTGGGTCAATGTGATCAATGTGTTCATGGTCCACCTTGCCAATACTACACCTCTCCCAATCAATGTAATGGGGGCTGAGTGTTAATTGGGACAGAGTAAGTAGAGAGTGGGTGATGCGCTTTTTGCAGAAGCATCAGAAATGCTGTTCGGGGTCGTGATGAAAGCTGCTTAATGTTGACAGCATACTTGTTTAATTGATTGGTTAAGAAATGTTTTTTTGTGCAACAACCAGAGGCAGACGGTGTGTGCTGAGGAGCTACAGAGTACAGAGAAGCAGGTATTTAAGGGAACATCTGTTTCTCCTGCCCATCACCATATGATTATAAGTAATAAGCCACAACGCCTGCAGTCGTGTGGGTGCAGCCATGCATTCCCCTCTTACATATGGAAGACCCATAAAAGAACACTACCTATCTCTTGTCTCTTGCTTCTTCCCTTTTAACACCTTAGACACTCACACGGCCAAAGTGACGCTTGTTCTGTTACAAGGTTGCATTTTAAGCTGAATTAATTTGAAGAAAAATGCCAAAAAAGTGTGGACTGGGTATGGAAATAAATTAGTGAAAGTTTGAAGGTGGCCAGTTTTGACTGTTCAGCCACACAAATGTTTTTGCAATGCAAGTAATGCAACAAGCTGGTTTCCTGGACACTGAGCTCAGTTGCGAGGAGATACGTGCTCTAAAGAGAAGTGGCCTTCATATCCTGCTTTAAACAAGACTACAGTATCCACTTCAAACAAACAGTGGCTCATCTCCCCTCCACTCAACAGTCATGCCTCCAATTTACTGGGGTGAAACAAGTGCTAAAGATGGCGATGAAAAATAAATCTACATTGTAAAGTGGGAAGATGTTGTTGCTGTTCATAGTTAGAGCAGCTCAGATGTGATGCATCATACATCGTTAAAAATAAGACTGCCATATTTAAACATTTAAGCATCCTTTTCACACCATGCATCTTTTGATGGAAATCTCGGGAAACTTCCACTGAAGAAATCAACAAATTAAACAAAAGCAATGCATGAAGAAAGAGAGCGAAAGAGGCCAGGAGGTAGAAGAACAGGCATTACAGAGTCAACTGTTTACCCAACTTGTTCAGTGCATGGTTGTATATTTCTGATGAGAAGCTGCAGCTGACAACTAAAAAAGTGTGTATAGCACAGGAAAAACCTCCCTGACAGATACTGTGTCTGTCAGCTAAATGGAAGTAGGAAGTGATGGTAGGGGAAACAGCCTCTACCAGAGTAAAGGCTGTTTCCCTTGTGTTGCCTGTTGTCTCGCCCTGTTTATACAGGGCACAAGGTTAGTCAGCGTGGCATCCAGCCCAGAAACTGCTGCACCATACAAGGCACCATGAAGTTCCACTTGCTATGTAAAGTTCTACATGCAGACAATCAAAACCAGAGAATAGTTTACTTTATATTGTTTGACATTTGTAAGAAATAATAAAAAGCCCTACTTGTTAGCATTGCAATGTTATAATGAAAATGTGCAAAAACCAATCAAGCTCCTTCACCATGAGCACCAGGACCCATTTATCTGAACCATTAGCAGGAGGTGAGGACATCTGATGGAGATATATTGATTTTCCACCATTTTGCTGTAATTTGGTGAAGATTAATTAACATTTTGCTTGCTCTGCCCATCTTGCTGACACTATGAACACGGGCGGGTCAGAGGAAGGTCTAAAGTCAGGACACAATTGGTCCAAAAAAACAAGGTGGCCTCCGCAAGACCCCAGCCTACCCCCAGCCTACCCCCAGCCTCTAAATTACCTACACTGACACCAGGGGGTTAGAGGCATGGGCCCACTTTACCTCTGTACTCAAGCCAGTGGCTGACCAGGTCAAGACCTCCCCATTAGGGAGCAGGTCAAAGCCACATAACTCTTTAGCTAAGGTGAGGGTCACTGCGATGCTCTGTCCGACCAGGGTCAACCAGAGGTCTCTGGCCACTGAGGTTCATGGCAATACAATAAAGTAATCAATCTGGCTGCTGGACCCTGGTCAATAATATACTCCCAGGCTGCACAGGGTCACCACCTGTTCCCTGGCCTCTCCTTGGACTGTCCTGGCCTCCTGAAGTGCCCAGGTCTTGGATTTCACTGTCTTGAAGGGAAACTGGAAATCTATGGAAGAATGTAATCAAAGCCTGAGTCTAATCAGGCATTATGGCATTCAAACCATGACAGATATGTAAAAAAAATATGAATGGACAACCACTGGAAAAGTTGGACTTCAATTACTATAATGTACGATAATATGTTTAACTTTACTCTTAGTTAATATCCATCTGGTAATAAATCAGGGCTTTTTTCGCTGCAGATGACACCTCCTTTTACACTGACAAATATCTAACATTTTCTTTGCAGGTGAGTGGTAACTGCATTGTGTGAAAAAGTTAAAATATCCTTTACCAGAGTACAATCTGAAGAGAAACACAGCTGGGCTGGGAAATACACACCGTGCATTGATATGAGTTGTATTGGAAAAAATCCAGACATGTAAATTTCTATTGTACTTGCATTGTAATGGCAAATACTCCACATACACTGTATAGTGCCCAAGCAGAATGAATTTTTCTTAACACTTCTCATCCTACTTTGATTTCTTTAAACTTTTTGTGACAAACATTGCCAGCACTGTCTTTCCCCTCCCCTTTCTGTTCTTCCCTCTTTGCCCTCTCACGCTCGCCATGAATGGAGACAGACAGCATCCTTGGCGGCTGCCAGGATGAGGCAGCAGTTAATTCTTGGCTGCCCTCCCTCTCTGCTTAAAGGCAGGTATAGAGTTTCCAACAGCTCCAGCTGGCTTGATACAATGGAGATCTCAGTGCAAGGGCAGAGTTCCAAGCAGGTGAACTAACCTCCCCTCCTTTCCCTTACATCCCTTATCAGTCTTCCAAAAGCAGTGCCACTAACACCGCTACACCTCCACCAGAGTTTACCCTATCTTGCTCAAATTCCAGTCGACCCAGCCCTTAAGTCTCACACCATTTCCTGGCTGACAGTGACTGCAGCCTGTCTTGGAGAGAAACATAAAACTACAATGATAAGATCTGAAATAGAATCTAACAAGCTAATGAAACAGTGCAGGCACATAGCTTAAACCACAACTCAAATCTACTGCTCTTAAAATGCAGAAATATAATTTACACCATTCGTGTATTAACACATGCATGTTTTTAACATGAGACAAGACTGGTATTTTGACTCATTTCATCTCTCCATCTCCTTCCTTCCTTCGTTTTCCCCCCTTAGCTCTCGCCTGCCAACAACATGACATGTCATTAGGCAGTATAATCAGCATCCTATTTGCATACATCTGCTTTATTTTATTGATTGCTCTTCATTCGTTAAGATTCAGGGTATATAATTAATGACCACCCCCCTGGTGCCACACCCTGGGGACAGCTAATTCCACTGCATACCAAGGGGATTTCAGTAGAGGGCACAAGTGGGCTTGTCACAACGGGCACTGGGCCAGTATCAGTCCCAGTCCCCTCCCTGCCTCCGGCTGTCCTTGGTCCCAGCCAGCTCCTCTAACAAGGAGAGCCCTTCCTGGGCCGCGTTAACTAAAAGGACAATTATCTTGAGAACAATGATGCTTTTCACAGGGGCTGTGTTGTCATTAATGCAGTAGATCTGGTTACAGCAGCCAGCTTAAGCTAATTAACGAATGCTATCTGTGGACTCTCATTGCTTCTTAATTAAGTAAGATTCATTTCAAAAAGAGGACAAACAGTCACTTTTTTTGGAAGGGGAGTTTACATTTGAATTTTGTTTGCCTCTCCTAATTTGGTGAGTTTCTTTTTTTATGTGACCAAACAACAACCACTTAGCTGCACTGCGCCACCTAAAATTTGCTTCCTAATTATTTAAAACAAGCACTTTCACACCCTCCGTCTGTCATGCAGCCGATCAAACAGAGAAACCTATAATAACTAAACCTGAGTATGAGCAGAATTTGATACATTAAGTCCTTGGAAGCAGCTTTTGATGTTGGCAGGAATGCCATAAGCACAGCTGAAGAACACTAAACCTTGCTTTTCCTGTTTGGCAGTGGTCACAAAACCGTTCATTCTGTGACGCCTCAGTCGCTACAAGCCTTGAGCTTCTCCAGCCACAAACAGGAGCTAGACCCCACTGTCTCACCATACTTCTCCACCATTAAAAACATATTCTGATTAGAAATCGCTGACTGACTGACTGAATGACTGACACACTGAATACTGTGGGAACAGTTGCTTTCCAAAAAGACAGCTGACTCTTTCTTTCCAAGAAGCCTGCTGACCTTTTACACAGGAGAGGGCTGTTAGTCACCAGTCACTCAGCACTAACTGACAACATGGGGAAAACTGAATGAGAGAGATGTGTGTGCGTGTTTGTGTGTGCACACGTGTGGCAGCGAGAAAGAGAGAGAGAGGTAGAGAGAGGTAGAGGGGTCAGACAGTTCTAGCTGTGTAAGATCCTGCTGAATTCTACACATCCCTCACTAAAGACAGACAAACACATGTGCAGATGTTAAGATGACACACAAGCCCATTCAAAGCCATTGCATATCCTTCCAATGACACATATTTACTGATGTCTCCAAGCCAATAGCTCACGGATGACAGGCACATAGTAAACCAATCATATGCAGACTACTATATAAAAACACTGGCTTCTCCAGATATTTATTTTCAGTATCTAAAGGGTGTGTGGTGGTTCAGCAGGAGAAACCGAATGTGTAAACACAGACACACATGAGCGCAGGGATCTGGTTTGGCAACTATATATGTCCTCACTTGCTGGGTATTGTGAAGGAGGTTACAGCTGTTGATTGTGATTAAAATGTAAACAAAGGCAGAGTTCAGAGAAAGGGCGAGTATGTGAGTTTGTGGGCCGATCAACTCCCACAGACTTCCACGCCCTCTGAAAATCTCTTATTCTTCACATATCTCACATGGCTGGGCAACTATAGAAACATACATTTACATACTGTAGAATTAAATCAGCTTCCAGACTTCACTGTGAATTACAAAATTTTAAGTGCAGGAAATGAAAAATAAGCAAATTTTGCAAAAAAATAAAAAATAAAAAATGAGAAGATCCTCTACAAAGCTCTCTGAATCTATCAGACAAAAATGAGGATTTATCTCCTCCACGTTGTGCCCATGTCTGGGGTCCCTGTGACCCCATCGTAAGTGCTCTTCGCATCAACAGCAGCGCTGCTTCTTCCATTTACCCTGCTTTTAGCCTCTCAACATGAAAAATGTACTGTTTTAAGTAATCCTTGTTTGTACTGACCATAATTGATTGGGTAATCCTGGTTTAACATGCACTAAAGCCAGTGCTTAAGAAACTATTAGGAGAGCTAGCAGCTTAAAGAGCCAGGATCTATGTAATGTTGACTGCTAGATCGGAGTTTCTGTGCCTAGAGGTTGTAGGCATTTGATGACCCTTTCTGTGGTGACCCACTTTAAGCCCTGCTTACTGGTCTATTTTCTGTCAACATGTTTCTGTATTTCTCAACCTGGTGGTACGGCAACACATTCATGTGCCAACGCATTGCCAAAGTTTATCCTCTGAACCTCACGAGCAAATCTCTTGGCATTCTTCCATCAACCTGGTGACACAGTTCTTGTGGTGTTTAGGGCAGCTTCACCTAGTGCCACAACCCATCTCCACAGACGCAATGCCAAAAGTCCCTGTCAACTCGACATGACACACGCCACGCCGCACACTCATCACAGTGACAACCCTGTCATAATCAACACAAATCTCTCGGCGTCAGCACTAGGACCAAAGGTATTATGGAGAATGGAAGAGGGAGAGAGGAGAGAGAGAAGGAAAGACAGACACACTAAGTACAGGTCATGATACAATCTCAGTGGCTCTGGGATCAGGCAGCAAGTGTGAATGTGAGTGTGCACACAGGACAGTCAGACAAGGGGAAGGCTAATTCCTGCTCCTCCTTCTGCCCTGGCTGCTGTGGTTTGTACATGACGCATTAGGAGGTGGGGAGGTCTCACACACACACACACACACACACACACATACAGTGGAAAGAAGAGAAGGAGAATAATCCCCACCAAGACCTCTGCCCTAATGGGGCCCACTACTGTAATTATAAGGCACAGATTTCAGATCAGGCACTTAAGTAGCCAGCTAAGAGTGGCCAGAAAACAAAAAGCTCTGTAATTATCGTCTGCCTCCTCTCTCCCCAGTGTAACTTCAGTTACCTGTCATGCTGCTGTTTTGTCAGGAGTTCGTTGTTTCCTGGATTCCCCCTAATCCATGGCTGGAAGCAGCCCTGGCAGTGCGCCTGTCTGTGCAAGATGCACATTTCAGCTCGCGGGGGCGAGTGACGACATGGCACACAAAGATAGCAGAAACCTGAGTCCTCACAGCCCCACAAGCACATGAATGCATTTTTTTTACAAGAGAAGGGAGGAAAAGAAGAAGGGGGAGTGTTCAGTTTGCACTAGACAAAAGATCCATTGTGCAGTGAAACTTTATATACATATTAGAAACTCGAAACCCATAGCCTCTGCAAGCAGGATTCTTGTAACTGTGAACAAGATAACATTACCAACCATTCTTTCCTTCTGTCCACAGAAAAAGAGAAAAGCCTTCAATCCTACTTTTCTGCCAGGATCTTATTCTTCATGATGGATTCCTGTTTTTTTGTAGGGTCATCTAATATCAGCGATAAGAGAGCTGTGGTCTCCAGGCAGTTTTGTGGCCCATTAAGTAACACATTCCCCAGGTGGAGCAGAGCAGGAGGCACAACTTGTCGACAGAGATTTGCACTCAGCATTCTCTTAGCTTGCAGTCACCATCTGCCTAACCTCTCAGGTGTTCCAAAAGGAATGGTATGTCCATTCCTATACTTGCTCATTCACCTGCTTGGGGCTGGAATGCACTGTACGTGTCCTTCCTCTGCTTTCATACAACTACTCAACTGGTTTCCAAGCAAGGGCAACATATATGTTTTAATATCCTCCTATACTTATGAAATTCTGCCCTGTATTACCTGTTCAAAATAACAGTCACAGAGCTTGAACACATTTTTGTTTTCTTAGTCCATTCCTGTTGGACTTTTAAAGCTCCTTGTCTATTGTTTTTAACAGGAAAGCTAAATAACCACATGCACAGTACTAATAAATGAAATCTGAGACATACGCTACATATCAGGAGAGCAAAAGCTATAAGCACGGATGATTCCCTGAGGTAGCTGTCTAAGACCAATTCCGAAATTATTTCCTTTTTTTGAAACAATTTTTTTACATAAAAATGTAACACATTCACACACAAAAAAAGGTTTAAAAAACAAAAGGATTGCTCCAGTTGCTTTCACAGCTTAGCGAGCATCAAGACCTCAAAAAGGTCTGTGTCCACAAACCTGGGAAAAGTTGCCCAACGTGGTGACATCATCAGTGTGAGACATGTAATTAACCTATTGCAGCCATGCAGTCAGGGGGAAGGCCGGACAGTGAGATTCATAATGACACCCTGTGCAACTTGTAATTACTTTTGCACAAAAGGACAAACACAGACACAGTCACATGTATGTACCAAGACTCCACACACCAAAAACTAGGACCTACAAAAAACAATGGCTATAAACACACAAACCAGCATTCAAGAAAAGGTGAGAAGTAACTAATATGCAACATCCATGACATTCGAATGCCATAACAACTAGCTTAAAACATCTAATTTAAACTGGAGGGCAATGAGCGTGGTTGACTGCAGAGGAACATTAGTGTGTAATTAAATCAAGCTCTGAACAGTATTTCGGTGTTTTGAAGTTAGATTTGTGTTTGCTCCAAAAAAGTACGACAAGGTCATTTCATTATTGAATTACAGTTTAAGCAGTGTTTTAAACAAATTATAAGTGGACACAAATTTACTGAACTGTCCTGTGATGTCTGTTTGCTTTTTTATGCTGTTAGTGGCCTCAGTAAGTAGAAGGCTTTGGTAGGCAATACCCTCCATTTAAAACACATTAACAGAGTAAAAGGTTAGCCAGCTCTACAGGGCAACTTGGCACATGAGAAGAAGAAACGGGTAAAAGACAGAGAATCTAACTTTAAAAGTGACTGAGGTTATGTTAGGGAAGGTTACCTTTCCTCTTTAACATGAGACAACAAACATGGGAGCGGGGTGACTAATCCTGATGCTTTCCATTTTAGCTCTGGCTCAGTCTTTCTATTAAATAGAACTTCTGTGAGTGTTTGGATAAAAGACTGCTTCCATTTTTACAAGTTCTATTAATATGAGCTTGAGGTAGATGATTCATTGCGAACCAGACCTGGGTTTTGTCAGCTTAACTTGTTCCATGAATATAGAGGTTAACTTTTTCCACTGATACAGATCTTACTAACAACTCCGACCAGCACACATTTATCTGTTTAAAAACTTTACTGTGCCCTGGTGAACTTTTCTCTTCATTATTTCTTTTGAGATTACTTGTTGCATGCGCCAGGAAAAAAAGAACTATAAAAGCACACTGGTGAATGAAGAACTAACGACTAGTGTACCATTTGGGGCCCTGTGGTTTTGCATGAGGCAAGATTAGGTGATGTCCAGTCAAATGATGCAACTGGTGCCTAATGTGAGGAAGCTTAGGACCCTTTGCTACTGCCCTCCACCAGGGACAGATCATATCAAAGAGTGGGAATCATACAGGTACTGTGGAATCTAAATGAACAGTGTCCCCATGTTATCTCATTCAGTACTGGGCTGGCTGCTTCGGGACTATCTTGGGTGAGCTGAAGTAAATATCAAGCCTGGCTTGGTGCGGTTAGTGTCGACCCTGGGAGCCTTAAGAGTAAAGAGGGCTCTAAGTTAGTTTTAATAGGCACATTATTTCTACCCCTTACACCCGCACAGGCTCCACTCTGAGCCATTGGCTGTTTGAAGTTGGTAACAGCTGTAGTGTTCCAGCCTTTATTTAGAGGTCAGCACACTGACTTCACTTAAAAGGAGAGTGGGACTAAAGGAGAGAGAGAGAAAAGAAAGAAGAGAAGGCAGTGGGAGGAGAAATAAAGAACAGAGAGAGAGTGAGAGGTGAAAGAATGAGTTAAAAAAAGAAAGAGTTACTAGTGTGGCGAGGGATTAGCTGAGGGAGAGGTTAAAAGTTTGTGGAGTTGCATCTGGCCTCCTGCCTGCTCTGTTGTTTATTGCCGCCGGCGTGAAGATCTGGTGCCAACATTAACCGCACCTGAACCACTCTACAGCACACACACACACACACACACACACACACACACACACACACAAAGGACAAAACAGGAAGAAGCATGTGCACAGCCTGCATTTTACTCCAATGCTTTGGCAAGACATTACAGTGTACCAGCCTCTTCTCTTCTCTATACCAAACTGTGCATGCATGTGTTTTGGAGGGTGTGTGTACGTGTGCATGCGTGTGTGAACTACACTTGCAGATGCCAAGTCATGACTTCTCATTTGTTAATCCCCCGTTGCTCCTATTACCCTCGTCTTTCCCTTTCCATCTTTGTGCTCTGTCACTCTGGATGACTGCCTGGCTGCAAAGCCGTAGCCTGCCTCAGCCAAATCTTTCTAACTTAGTCGCCTGAAGCCTGGCTTGACAACAGTTCCAAGTCTGCTCAAACCTCCACAATATGTTCAGTGAACACAAGACAGATGGGAGTTCTCATGCTTGATATAAGAGTCCTATGTGCCATCAGCGAGTAATATAACCCTGACCGGACCAGAGGAATACACAGGGCCACTGTGGGCAGAAATCACACACAAAGAAGAATGCTAGGATGCCACCCACCGCAAACCCATGGGACAGACCCTTCTCTGTTCAACTCCTCTCTTTCACTGGAATTCCCCATAATAATGTGCCAGCTTACACAGTGTAGCACGTGCACACATAAGCATGTACACAGACACATACTGAACCACAGGGACATATGAAGGCCTGGATGCAAGGAGGAGAGTTTGGAAGAAGTTGGACAGTGGGAAGACATTGGGGGTGGAGGGCAGGGTGTTCCTTTTTGCCCCAGGCAGTACAGACAAGCCAGGCAGCCAATTAGTGCAAGAAGCCACCCCTACCACCCCACACCCCTCACCCACCTCCCCTCTGCTGAGCCTTGCCCTGGTCTTCTGAACTTGGTATGGTCAGGGCTGGAATGTTGAAGCAGGTCATGTTCACATACACATCAAAAGCGATTAAGTACAAGCCTCCTGGATTAAGATGAGTCTGTAGACCTTCACATCTTGGGCTAACCTCTTGAAAGCACTTGGCTTTCTCCTGCCATAACAGTATCCAAGTTCATTTTGGCCTGACACAGGCCCCTCCTTTGCTTGTGGAAGTAATACCAGATTACAGAGCAACTGTTGTTAAATGTTGATATAATGTGTTTTTCTTGTTCTTTTTTCTCCTCTCTTTGTTTGTACAGCTGTTCTTTAACAGCGGGTCATCTCACTGCGCTGCTCTTGTACGGCTTACTTAGTGCAAAACTGACATCTCATTTCAGTTTAATATATAAATCAAGTGCATTTACAGGTTGGCTGTGAGAGGAAACATCTTTGAAAAAGACTGCGGAATTGAGTAAGTTTGTATATGCGGCACAATCTGACCTGTAAAGGCTCACTTCTTTGCTTTTTTTCCCCCCTTCTACTCCATGTCTATGCTCATCCCAGCTGTGCATGGTTTGGAAGACTCTTCCTGAACAGTACTGTAAGGGTTAACTTATCCCTCTGTGACTCAGTTATATGGGACATGTCCTGACAGGCGACCCACAACTCAAACACACAGCACAAGGATCTGCACAGCCCACAAAAAGGGTGATTTTCACCAGAGCAAGAAGGTCTAAGAAAACAAAATGAGAAGAGGAAAGATGAACACCTCCTTGACAACATTCTTTTCTTTGTTAAATCAAAGCAGGCGAGGATAAAAGAAACACCCATCAAAACACCCATTCATAAACATACCACCTTTAGGTGCTTGTGGTGACGGAGAGGAGGGGCGGAGTCTGAAGAGACGGGTCCACGGGCAGGTCAACGTGCACAGCAAAGTTAGAATATGCAGATATGTACACAGTGAATTAATTGAGACCTGCGCTCTACCTCTCTTTCTCCCCCTTCATCCCTCCCTCGGTGTGTGTTTGTGTGTGTGTGTGTGTGTGTGTGTGTGTGTGTGTGTGTGTGTGTGTGTGTGTGTGTGTGTGTGTGTGTGTGTGTGTACATGTGAGGACCCAGCAGGCTGGAAGCTCTCCCAGGGCCCAGATGCTCTCTGTCAACACCAAGATTCCAGAGAGGAAACAGGGCTTTACAGCAGCAAGCTGTACACACAGCCAGGACCTGCAAAGACCAGGAGCCAGGAGAGGACAACCTGCTCCGTATAAACAGAGACCTCCCTGTCTCCCGTCTGAGCCACTGGTTCTGCTCTCTTGCTCAGGACGGGCACGGTTCAGAGCAAGCTAGTAGCAGTGAAGGCCTGGGAGTGGGGAATGAGCCACAGAGTTGCTCTTGCCGGGCTGGGCCCCCTCGCTGCCTGCCACCATCAAGAGGTAAATAGCTATTGGCTGCTCAATAAGTGGCTTCAGTGCGTTGGAGTGAGGGGCCTTTTTTCCTCCACACTCTCCCAGCCTTGACAAGCATGTATTGACAGAGCAGTTACACACTAACCCATTGGGGGAAATCCTCCACATTGTGCCCCAGGCAGCTGATAAATGGAACTCATACAGTACCTGTAAGCATGAACTCCAACGTATGGACACGCAAAGGTGCATTTGCACATACACACAACTCAATACTACCATAGTAACTCAGGCACAAGCGAGGAGAATAGGGACTTTATGATACACAATGTGATATACCAATAAAAGTGTGGAAAGACAGAGAAAAAAAAGGAGGTCACAAATCAGTATACAGCAGTTTAAGCCACACTCAGTCCCGACATTGTGTCCTTTTAGCAATAACACAAAAGCTAAAAAACCATGACACTGTGGAGCCTCAGGTGGCTGCAGATTGCAAGATAAAAACTTGAATTAGAAGCAAGGTCCAATATCTACAGTGTTCCCATTCTCAAATAAAAATTAATAAAACTGATCATCAAGGACCTCGGAAGTGCTTTATACACCCATATATAGAAATAGAGAGGAAGAAAGGGAAAGACATACACAAGACAGAGCGGTTTCTCATATTTCAGTGGGGACAACAGCCAAAAGTTGTCTGCGCTGAAATATCAGAAAAAGTCATTCCAGACTGTCATCCTCATTCAGCCTTAGCAGTCCACTACCTCTACAGATCGTCCTCGCCATGTGGGCCATATGCCATATGCGAGTCACCACCGTCCAGGAGAGGAGTCAGTGATAGGGCAGGAAAGGAAGAGTCAGCGCTTCAGCCCCCAACATTGGGGAAGAGCTGCCTCATCTTGTCCTCTCTCCCCTCCACCCCTTTCATGTCCGATCCACTGCTGATAAATAGCTTGGGGTGCAGCACTTGCTTTCACTTTGTGATATGATGTCAGTAACCTTCATTGATCTGCGGACGAGCAGGCAGGCCTTATCGCTGCCTCTCCCTTGTGATATACTGTGATCCAGGGCCCTGACTGCTTTTTAATACACTGCACTTTAGGTAACGGTGTCGCAGGCTAACCACCCTAGCTACTAACACCTGAGGCCGTATTTTACAGCTGTGCTGTGATGGCCAGAGAGATTACAGAGAAACTAACTCTGGGAGAGCCTGCCAGCAAAATGATAACACTGGCTAAAGTGGGACAGTGGAGTTGTGATGCGTGAGGAATTCTGTATTCTGATCAGGCATTCTGGCACAACTTCACTTCCCAGCAAGGAGAAGCGAGGCAATTTTGGAGATGAAAATTCCTGAGGGCTATGCAATGTAAAAACTTGTAAAACCCCCATCAGGGTCATCAACCCCTTGCAGTTCACATCCTAAATCTATGACAGACCCCTCTCGCCTCTTGTCGGAACCTTTCAATCTCGTGGCTTTGTCAGAGGCGCTACCTCTGCTGTATTTTTAAGTCTAATCAAGCACCTGTGCCAGAACATAGAGCCTGTGTTGACAGAGCACAAGGCTCTTTACAGAGCTGAATTAGTGCTGACAGCCACTTCCTCCCACCAGATTTATACATGCACTTACTCTGAGACAACACCTGAGCTGATTGCTGGGAGCTGAACCCACATTATGAGAACCTTTACACCAACAGAATTACCAAAGGTGCCAGGTATGTCATAATGGCACACTGGGTAGTGAACATCTAAAATATATCAAAATTTTAAGGTGAGAATTATGCAGCAGTAGCTTGATCCTATGGGCCACAGATGGCACACGGTGACACTGAATATGCAAGCAGCGTTTAAGATGAATGCAGACAACATTCACACAAAAAAGGCAAAGTTATATGTAAGTGTAACTATATAACCTATTATATACACAGACGCATACTCCAGCTAACCACCACCCCCATGTGCATGGGTTGAGGAAGGCTGCAGATAAAGGAGACTGGACGACTAGCAGGAGAATTATCCCAACTATTGATTTTAGCTGTTGGGTATTACAGAAGGAAACAGCGGGTTTATCAGGCCAGGATCCCTCTGCACTTTCACTAACTAAACGAGTATTTTTCGGGCTTATCAGGCAAAAAGCCTATTACTGATGGTTTCAGCCTCCCCCACAACTAGACAACGAGAAAGGTGGCCACCATTATGTAGCCACTGGATGGGTTAGGTTGTATTGCTCTTTTGGGGACCTCTAACACTTACCCGGCACTTCACAAATCCAAAATGATGTCCATATATTCACCACCAATATAATACTCCTCAGGGGTATTGCACATTTTATTATATTTATGTATATTTACAGTTATCTGCTAATGGACTTGTGACCTCCTCAACTATCTGCTCTCCATCTCATCCTCTCACTGTCTGTCTCTTTCTCTCTGGGTCAATGTCATTTCTATGGCTTCACTATATGAGGACTATAACCAGAGATAATGGGAAGTGCTATAATCCCTGAGAGGAGCCTAATACAAGCCTTAATTACAGGGAAAAAATGATATGTTTTAATTACAGACTCAAAGATCCACACAGATACCTGTGAGGTAGCTCTCCCAGCGTCCTTAGTGAACAGGTCTTTCTTATCTGTGAAACCTGAGGAAAGCCTCAGTATGCATGCTGCTCTGTATTAGCTGGCATGAATTAAAAGTGCTCTCGTTATTTTAAGATGAAATTATACTCAGAGACATTTTGAATGTATACCCATTTCCAAATATTAATAATGAACAAGAGTAGAGACAGAGAAAATTTCCCTCAGCAATTACTGTGGAAATCCATATACTGATCAATGTGCAATCCCAAGGATTGTCTTAATACATATAAAATATAGACAACACCACATGTGCATATGAATGTGCATGAATTTATTGTGGCGTAAAATGACCTCAACAAGATGAGAATATTATTGAAGAAATAAAAGCTGGGTGTAATGATTTACATATTTCATCACAGACAGCAATGAAAGTAAGTGATTAAACACACAGCGAGAAAGAGAGAGCGAGAGAGAGAAGGAGGAGGAAGGGGGAGCGAGAGAATATTGACAAGACTGAACAAGACAAACTGCTAAACAGAACAAAATGATAAAGAAATAAAACTACTTCCCACTTGGGTCAGCCATACTAAAAGTGCATCATGGAATAATAAGACATATTGGATAAATATGTCCAGCAGATGCTTTAAACTGTGTTTGTCTAAGCCAGTCTTCCTCGAACTAAAGGCTACAAGAAAAGCCTTTATCCGCTGTGCCAACACTAAAAGTCTACATGGCCTATTCTATAAGGCAGAAGTGAGCCGAGAAGTGGTGGAAAGTGGCACTAGCAAAGGGAAGAGGACACACAAGCGTGACCACACTTGGCACCCACGAAGGGTCAGTGCTCATCTGCCCACCGGCCTGCCTTTATGTCTCCAAGTCAGCCCTGTAATTTGCTTGGAGCGGAGATAAATCTTATCTCAGAGACCTGATTAAGTTTTTAATTTACACTCCAATCAATAGCCCAGGTCTATTGGCAATGTGTCTAAAACTCTATTTACCAAAGGATTCCCTGCTATCAATTGATCAAGGACCCGGCAGCCATAAATTATGAGAACATGTGTGAGAGAGAGAGAGGGAGACAGAGGGAATGGGTGAGAAGCTACTGCCAGAATGTGAAATTGAAAGAGTCAGGTCATATTTGACTGATTTTAAGATGGAACTGAGATATGACCTGTAGCCTACTTACTGAGACTCACTTGAAACGGACACACACGACCTGAGAGCTGCACAAACACACTTGAAACTCTGCTTAGTATGTCTCAACAAGACTGGGCTCAACGTTCCGGCTACCTAAACTCAAGCCAGGAGCAGGGAGAAGAGGAATGCAAATGAGCAGTAATATGGATGCAAAATACCCTGCTTCCCTTCACTCCCACATGACTGTCCCAGGATTCACACCCACAGCGACCATGCTAAATGTCTGGACGAGTGAGACCTCCCACTTCCGGCCCTTTCTGCATGAGTGCCTTTATCTGTTTACAGTGCCTACTTTCCCAACGGAACTGTTAAAGAGGAATCTGCTGGGGTCTGGGTTCCCCACACAGAATTCCTACATGCAGTTCCTACGACATGCTCCATAGCATCCTGCATGGGAAACTGAAGGAAGGATTTTTCAGCCGCACGTTTACACTGCTGTGACATCCAGGAAACAACTATTTTCACTTGGCTATTTTCAGTAGTTCGCATGTTTGTTTAGGATTGAAAAACGAGGGAAGGATTAGCCAAGCAGCTCTGAATAATCACTACTGGAAAACTCGGATTTTTTTTTTGTTTTTTCAGAATGCAAAGGTAGTCCCATTCTGGTCTAGAGATGAAGGGAACTGATACAGTTCAGACTCCTCTCTGCCGTTCCCATGCAGAGGAAGTGAAGGGGAGGGAAAGGAGGGCAGCGTTATCACTGTGGAGAAAGTGTCGTCATGGCGGTTCTGCTCTGACCCTGCTGACTCGCCGATTCCTTAACATGAGATCATTTTGGACAGCTGACCTCAATATCACTGTGCTCTGAGGATGAAACAGATCCAGTGGAGCTTCTTATTCCCCCACACCCTGCCTACAAAAAAATAAGCGGGACACACATTTAACGCCCATACACAAAAGTCTCACTTGTGCTCCTGCACTGCCATTAACAGGAATGAAAGAAATTAACAGAAATTAAGTTAACAAGTCAATTTCCTTCCTCCTCACCATTCCCAGTGAGACATAAATAAACAAGAGAATAGGCTAACTGGGCTTCCCAGCACTAGGACAACCTTGAAAACATTTACATTTCTTTTCCTATTTGGCTCTAGTTTTGCTCTGGTGCACTCCTGATATTTGACAAAGCAGATATTACAGCATGTACTGTAAAAAGTAGGAAACTATTTTCCCACTTTGTCAACAGGTCAGCCAAACTCGCACAGCGTGTTTTCGAGCTAGCACTTAAAATTACAACATACAATAATAAGGTGGAAAAATATTGTTGTAACAAATGTTTGGGTGGATGTTATGTACTACTTTGTCATTAGCAGAGAAGCTGTCTGGTAAAATCAGGCATAAACACGTGTCAGAATTACATGTAATTATAGCTGAAAAACTTCCGTGTGGGACTATGAATCACCTCTGCAGCTGGCTGGCGTGGCAGGAGAGAATACAGTACCCTGCTATCCTCACCTTCATAACTGCAGAGGGGGAGGGGAGCAGAAGACAGGAGACATGCCGACTAAAGAAGACAGACAGGCTCATACCAAGCCAGAGAGCCCGACTTGCTGGTCCTCTGCTGGATTATCTAAAGAGCCACCGACGGATATGTGTAATCAGCCCCATCCCCATGTTTCTCTCTCACTCTCTGCCTCTCTGCCTAATGTCTCCGCCTGATTCGATTGAGGCAATTAGGCAGTAATCTATAGAGCTAGGGAGTGATGGAAACATTTCCCACTGTCCTCCTCATGTTTCTCAGAGCTGCTATAATTAGCTAACTTTGTTTCTCATTAAACATCAGAGCAGTATTTACATACCCAGATCCAATTTGGCTCTGTAGAGCCCATTCCTTTTAAACCATCTTGAAACCCTGAAACATGTTCGTAAACAAAGGAATGAGGGAGCTGTAATCTGTAATTATTTCAATCAAACATTTATATACTATATTGGTAAGACACAATGTATCTAGACTGTAAAGGTTACAAAAACTATCAGAGTGCATGAAAAAATACACACGGGATGATGAATCTAGAGCAGTGTGTTGCTGTAGGAGTAAGAAGTCTTGAATTGTTCAGTTTGATGTAAAGTTTGATCGTACATATGGAGGGTATTCTTCAATCTTTCGTTTCAATGAGCCATCATGGGAACTGGAATCGTAAGCAAACTTATATTCCCATATGGCTCATATTCAGTCTAAATTATTTTTGCAGGGACCAAAACAGTGAAGCAATGTTAAACTAAAATGCACATGCGCTGATCTTGACTGTCTCAGTATAACGAAAGTTTAACATTCTGTTGCTTTGGCATGACCATCCTAAATATGTCTGACATTTGAACACACTTCTTGATAATAAGCTCTTTTAGATAAGCAATGTTTTGCATAGCAAGACAGACCCTATAGCAAATGAGATTAAAGTGAGCATAAACACTGATTTACACAGTTATGGTTTAACTCAGAGTGAGTTACACTGTTGGGAAAGTAGCAGCTTCACTTTATTTTATAAAAACTGTGGGGAGAAAATGAACAAACGCCAAGGAAATGCAGGAAATTATCAAAACCTTCACTAACACTAATCTGTTTCATTGCACTACAGAGTTACACTTCAAAAATGTGAGAAAGAGACAGAGGATCCCAAAAGAGCGGATCCCTCTTTAAAAGCTACTCGGGCCTTTTGCAGACACCACCCAGAGTTGTACAGCAATTGTAAACTTTTCAGTTGATATGCAAAGCAGCATGGATCATTTCATGTCCCCATGGTAACACCGTTGCTGCTTTGCAAAAATGTAATGATTAATCATGGTTTTGATAACAATGGACAAAATCATTGCTTCAACATTATTGGAATGTGTGTGTGTTTTCCAGGATCCAGGGCATGTTACTGAATGCACATCCCTAGTGGTTACTACAGACACTGCAGTGGATACAGAGCTGACTCGCTCTTTGTGTAGCTATATTTCTTTTACTTGTTATGTTCAATTTCTGTAATGCCTTGGAAGCAGCTTGTAACTGCACATCTACCTTTGAGGTAGCAAACAAACTTAATTAGCCGACACTTAGACAATTAGAACCTCTTATTTGGTGTGGACTAGTGAAAATACAACATTCATTTACTGCTACTGTGGGCTTTATTTTTTACTTAAAATAGGGAGAACATTGCTATCACAAAAAAAAGCAGAAACTGCCTACTGCTGAAGGTTAGTTCGCTCTGTCATCAACAAATTAATACTGAGACACTTGAACAGGGACACCATCAGTGAATGTGTGCTAAAACTGACAAGTAATGACTTGATGTACCTTGTACAGTGCAACTATAAAATATTCATCTTGCCTGGACTTTCTTCTCATCTAAGAGCATCTTAAGATGACCTGAAACTACACTGTGTGGGGGGACACACTTTTTAACTGGAACCCAGCACAAACAATCCCAAAGCTTTAATAGCTTAATGTTTGGATGTGAATGAATCACACAGAAATCCAATCTACTCTGTTGCTTGTCTATAGCATGGTGTAGCTTGAATACATATGCAGGAGTACAGCTAGGACTGAAGAGAAGGGTAATTCAATCAGCAGCATTCCAGCATGACACAGATTCACTTTGTCAGTTGTGCTTTACCAGTCATTCATCTTTCTGAAAACAGACACTATCGCAACAATAATTTCTTTCAACTCTGATACCTAGCAAAGAGATGCGTGAAAATTTAATAACAGGTTTTTATTGGGTAACACCACAATCCTTTCAGATCTCGCCCTATCAAGAGTAAGTATCCTTTTCCTGATGACCCTGAGTAAGCAAGAGCTGCTCATGTAAAATGTCTAGTGAGACACAAATGGTAATTCCCACAATTATGGTTTAACTCACAAGTGGCCACGCTTTTAAACAGACTATACAAATGCACAAATGTGCATTGACTAGTAGTGGAATGCATAAGTAAACAGTGTGCGGGGTAGGGCTGTATGTAAAGGTCCAGATGGGCTGGCAGGGAGGCTTGTCCTGGGAAAGGGCTGTCCCAAACCCATACAACCCTCCTCAGCTCCCCTCTGGCCCTGTGTGCAGGTCTGCAGCTCGCCTGGCCTGAGCAGCAGAGGGTTAACTGCACTGCCCAGTCACAGGCGTGAAGTGAAACAATGAAATAATGGCAGTGAGTGAACGCTCAAAGGCAGGGGGCACGGTGGGTGTGGGAGGGTGGGGGCTCGCCATAGGCTCCTGCAGATGTTGCCGGGCTTCGGCGGGTCACACAATCACACGTATTAGCATTCCTGATAGAGGGAGCCCGGATTAGGCAGCTGAATGCCTTTCTCAACTCTGTCAGAGTTTGAACACGCCAGAGAAGCTGAGCACAGGGAGAGAAATCCCAGAAATGTGGTGAGGAAAGGTGGAGACAAGAGTATAGGAGAAGAAAGGCACCCACAGACAGTGTTGAGGAAGGCCCAGCTCATAGAAAGAGCCGGCACAATGTTGAGGGCAGGAGAGAAGTGGAGAGAAAGGCAAATGCAGAGTAAGATTGACAGATAAATTGCACCAAATTGACAAAAAAACAGCTAATGAAACAGTTTAACAAACAGACAATAAAGAGAAATCAAGCATGTGATAATTTAATGGTTTTGTGAGGGTGGCAGGAGTGTATATATGAAACGAAGATTTCTATTTGTGGCTGAATGAGTGAATGAGCATAGACAAACGGCTTTCTTTCTTCTTTGTATATCCGAGTGAGGGAGGGAGAGTGAGAGAGAGAGAGCAGAGACAAAAGCTTTTCAGAGTGTATGTGTGCTGTCCTGTCCCTTTTTCCCAGGACAGAGGTCTGGAGAGGCCTCATATTTCTGGCTGCTGTCAGGCCGGGGTGAGAGGCAGAGACAGCAAGGGGCAGCTGCTTTCTATGAGGTAGCCTGGCTCCCTCACACATGGTCTTTGATCCAGTTTGGCTTCCTTGGCCAAGCAAGCTGCCACCCCCCCACCCCCACCGCCCTGCGTACGTATCTACGAGTATGAGTTAGGGTGCCAGAGGGAGAGCACATGAAAGTGGGGGTGTAATCAGCGTAGTAGGGGGCACAAGTGGTGGCAAACCATGAGGAACAAATGGTGAAACCTAAGTGCAAAAATTGACGTGAGAGGCAAAACTAAACCAGGGCTTTTGCTCTATTGCTCTCTCTTTGTTTTAGCACAAGGCAAAAAATTTCACAGGAATGCAGCAGGGCCAGTTTGCTATGGTTGTGTATTCGGCAGCGATTTTACAATATAGTGGAGACAAGTGAATAAAAACACATTGTGGCGCACACACATTTTGAGAAACGCCAGCACACACTTCTACAAAGGGACTTTTCCTGTTTAATAAAGCGGCCAGTTGCTTTTGAATGGATGAGGTATGAAAGCAGAATTAGATCAAATTATATGCAGAGACACATAACAGTGTCAGAACTGCAAGTAATCCAGGTGACTGGACCAATAACACAGGAGGAGCCTGGCCTGTCTCGTCCAAGCCACTGATGACAAAACCAGATGATCCTATGAAGAAAAGCATCCAATTCTACACACACACACAAGATTTTTACAAATTTATGAATTTTCTCACTTGTATTATAATATTTACAATATTCTCCTTGAATTATAAAACACTGCGCACATACCTTTAAACTCAAGGACTCATTTTGAAGTCATTATTACAAATAACAACAGCGTATTTTAGATGGAACAGCAATAGAAAAGGAAGCTGTTCTACTCAGATTTTAGAGCCTAGATCTATAGAGTCATAAAAACAGGGCTACCCTTGCATGTGGGCTTTACTGCACTATGATTTTGTCAGCAGGCATAACTTCACATAGGTTTCTAATATTAGACTATACATTAGGAAATTTTTCACTGCATCCTGCTGCCATTGTCAGTAGATCCCTTACAACAAAGAGAAAAAAAGAAGCAGCAACACTAACAGCACACAACACCTTTCATTTTTGACAGTTTAGAGAGGTGTACCTTTGTCCCCAACCAACGACTATCAGTGACTCTACAAGTTAATATTTGCTTCTGCCTGCTCATAAATTTGCATTGCATTAGAACCTGACCTAAATGCATTTTTATCACCCAAAGTAATTAGCGGCGCATTAGTTGTAGGAGAGAGAGAGAGAGAGTGGGAGAGAGAACTACGAGGCTGAATCCTTCCTGAATGGGTGGTGGCTAGACGAAAGCTACAGGAGGGATGGCTACAGAGTAAAGCAGAGCTGGGCCACCAGATGAAAGAGGAAGTAAACAGGGCCAGAGTGCTGCCTCTTTAATCTGCTACATTAACTCCAGCACCACAAGGGGAGGAGCCAGCAAGCAGGCAAACGGCACAGCCACACAAAAGGGGAGTGTCAATGAGGGGGTAATAAGGAAAGACAATGAGTAAACAAGCAGGGGAAGTCCAGGCCTGGCGTGCTAGAAACTCCCTGCTTCTCATTGCCTGGCACCACACAAAGGCCCTGCTGTAATTAGCCACCCCAATAGGTTGTTTAGCATTTGCATATAAATGCCCTCACAGGCAAACGCTAAACACGCTGACACAAGCCATGCCCAAAACAGACGTTCGCCACACCTCTACCCCTCCAGGAGGTCTCAGGGGTCCACTTATGTCGGGGTACCCCCTCCCTCCGCCTTGTGCTTGTACCCACTACAGGCAAGCTGGCATCCATTACACGAAATGCGGACGGCACAACATAGTACTCAGTTCTTGTTTCTAGAGAGATTGTGAAACACCGTAGCCAGGCTTCCGGTTAAAGGCCCACATACCCATCTGTCATGTGAAAGTGCATTTTGCCCTGACCACAGGACTCAACGAGACACAGAGCGCAGGTGTCACTGTGCTGTATTGTTAGAGAAAAATTCTGTGGAAGACAGGAAAAGAGCAGATACAGATATATCCATCATATACATGCATATCTGCACATGTGCATGAAAATGTGTGGGGCAACGGGTTTCTACACTGTGAGAAACGAGTGTTCCGTCTTGATCAGGGTCAAAACATACAGGCTTGTTTAATGTATCCTGTCTGGCAGAAAAAAGGAGAAGTGTAGCTGCAGCAGGGCAGACTACACTGGTAGATAACAGACAGAGCTACATTTACTAGGGGTTTCACAATCTTTTTAGATTGTCCACAGTTTTGAGTTTTCGTGCATTTTTTTATTTTTTTTAAACAATATTTTTTAAAAAGTACCAGTGCTGCAGTTTTACACTTCCTTCTCTGTCTGCTGTTGTTTTGACAATGGCAATTCATGAAAAAAAAGAAAAAACTATAGAAAGGAAGGAAGTGATGAGGCTGGTGTCTGCTCTCCCCCTGCCCTGTCCACCGTCTTTCTTTTTTCTCCTTCCTCCAAACCCATATTCTCTCCAGTGTAAACAAAGGCTGTGTCATCTACACACTTGTCCTGCTCCTGGTGCTAGGAGGGAAAGAGTTCATCCACAGAGCTCCTGCACCATACAAGGGCTACTTCCTGTGTTGATCCTCAGCACAGAGTGCAGTTTCACCGGTCTGCTCTGCATGCTTGCAAGAGTTTTCTGAGCTCTGCTTGTGGCACAGGAAAACAAAAAAAAAAAAAAAAAGAAGAAAAAAAGAAAAACTATCCACTAGCATTAAACACTTGGTTCTCACCTGCCATGTGGCCTGTTGTTCCCCATCAGGGCATGATCTGACATGAGGAAACACCTGGCTGTAACAAAAAGCAGGCAGCAGAGGAGCCTATTTTATAGCCTTCATCCTCCTGATACCGATACTTTGTCTGAGCAGCAGGGACGGCACTGGATGCAGAGAGGAGATGCTGTCCAAATTACACTAAATTTTATAAATCTCTATCGAATGTGCATGATGTAAAGTAAGTCTGAAAAAAATGTGCTTCAATGCTACTCTGAGGAAGAGTAAAATAGTGGCAATAGCAGGGAAAAGCAGAATATTTCTTGTCAGAGAATTGGCACCAAAAGAGGAGAATAACTGTTGTAACAGTCAGTATCCGTTTTGAGCCTAGCTCTTACCTCAGGCTGACTTCCTATATGTGGTCAGGGTGTGTTTTTGTCTACTGCTTTCACACAACAATGCTTGGTATTTGGTACCACCTGAGTAAAGCAGAGAAGCCAAACACTCAAGAGAGGAAAAATGTCACCTTTAATTAAACTTAGACTGGAACAGCAGAAGATGAGGCGGTACAAAGGATCTTTTTAACTCAAGCCATTATTATGTGTTGGATTAATGTTTTCTGATGCTTGTATTAGCCTCCCACATTCAGCACAACAATTAATAGGTGCATATACTAGCCAGGGCCCCTATCTTCATTCATTAAACAGTAGGGAAAATGAATGCCATGGTGACCAGACGAGGTGAATGACGTCACAAAGCCGAGGTCACCAGTCTGTTACGACCGTCTAGCCCTGTGTCAGCCCCATGGGATCTGCCCCACCCCCTCCAGCCTAGGCCAAATCTCAGCTCTGTGGTGCTGAACATCAGAATGTAAATCATATAGTCAAGGAGAGTTCTGTATCAGATACGCAAACACCATGGTGCTGCTGCAGACTTCAACTATTGGGTGCAAAGCAGCGGCTGAAGCAGAGCCTGCCAGTGAGGTGGCAGCATAAGGACCTGCAGACAAGAACTGCCATTAAGCTGGATAAATATACATTTTTAGTTGCTGTGTTGGTGTATTTATGTTGGGGAGAATACAAGAGTATGTTTCCTCCTCCTCTTCCTCCTCAGGCTAGCACGCTCACGCACACACACACACACACACACACACACACACACACACACACACACACACACACACACACACACACACACACACACACACACACACACGCACACTGTACATCTCTAGTTTTCGGTGTAGCTGAGTGGGAGTCTGTTCTCTCTAATCAATTTATTATGAGGCACTGAAGTCCTTATGTTTGTTCATTTAACACAGGGAAAATGAGAAACAGCATTTGTTTTTGGTACCGTGAGACCCCGAGTGAAAACCACATGTGTTTCAGCAGGACAAACGCAAGAGCGGAAAAGGGTGAGGTGCAGACGCAAGAGACAGAGACACCCTTCAGAATGATGTCGAAGTGTGATATTGCAGCTTTGAGGAAATGTTGCTTTAATTGCAGTTTGGTATAACATTTAATGCGGTCTGTATGACACCTGGCAAAAATGGTTTACGCTCAGGACAGTGCCAATTATAATTCAGCCAATCAGAAATCTTTCATAAATCCACTGACATGCTCACTGCAACCGCTAGATGCTTATTTGACGAGATGAGATGGGATGGCGACAGACGCACATGTAGTATATCTTCTTTTTAATTACAATGTCTGCAGAGGTGGGACTCTGCTATAAACAATCATCTGTGCAATCAAACACAATAACACCAACACTATGCATTATAATAATACATTCTCACTTTATTATATGCAGTATTTGTATCATTTTCTCACAACACGGCTGGAAAATGTAAAATAAGAGAACAGCGTGCGGCGAAAGAACAGAGGTACCTATCTGTATCATTCATTCAGCAGCTAGAACAGCAGGACTTCTTCGTTCAATTTGATAACGACTATCAGGTGGTGGTGGTCAGATCAGTGGCGATATTTACTGGTATTCTCAGAGCCAGATACACATCACAAGAGAATATAAGAAGAATTCCATTATCATTCCTCTGAATGTAATGCTACTACACTTAAACAAATTTTCACAGATCATAAAAAATAAAATGTGTGCATATTTTTTCAAGAGGCTAGCTCTTTCTCAGCCACATCTTACACTGCAGGTGTTATTAGGACCTTTAAATCTATTGTCTATTATTTTTTGATGGTGTGTAATTTGTGTTTGCATACAAAGCATCAACACATGCAAAAAAAAAATATCCTCCAGGAATTTAGTGTATGATTTACATGCACTTTTCAACAAAACAAAGAAAAGGTATGTGAAGGTATTCTCACATAAGCTAAAAAAAATAAACAAAAAAAGCTAGCAATGCATGAGTAATGAAAATGCATTCCTCTAAGAATATAACAATGACCGGTCTATGTGTGCACACGCTGTACATTGCACAGAGAGACAGAGAGAAAAAAGGAAAATCTAGCGGCAGAAGCTGAAAGAGAGCTGACATCAGAAGACTACGGAGGCTTCAGCACTTAGAGGCCATTTTATTGCTTTGCTGTGGTCAAGTGAGGTGCACCGAGCTCAATTCCACCACAACAATGGCAAAGAGGGCCGCAGAGACAAAAGAGGGCTATCCTTGCTTCTTAACCCCTTCGCTACTAGCAGATCAGTCGCCTGGGGCACAGAGCGAACAGCACCAGGCCACCTCAGAAGAAGCCCGGGGAATGACAAATAGCAAGTCCCAACGTATACACCTACTGTGTGACAACAGCTCCGAATGCACAAGGACACACATTTAGTTATTTACACGGTAAAAACAATAAACGCGCACAAACCCCCAAAAGAATCTATCAGTGGGCAGATGGAGTCGGCTGCTTTTCCTGACCAGGAAGAAGCAGCCGGTAGCTTCACCTCAGCCCCGTCTCACACTGAAACACACTGCAGCCTTCCCTCTATGTCTTTCCATCTCTGCCCCTCCCTCTCCCTTTCTCTCGCTCCTCATCTGGGAACATGGACGGGCTACTACACATTTGCAAGTGAATTACACTTTTTGTTGAGATTTGTGTGCGTGTGTGCGCGAGTGTAAAAACGGAGTAGAGGGTGTGAGAGGGAAAGGGTGCTCCTGCCATCGCTCTTTTCTTCTCTCTATAATCCTGAGGAGGATAAGCTGTGAGGTACACAGAGAGGAAGTGCCATAGACCTGCTGGGGTCCAGCACATCCCAGCAGTACATTCCTACAGCCCAGCTATGAGACACACGTATAGACAGATACACAGTAAAACCTTCTCAGGCACATATGACTACTGTTTGTCACCGTCACTAAAGTGTGACAGGCGCAAATGGATGCAGTGCGTACAGAGAAGAGGAATTAAAAACAGTATGACCTAAATCTGAAATCAAAACTGAGCTTTAGTCAGGATTCGAATTGAAGACAGAAAAAAAAAATCATCATATTAGGGGAAAAAAAACACTCTGCACGTGCATGTCACTGTAAAGGGGGATAAAAGCCACGTCAAACACAGCCCATTTATTCATCTATCTGCCCAGCTGTTAATACTAACCATGCTATGGTGGTAGCAGAGGAGAATGACTGGGATGGAGGAATAAATATGGAGTCAATAGCGACACAATATTAACATCACTTTCACATAGCTTTTTATCTGGCCTTTCAAACCAGCGGTGGCTCACTGACCGACAGAAAAGCTGAGAAGCTGATGGACTGATTATACAACACACACACTGTATTTGGTACAAATACACGGCGTGATGTTGCATCACTGGGTGACCTGGCTGTAAATTAGGGACAAGAAAAAAAGAAAAAAAATGACAGGTCTGACACACAAATCACCTGAGCGCACAGACACACATCCTCTTTTATACAAAATAATATTTCTGCACATGCACAAAATGATTTCAGTTTGGTAGGTTTAACCTGTGTGTCAGTGTTTTTATGTAAATAAAATGAAACTACATTTAAAAAAAAAACACATGCTTCAACAGATAACATGGAATATGAAAGAGGAGCCTTGCAGCTGATGCACTGTCAATATTTTAAAACCTGTCACTCTCGCTCCCTGAAACACCCACACGCACACTTACATTTCGGTTACACAATGCAGATTTCACAGACACAGATAAACAATGCGAGGGCAGTTATCACTCCACAGAGCACAGTAACATAGAGGAAGAGGAAGAGGATGACAAAGAAATAGGGGAGGACAAAAAGACGGCGTGTGTGTCGTCAGAGTCACAGGCCAGAGGGGCCCATGTATTGTTCCAGGGCTCAGTGTAGGGAGAGAAAGGCGACCTGGGCCGCCTCTGTCTAAGCGTCCTCCATGTTTTATGCATTCTGTCCTTTGTGATGATAAGCGCCAGTGCGGAGGGTGGAATGCTGGCCTCCAGGGTCCAAGAGAAGGGTGGGCTTATGGGGGGCTGGGGTGCAGCTCAGTTCAATTTTGCAGCCCTTGGAGTGCTCCCTGTCATCCCTGCATTGCCCACATGTAGGTATATGTAGCCTATACAGACACAAAACTGTTCATCCTTGAGCACAAGAGCCAGCTGCTGCGTAAAATAGGATATATACACAGTCAGTCATAGTCGCTATGCCACACATACACACACAAACACACACACACACACACACACACACACACACACACGTACACTCAGCTTTTACGACACTGCCAGTTCTGGACAGGCATGCATCACACAGGTCTTCTACTCACAGTCAATACAGCGAGCCAGAAATAAGACAGTCTTTATCCCCGTTACAACACTGCTATCTAACAAACAGCTTTGTTTGCTACAAAACTGATATCGTACATTTATTACAGAAGCAATACTGAGATTCCAGTCAAGGACACAGATCCACAAGCACATTACAATCCCCCTTCCATGACTACCACAGCATTAATTTATTGTTTGAAATGGAATACAAATTTGTATAAATTTGTGTCACACATTATTGCGCGGTGTTCTATGACAGCTTGTGAATATCTTTCACTGAGGGAGAGAAAGTCAAAACAGAACCCATACTTTGCCTTTAAACACTACTGAATGGAGAGGGATTTTTCTCCTTCTCCCTGTTTTTCTATTATCTTTATGATAAGTGGGTAACATCTGCTGTAATTTGTCTGAATTTGAACACTGGCTTAGATTTGTTCTTATTATTTTTTAAACCACTAAAAAATGTAAAATATATATATATATATATATATATATATATATATATAATATTAAATATAAAAACAAAACTGTATCATAACAAAGAGCGACATGGCACTTTTAAAAAGAAATTTGATTTTCTGAATGCCAATATGCCCACAAATCTGAATGCTGCTACACACACACACACACACACACACACACACACACACACACACACACACACACACACACACACACACACACACACACACACACACACACACACACACACACACACACAGACATATGAGCATCTTCTCAGTCATAAATCTAGTCTACCACAATGATTTAACCAAGATTGTTAACACGATAACATTGTGAAAGAGCAAACCACAAAAAAACCCCCGGTAACTTCACTTCAAAAAGATAAAAGGATGACATTGGAGAGGAAGAAAAAAAAAAGCTCAAAAGAAGACTGGGAGGGGAATTTTAAAAGAAAAAGGGGGCTGCTTTCTGTGGATAAAGAGGAGCCCTTTTGGACACTCTGGGCTGCTGGGATTAGGGATCAGCTACAGCATTCATGCACACCGTTAGCATGCTTACATCCACACACACACACACACACACACACACACACACACACACACCTGAGCATGACATCTCCTCCACTCTCCTCTGCCACTTTCTCGCTCTCCTCTGTGTTGAGCCAAGACCCCACCACCCCCACCATCGCCGCCGTCGCCGCCTGCTCCTTTATGATAGCATGACACGTATACTGGCCTCGGCTTCAGGACAACTGGAAGAATTGGTCTTCGCTGCACGACCTTGCATATTCAAAAAACCACACATCAGATTCAAAGCCATCATCTGCGTCGACTGCTCTCACCTACCCGTCCACACAACTAATGGTGGAGATGGACACTTAACATTCCTTTCTGATTTCACAGAAGACACATCCACACAAAGGTGGACCTATTCATATTTATGATGCTTTGCTTCTCACATCTCGGACAACACACAGAGGAAGGGAATTCATTCGAATTGGCTGGCGACTATTTATTCAAATAGAAACAAATAAATAAAACGACTAATGTTAACATAAGCAATTAGAATAATGCGTTTAAATTTTCTTCTGCAAAAATGATCCCACGTCTTGCTTGTAGGATCATAAATATGTGTCGTTTTGTTTTTCTGTATGCTCACATGCATGCACGCTGTCTGGTACACTAACGTAACTGTGCTGAATCTCCCATGTCTGGCCTTAGCCTGCTGTTCACCCAAAGAGGGCTCTCTCCGACCGAGGACATGACAGCGAGCTCCCCCACGGTGCCGGCGCCCGAGCATGGAAGGGTGGGAGTTAAGGAGGCAGATACGCAGAGACAGAGAGGACGAGATGGAGAGCGAAAGAGTGTGAGAGACTGAGAGCGAGAAAGAGAGGGAGAGGCACAGTGAGAGGAGGAGAAGGGGTTATGACAGCCAGAGGCGCTGTCTCCCTTTTCTCTGTGTTACCCCCAAACCATGAAACAAGCCTATCCATGACGACTGCCTCCCCCCTTTATCTCGTTCACCCAACTGGACATGCTGCTCTCGCTCACACAGCCAGACGCCATCTGAATTCTATGAATATACCTGTCATCAAATATTGTAATCGAGAGGGGCCAGGTGCAGAAAGTGGACGAGCGTTTTTGTTGTGCATCATCGGTGGCATCTCCACAGTAGAAGCTGCTATCATATACCGGCATTACAACGCCAAATAATCTCTTTATGTTAAGAACAATTATAGCAAAAAACACTGATGTAGCAATCCAGCATACACCCTTACTTGATAAATAGTATAGCTAGAATCATGTTTTACAACACCACTATCACAAACAAAGCATTTATTAGCATTCTGATCTCAACAAAGAATTTTCTTACATGTCCAACATCATCATATAACATGTTTACAATTCGGTCTAATTTTTAGAAGCATGTACGCGACGGTTTAAAACAGCTACCTGATGCCACAAAGCTCTGGGTAACCAGCTCCACAATAATTAAAAATAATTCAAATTTAATTATTTAGAATAAACTCATGAGGACAAATGCTTGCATGACAGTATTTTTCATTTGTTTCAGACAGATTATTAAACTACTTTCCCATTTTCCTTCAAATTAAGTACATAATCCATCTGCATCTAAATGTTTCTGATTCATTGATATATTTAAATGTTTGTTAGCATAAAAAAGGTAAATGAAAAGCTAGTCTTGATAACTATATTAACAAAAATGAATGTTAAAAATTGTTCTAATTAATCTCTGAAAATACTCTGCTGGCACCTTAACATGAACGCAATACTTCCAGTATCACAGTGAGAGATGAGCTTGAGATACTACAGTTAGCGACACCAAAAACACAACAGCTGACAATATTTGAAATAGAATACATAGAAATGAAGCCAGTGACATTCCTATACCTTTCCCCCCCAGAACTGTTATAATTAAACATAAATATGACAATGAGCCAAGACTGGGAGGGGGGGCGAAATCAGACAGGTGAGATGACAGTAAACATTTCTGCTGTCTTTGTTTTGTAACAGAAGAGGGAGAGAGAGGGAAGGGAAGGGAGGAGGAGGAGGATGAGGATGAGGAAGAGGAGTGTTACTGTCAGACAGGAGGAGGAAGGGAGATCACTCGTGTTTTTGGCACAGCAGCCTACCTGTCCTATATAACACCTTTAAATTCACAGTCGCTGGAATCTACAACACACACACACACACACACACACAGAAGTTGCAGATACAAAAATAAAAGCACGGAACAAAAGCAGGAAAATGAGGAAATAGGAATAAGGATGAAATTTAAAGTTGATTGGTAAGCATGGCCGTTCCTCTTGTTTCTCACAGTGCTAATCTGTTTCCCTGCCTGCTCCTCTCCAGTCTGAAAGGTAGGGATCTGTTTACCTGACCTCTCCCCCTGATTGCTCCTCCATGGCCCATGGCTATCTGACCCCTCCGCTCTCCCACCCCTCCTTCCGTTAGAGGGGGTTTCTTCTCTCTCTTTCTGCTGCCTGACAGCCTTATTTTAATTTCATTTCTTTGAGAAAAAAAAAACTGTCTATTTTTGTTTCTCCCATCCTAAAATAAAGCCAAAGTCTTAATCCTTGCAGATGCTGACAACCGTACGTGGGGGGCTTTTGTGTGGCTCCCCCAAAAAACATAACCGAACCATCACCCTCTCTTCTCCCAGCCACGCTCTCCCCCATTATCCCTCGGCTGTTTTTTTGCGAAGGGGGTTTCCTCTCTTTCTTTTTTATCTCTTGCACTCACTCCATGACCCCTGTTCCCCCTGTTTTTTGCTGTCTGACCTAACCCCCCCCACCCACCCACACACACACACACACACACACACACACACAAACACACACACACACACACAGCTTCTCACCCCCCTTTCTGTTTCCCCCCCACATCCTATCATTGCCTCTTGCTCGCTCGCAAAAAACCTTTTTTTGCCTCCCTTTCTTTTCCTCGTCTCTATGTCGCGAAAAATATCCAAGACTGACTTATAATTCTCGCCGCTTTCTTGTTTTTTTTCCTCCTGTATACAGAGATACACTGCAATCCCTTTCGAAAAGTAGTCTTTTTTTTTGTTGTTTTTTATAAAAGTGATATTTATGGAGATGTCGCAATTACGCGTAAAGTGCCATTTTTCCGATCACATCCATTTTTTGGGTAAGATTATTATCAGCGCAGTTGTAGGTGGTCAGAAAGTAGTGTTTTTTATTAAAAAATGGGCCTTGCTGTGTGTTTGCAAAGCCGTATGTTTTTCCACCGAGAGAACAGCCTTGTTCTATTTTTGGGTAGGTGGAAGATATCTCGTAGTAGTTTGACTTACAGAAAAAATCCTGCAAATGTTAACTGGCTTAAGCGGCTACTAAACGCATGCAGTGACCTACAGGTTTAGCCTGGACCATACTTTAAGTTTCCGGCAGTAACTTTGGAATGATTATGTCTGTTTAAGGTCAGACTAATAGGGCAATGTTTGGGTTTTTTTTTGTTTTTGTTTTCTTCCCGGTCAGCATTTTTCGGGGAAAAGGAAAAAAAATGCTCTCTTGAAAGTCAGATACGGTAGCCAAGTAGTTGGAGGCAGCAGATCCAGCCTGCGTCTGAGCCACATGTCTGCTCTGTGCAGCTCACAAATCTCAGGCTGTCCGTGTACAAGGTCCTGCTGATCCGCTCTTGTCATGAAGGAGACCCGGGGCTCCGTTTTTTCCTCCAACACCACCACATTCACATAACACACACACACACACTCGCAAACACAAACCCTCCATGCACGCACGTCCACGCAACACACACACACAGACACACACACTCGTGCCGATCGATTTGCATGTGACTTCGTCAGTGAATGAGCGAGAATCGACTCAAAAACAACGCTTCAAAGAGGCAAACAGCTATGAAAAACAATAATAAAAAAACAAACAGAGATGGACAAAGTGGGGTAAAGAAGGGGAAAGTGTAGCTTGGAGGAGCTGAAGGCAGGGCGGAGGGATTGCACATTTCAGACAGAGACGTGTCGGAGAAGAACAAAAAATGTCTTTATCCAGAAGAGGATTTTTTTTTTTTTTGTAGAAGCACACGACGGTGCTGAAACCCCCGTTTGGATGTGGCAAGTGTCAAATCTGGTCAAAATGTACAAAGCGAGAGACGGTGCCTTTTTTGCCGGACGCACACGGACCCACAGGCTGGACTTGGAGCTCCTTTCCTGGGCTGCGCTCATGTGGAGCTGCCGCTGCCCTTCGTCCGCTCTGCACAGCTCCGTCTCTTACTGCATTTGTGCCTCCAAAACACGTCTCTCGACAACCATAAGCCCTCTACACCTTCCCCCGATCCCACGGAAAAGCACGTATTTGTTTCAAAACCGTGCTTTTCCACGATCAACTGCTTGGAGTGGATCGCTGTCTTGCCCGTTTCTTATCTTCCATTCATGAGGAGGAGAGGACGAACGCTGATGTAAACACAGGTAACGATACGAAACCAGGGCGAAAATCGAGAATAAAACCCACAACTACTTGCATGAAATGAACTTGTGATCGCCAGTCATTGCTCACAATGTGAGAATAGCCAGCGAACCGCTACACGTAAAGTAGGAACAGATAGAAAAGAGATCCAGATAAGTCACACAAGCGAAAAGAATAGGATCGTGGAAACAGAGAGGAAAAGAGACAAACGCAAAGTTGAAACTTACAATTTCTCGCTGCCGCTTTGTGATCCTCGCTTTTTAATCCAGTATTGAGATGATTTAGCTAAAGATCCCATCAAGGCAGTCCCCTTTTGGTCAGTTTGCGCTTAGGGTGGCAAAAGAAAGATCATTGTTGTTGCGGAGTGTAAAAAAAAGAGACCGAAGTAGGTACTATTAGTTGTTAAAGGCAATATAAAAATAATTTGGATGCAAAGCAGGCGATGAGTCTTGTGTTAGAGGGAGCGAGGAAGAGGTGAAAGTGAGATCTGATGATTGAAAAGAAAAAACTCTTTGGATCTTTATTCCTGCTAATTAGTTTCCTGCAAAAAATGGCTGTGATTAATTCAGTGCGCATGTGCTTCATTACACAGGCACGAAGGGAAGGGCTAATTAGCCGCCTTCTGGATCAATAAGATTCAGCAAAGGAGAGAGCTCGGGAGAGAGAGGGAGGGAGGGAGGGAGGGAGAAAGAGGAGGGAGGGAGGGATGGATGGATAGATACAAGTAGGAAAAAAAGAGGAAAGTAATGATCAGGAATTGAAAATATGGAATTAAGAACAGCGGAAAGTAAGAGTTTGATTAGACGGAAGACAGTGAAAGTTAAAGCTGGAAGCAGCAGCAGGCTGGAGGCGCAGCTTTCCCTCCGCTCTTTTACACTTTTTCTAACGTTTTTGCGTCCCGATTTTTTTTAAAAAACATTTTAAAAGCAAAGATACGCACACGCGGCGGCCGCTAAAAGTACACAGGCGATCATGTTTTGTTTTATTTTATTCTGTCCTCTTTCAACCTCATTTTTTTCTAGTCGCGCCAAAGCTTCTCGTATAAAAGCGCTGTTTTTCTCACTGAGTTTATAGGCAACGTTTGGGACAACTTATTGAAAAACATAACATGAGTTTCGGAAATGGCTAAAAAAAAATGGAAATAGACAGAATCGAGGCTGCCAACTGTGACCGTGAATCCAACTGTCGCGTTTGTGAATAAGCAAAAATAAACATCCCCCCCCAAAAAAACAAACAAACAAAAAAAACAAAACAATGAAATTAAATGGAAGCGATTCGTGCATCTATGCAAAGCAGAAGTGTAACAGCAACATATAGACAGGCTGCCACGGTGTCCTGGTGTAATCTGCAAAGAACAGAGCTTAGCATAAGTACAGTGGCACCTGGATATTATCAGAGCCAACTGTGTATTTGAACCGGTGAATATATATTTTAGGCATTAAGAGAAAATACCACTTGCTCAGAGGCAGGAGTTAAATAGTCCTGATACGTGGCTTCAAAATTCAAACTTTAATAAACTTCAAGCAAATCAACCTGCACACTGCATTTGAGGAAATCGTTGGTATATTTTCAAGTTTCTACTGAATAAAAATATGAATTCAATCACGATGTGCTTCATGATACGAGATAAAGAGAACTTACAGCAAAACGTGTTCCTCAACTTACACATGTAGTGTGTATGCATGGATTCATTTAGAATAAAAAACAGCAAATTTAAGGCTCTTTAGGAGAATTTAAAACCCAGCTTTCCTAAAAAAAAAAAAATATATATATATATATAACATGGATAAAAGTATGACGGAGAAGATGTGGAAGTCATGTCGTTATTTTACACTGGTCAAAATATCACTCCAAGTTAAATTCAACATAATATTTCACAGCACTCTTGTAATATAAAAGAAATGAATTGTTGCAAAGATGTGTGTGACTATGCAGCACAAAAGTTTAAATGTATATATTTTTAAAATGAAATCTGGAAACTCTTGAGAGCTGCTTTGTACGAGTACAGTATGCAAAGAAGTTCTTTTATAAATACTTGTTGAAGCCTCACTGTATCCTGTACAGCTGTGAGACTTTATTTAAATTGTAAAATATGCAGAATATGTATGGAATAGGTATTTAGAAAAAAAAGAGCAGGTTTATTCTTACCCAGCACACCAGGAAAAGACTTGGGAGTGTAGCTGTAACAGAGATAGGTGATGGGGAAACAGGCTATTGTGACATCTATTGCCAAACTGCTGGGAACACGTTGTCAGTATAGGTTCCCTTAAATAACAATAATAATAATAATAATGATAAGAGTAGAAATGTGTGACAGACAGGACACCGGCCTGTGTGCATTCAATCCTAGTCTCATTCTGATAATATGACAAGAAGCCCAGATGGTCACTGTCTCATCTCATTCTGAGGTGATTTCAAATTTCTACAAACCTTTATGATCAATACTAACATAAATCTGTAGAGATTTTTGTTTTATTTTTTTATTTATTTATTTATTTATTTTATAATAATCTTCCCGTGAACCCTCTGGAACTGATGTCCCCATCGTTTCCTCCGAATGTATTTCGAAAAAAGAAAAAAAAATCCACCTTTGAGTCTCTCAGTGCTCTTTGTTATGATAATTTTATTGTTGATTCTCCGAGGAAATGGACAATCCCTGGCAGTCTCAGTATGCACACTTTCTGTGCAAACAGCTCCATATAGAGTCCCGGTCCACTGAATACAAGTGGCAGCTTTCACTGATCACATAACGTGCTGTGTTTATTGAAACAATACGGGATTTTTGTTGGGCTGCGTCTATAGTCTGCTGAATTCCGATGCAGAGTTGATAGACAGATAAATGGCAAAAAAGAGTCGAATCCAAAACGCTGCGTTCTGCACAACTTCAAGTAGCCTTTAGACTGATATTATTTTTAAAAGACAAGAGAAGTGGGTTAATAAAGCGGCCTGAGATGTAGATTTCCTCACATGAATGTAACATGTTTGTAATTTTTTAGAGATTGCACACAGCTGATGTGTGCAGAAGCATTTTTGTCGTGTTGTAGTGGTGGCTGATGGGATATATAGACCAGATTTTATATTTTTTTCATCGGCCTTTGACTTAAAGGTTAGAAAGGTTACGGAACCCCCCATGAGATTCGGCGTTTCTACAGATCCAATAGCATATATTCCTTTGAAGAGCCTATGAAAATCAAACTTCTTACATTGTAGCTTATATGAGCAGCTCCCCCCTTTCCATCGCTCTCTCTCTCGCTCTCTCTCTCTCTCCCCCCTTTCCCTCACCCTCCCTCCCTCCCTCTCTCGTCTCTCTCTCTCTCCCTGCTGGTAAAATATATGGTGTGCTGTAACACGGCATTTCCTCAGCACTTGCCTTCCACAAGCCGCGGCAAGCACTGATACCTGTTTTTAAGCAATGCAGCATCTGCTACAGCCCCATCTGAGCACAGAAAACACGAGAAAAACTGCAGCGAGCCCCGTCGAACACTTTCTTCGCATTTTTTTGTTTCGCAGTGCGAGGAGGCAGACTGCAGGAATCTCGAGGATTTGCGACGTGTCTGCTCTCTCGGGAAAGGAGAGATTGTAAAAATGAATAGGTTGAAAATAGCGTGCGAGTGGAGTTAAAGGGGCTACGAGATAATAAAAGAGTCTGCTGTAATTTGAGGCTTGTAGGAGGCAGCTTTGAGCCAGCCAGTCGCCTAAAGCCCAACAATGCAAAGTTGAGTTTACAAATTTATGCAAAAAGGCCTGATTGGCATTACTCCATCAGTGACCGTATTGAGTATGTAGGCTAAGAATCAAAAGAAGAGGCAGCCTGACGGAGGCCTTGATGCTTTTAGGGCCTATGCATCACTGAAAAGAGAATAAGGGGGAACTGACAGGGTCTGAAGCTTTTGTGTTACCAGCATTCAATTGCGCCTCTCAGTGGGAAGGATAACTGTCCACGTGCCAGCCTCAATAGGCATACATCGATGAGTGGCATTGCAAATTCAACACAACCTGTGGCTATGACAGCTCGTGGATGTGACAAAGAAAAGGGGAGAGCAGCTTAAAATGCAAAAAGAAAAAAGAAAAAGAAGTGCTCCGTGGATGTTGGGGCCAACATGAAAGTAGTTCCTGACCATCGCCAAGAAGTGCAAGAAACCAGTCGTTTCTAGTGTCAACTTTGACTAATATTTACTTCACTTTGTTCAAATCAAGTTCAATTAAAAGTCACGTCATTTCATACATCAGCAAACCTCCTGCGCGCGTGCACACACATGCACGCGCAATCCCGGACCCTTTAAAAAAAAAAAAAAGCACAAAAGGAAACAGAGGAAATGAGCAAAGGGGTGAAGGTATTTAAAGATAAAAAGCTGCTATCGAGAAAAAGTCATATAACTTTATAAAGAGATAACGACCATTATATTCCGAAGGATTTGGGGGGGATTTGAGATGTTCATAGGGCTGCAATATTAACAAGCAGAGTGTCAGTCAGAGGCTGTGTTCATGGTAAACACAGATGAAAAGGGCGTTCTTTAGGAAGAGATTACGCTATGAAAATATTTCTCAATAAAAACAAGGCTGTAGGTGCAGCTTACGGAGGTGGACCGGAGGCTCAAGGTAGGACTCCAAAATAAAAGCTAAACAAAACAAGAAGAAAAAAATAGAGGAAAACGCTGGATGGGTTTGGAAAATTAAAATTAAATAGTTTTTCCTTAGTTTAATATAAAAAAGAACATGAAGACAGTGTGCATATGCTGGGCCTGTAGGTTCTCCACGTGTCCGCAGCTCGGATAGAAACATTTGGATTAGTGGGAGACCAAGTTTTTCACATTTTTAAAAGGAAAAAACTTTCCACGTGCCTCTAATAATTCTCCACATATAACTTATTCGAGGGGAAAAAAAAGTTTCATTTAAATTCTAAGAAAATATGCAAATTCTCATCTCCATATTCGTCGATTTTTCTCTCTTTTTTTTTTTTTTTTTTTTTTTTTTTTGCGTAATAATGGATCGAATGAACGCGTGGAGGCTGCGCTGTTTACCTCCACATCTCACATGAGAGGCTGGTGTCCGGCTCCTCGGGTTTCCAGGGCGGATAGGGCAGCACAGCCAGGTGCAATGGGAGCGCCCTCTTATGTTCAGCCTGACCACTGGGATCAAGCAGCGCATCAACTCTTTCACAGGAGCCAAGCGCCTGCGGACCAACTGGTCTTTGCGCAAAAAAAGAAAAAAGGAGAAAAAAAAGCGCACCTATTTTTTTTTTCTTCTGCCATCCAGTCTATGATTATAGATTAAACTGAGTCGCATGTAAATGATGCGAACCAACACGTTCGTGTTATTAGGTGGACAAAAGAGGTGAAGGCTATCCACAGCGGGAAATCACAAACATTACTGAGAAAAGGGGGAAAAAGTAGCAGTGCCACATTCATGCACTGTCCGATTTTTTTTCCTTTTTTTTTTTTTTCTTTTTTTAAGAAAAAGAGTCTTGACTTTTAGGGAGTGACAAGATCAGATCAAACTTGAACTTGGCCTAATTAAGGAGGAGATTTCATACAGAATCATGGAAACTAAAATGACTAAAAATGCATATATTTAATTTAAAATCTAAACTTTACAGTCGTTTTATTGTGTGGCTGTACATGAAGCATGCTGTGCACTCTTGATATCATTCCAACCCTAAAGCAAACGTCCTCTATAAAGAAAACAGCATCTTTTTTGCAAACCTTTACTTATAGGCTTTGTATTTCTACAGCTTTTTGCTCGAAATGATAATTTTGAAATGTATGTTTTCTTATAGTTTCCATCCCTGTGTCATGTCTGGCACACAGAGAACGTTCTTGAGTGGATACAAGTCAGTGTGGAGAATCTTTTGTTTAGCCAAACTGAAGTGTAACGTTTGTAGTTGGAAATGCTGCAGTCCTGCCTGTATTATAGCAAATATTATATCCCATCATTTATTCATCATTCAGCTGGTTTTAACTTTAGAAATGCACATGCAACGTGTTTTACAGAACTAAATATTGAATTGTTCACGTTGGTGGATATTTTCTTGAAATGTCTGTAAATGGAGTTGTTTGCTTGCTTGTTTATTTTATTTTTTTAATTGTTCCTGATATTCTGTATCATGAGACTCCTTTTCTATTTGCTTGATTTTATGACTGCCTGTTTATTTATAGCCAATATGTTTGCTTTTTGATCATTTATTTTTGTTTGTTGATCTAATTCCTTACAAATAAAATTAAAATGCCCCTGTAAAAAAAAAAAAAAAAAAGGATGCGTCATCTGCCCGTTTGTTTTACATCTTCTTAAGAAATGTTCCTGATGAAAACTGTTTGACACGTGTTAATGATAGATCGCATGCAAAGCAGCAACACAAGGGCGAACCTGACACCACATTTCTGACTGCAACTTGAGGTGAAAGGAAAAAAGAAAAACCTGCATCTGTTGTCTGCTGCTGCTGCTGCTGTTGTGATTTTTTTTTTTCTTCTTAGAGTTTGGACTCGAATAAATGACGAGCGGCCGTCTGGTCAGTCTGCCTCATTTACATGAGAAACAAGAAGGCATATCAATTCCTCTCTCTCATCCATTTACTCGCCCTGCCACTACTACCTTATTAATGATCCTTATGCATTATTCACACACAGTTTTGACGTTTGAATTTTGGGGGAAAATAGTCGTGTTAACCCATAATTATTCTGTCAATATTCGGGAGATTGTCGTAAAACAGTCGAAAATCCCCGATGTGTTGCTGCCTTTGCTTGATTGTACAGATTATTTCACCCTGACCACTGCGATTAAATCGAATCAAAGAGCACATACACGTACAGATTCCCCCAAAATCAGCGAGCGTGACTCCCTTCTTTCTGCCTCACCCTCCCTCCCTGTCTCCCCCCTCCTTCTGTGAGTGTGTGTGTATGTAGGATGGTGTGTGTGCGAGGTGTGTGTGTGTGTGTGTGTGGTGGGGTATATCACAGTGTCACAACATATTTTTAGAAATATATTATTATTATTATTATTATTATTATTATTATTATTATTATTATTATTATTATTATTATTATTATTATTAATGTGTACAGTTAGGCTATAAATGTTTCCCACAGACTAATTTTAAAAATATACACAACAATACTGTACGTGAGCAAAGCCTCAGCACTTCAGCCTCATCACATCTCACCTCCTTTAAGTCCAGAACACATTTCTGTAAGAAAATTATTTTCTTTTCTTTTTTCAAACGAGTTCAAACCATGAAAAACTCCAAATAATGTTATTTTAAACAGATTATGTGTGTGTGTGTGTATATATACGTGTGTGTATTTTTTTGTCTTTCTTTCCTTCAAAAGCAGATGCCACAACACCTTTACCACCATCAGATCTCCATATCTTACAACTCACACATATAATACAGGATATTCCAAATTCACAAATTGCAAAAATTCTAAGTAAAAACACACAAAATAAATACTGATAAAAATAGAAAATAAAGCCAAAGCTTGTGTTAAGTCTGGGATTTAACCACAGTGTTACAGTTTGACGCCAAACTCTCGCCTGAATATGCAGTGTGTCAATTATTTTAAGGTAAATACGACGTTAACTGAGTGAAGGATAAGCACCAGACCAGGCCTTGTGATAATGCACATTTCAGATCGGGGGGACACAGCGAATGAATGGAGAAATCCTGCAAGCTGCTGTCACAGACTGTGGGTGAGAGACAGGCAGGACTCGTGGGGTTTTTACGCGCTTTGGAGAGGCTCACTGAAACAGAGGGATCCCAAAATCAGAGCCATATGACCACTCCAGGCAACAGCTCCACTAGCTGCTGGTTAAAGCGACCCATACGGGACGGAGCACAATCACAGAATCCCTGCAACGCCAAAGAAAGAAAAAAAAAAAGGGGGGGGGGCCTATTTAAATGCCACTTCGTACTCGCTGCGTTTTGCACTTGAACGTAACAAACTTAAAGAGAGTAATTTTCCTTGATGTCAAGAGCAGCCCGCAAAACAACACGATGAGATGAAACATGACAGGTGGAAGCGACACAGAAGGCAAATAGTACAGATCCAGGATTATAGCCAGAGGTCAAATCCAAGCCATGCGTCACGCACAGCCTCTGGGTGCCGCAGCGTCATCTATCTACAGCACGAGGCCTGGGTCAAAGGAGACAGCAACAATTTCAACTTTTTCTTCTGATAATTCATAAAGAAGAAGAAAAAAATCATACAAAGCATATTTAAATCGAGAACTTGCAGAATAAGCATCAAATGAGGGATTTGATACATTTTGAACAGAGTTTGAAATACTTCAAAGGCTTTAAATGTGCCAAATTAAACACCCAATTTCTGATTATTGTAGAACAAATTCAACATGATGAGTTTTACTATTCAAAGCAGTGACACAGATGTGAGAACAACACTGTTGAATAACAATGTCTTTATAGGGACATGATGGACAAGTGCTGCCTATTTACAATGAATAAAATGTCAGCTTTTGATTTTCCTTTGCATCCTCGGCGGCTATTCAGCGTCTGACAGTGACATGGACCCAGTGACTACACACACTGAGGCGCCAACACACACTCCCTCAGTGGGCTACCATTCAGACAAAGTGAGAGAAGTGAATGCAGACATGGGTGGGGATCATGGGGGAATTTTACATGCATGGAAATCAACTCCTCGCCACTCCACTACACAACGACGCCCTTGCTGGTGCAGAGACAGCATCTGTGCAGCATCTAGTTAAGAAACAAACCTAACAGGCTCAGCCGAAGCCTCGCGCTGATCAAAAACCCCTCCGGAGCTGTGAGGGAGCCCCTCTGGTTGTGCCAAACTCATTTCAGCTGGAGGCAGAATTACAGATGCTTAACCCCTCTCAGCTCTCCTAAACTTCATCTAGGTGGCAACAAACCCCAACCATGTTTGCTGCGTGAGGTCAGTTTGGGCGGTTAGGGGTCATGGAGCGTTGCCTGTCCTTTAACTGATTTGGCCCCTTTGGTGTAAATGCCTCAGCGGAGGTGAGGTTAACCCCCCCTCTAGCCTGAAGTGCTCCAGGAGTCAATAAAACCAAGCGATTAGTGGAGCCGTTCCTTTTTTAGGTGTTAGCTTGTTAAGGGAGTTACTAGTAAAGGTGTTTACTTTTGCATGACAGATGCACCACAGGAGACCTTAAACCAGTAGGTCTGCACCAGTCCATCTACCACTACTTATATCACCTATGCCCTACATGCATTCATGCACAAGTATGCAATATTGAAATGAAAGCTGTCTTCTAAAATGAGTTCTCTAGTCGAAACACACCATCTTCCTGATTTACAGTTTGGTTTCCAGAGGCCTTACATATCAGGCATTGTGGGGAAGATGCTCAACAACGCTACCTTTATTTTTTCTACCTGCTCACGCGACCTGCTTTCCTGCCAAGATCACTTCTGCCTTATGGATTTCAGCAGCAACAGTCAGCTGACCTCATTCCTGAGGCAGAAATACTAGCCTTCACCTAATTCAAGCACTTATTGTTTCGCTGTGTGTCCATTGTATACGATACACAGGAGGTTTGGAGAGCGACCAATGTCAGCGAAGGGTTATGGTCCCCTCTTTACTGGGTTAATATACCCACATCATGACATGACTGCAGCTGACATCATGCTGCAAGAAATTAGAAACAATGCAACTTGTAATTTTGATAGATAAGTGGTTCCTGAATAATTTGCAGTGTTGTGAGTCTCTACAACACTGCGCATATCAGCTGAATTTAGTCCACTTAAACAAGTTGTTTTGCTGTTTATAAGAGTAAAAAAAAAATATCAACATGAAAAACTGTCTTTGAATTCCAAAAGGTCATACCTTCCCTGTGGTCAAATGACCGACAGTGATGTGATATTCCCTTTCATAGCTTAGAGGATAAACTGTGTGCATTGAATCACAGGGGCACATTAATTCACATCATGGCAGCTTGTAAATTAATCTGGAATCATCACGTTAGTCTCTTGCTCATTTCGAATTTGATTTACAATAAAATTTGCATTGATTTTATGCATAATTTTCTGTTTTTCAAAGCCTATTTCTTCAGAACTGAGCCATTTTAAATACTATGTCCAGTTTTAGACAGCAGAAGTAAGAAGGTTGCTAATGGATTGAGGCTTTAATACACAACCAATTTCTGTCCAGTGTGGCAGCGGTTTACAAATATTATCTCTCAATCTGAAAGTAAGGAAATACAGTTTGTTTTCTTTTACAGTGAAATGTTCAATTCAAATCTAATGTAATATTACATTTCCCTTTGTTTGTAGTTACTAAAGAGTGCAGTTTCATTATAGTGTGTACATCAGAAACACAAAGGGCATTATCCAGCCTATGAATCTGTAAGGATCTTCAGATTTTGGTATGTATGTTCATAGATGTACTGCTTTTTCTGGCTTGTGTTTATAGAATAAAACTGATTCTATGCTGTCTGTGAATCAATAACTTTTATATCTATTTTCTTCTCTGCTGGTTTCAGCAACAGGGAATGCAAGAGGACACAAGTAAAGATAAGGAATACACTTTTAATTATAAACTAAAGCATCCTATCCTGAGATAAGTACTACAGTGAAGTTGATATTTTCTTGTAACCCCACCCAAAAGTGCGAGACTTTAAATGGCAGCTTCAGGTTTACCATTCTGAGTGTCTCAATACACGTCAATTTACAAGTATATATATTGCAGCACATGCCTGAATCCGCTGTATTTCTCTTTAAGCCACAACACAACCGCCTGAGCCACACACTGATAAAGTGGAATTATGCGATGTATTGGCAATGCTCGAGCATTTTGTACATTCACATGAGATATAAAGCATGTAACAAGAATGATAACCTGTGTTTTGTCTATTTTTTGATCTTATACATTTCCTCAGGAAGAAAAGGGGAAAAGGGGGGAGAGAAAAAGGAAGCTGGTTTTAGTGTTCTCTGTTTAGAATTGTAAATGTATTGCATAGGCCCTGCTGTCCAATTACATATATCTTTCATGTATGAAATCATGCATGTCTTTTCCTCTAAAAGGGGAGGGCTAGCACAAAGGGAGCAACCCCGACTGCAGCAGAACAGTGTGCAGCCCACATGAAAAATAAGGTCTAGTGTCGGAGCCCTGGAGCCCTGGGCAAGGAGCACAGCTCCATCAGCACACAGGCCGGGGAGGGGAGTTGCTTTCCCCCAGACTGGAGCCCTTTCCACTCCTGACTCCTGCTGTATTATTGTTGCCCTATTTGCGAGGCAGCTGACCCTTTGGGTCCTAAATCAGACTTTATAGAAAATACATTTCAGATCACGTCCTTAATTAGCTCCACAATGATAAATATTGTTTCTTGTGCTTTCAAGTGTTTTCTCTTCACCCGCACTAAAAATAATCTTTAAAGATGCAGGAGAAAATAAAAGGCTGTTTATTTATTTATTCTGTCTTCCTTCATTCTCATTTTCAAAACAATGACTTGCTGCTGGGTACGAAATTTGAGTGACCCAAATTTAGTTAAATTACTTTGAATTTTTCAAACAAATCTCTGTAGACCATAAAGACATAACTCACCTCATTCAGTCTCTTTGTCCTGCTGCTTTTAACATATTCACTTGATTGCATAAACAAATGTTATTCTTAATGTGGTATACTTCCAGTTTGAAGAATAATGCTTTTTTTTGTTGTCAGCAAACTAAAATTAGAATTTTCACCATTTGTACGAAGGGAAGGAAATGCTATGCTACATAGGCGTAAAGCCTAATCTCTATATCTTTTTATCAGATGCTATTTGATTCCAAGTCATTGCCTGAGAAAAACTAAAATCATGCATATTCTCTTATCAAGCAGAATAATTTAATATAGTCTGGATAACCTGGGATCAGGTCTTAATCACTGACTGAAAATGTGTTGTCAGTCTTGTGCAAAATAACTGGGAAACCGAACTCTAATAAAACCAGGAGCGAAGCTGATTTCAAAGTCACTCTGAATGGAAATGCTCATTTCACAACCATGAGCTATGAAGCCCAAAAATGTATGTATGCATCAGAAATGTGCCATTGTTGCACAAGATTCAAACACACACTGTATATCTATTCTTGTACACTCCTGAACACACACAGTAAAACATAATATACACCCATCAGCAACACACCCACCCTCACAAACAGTGGTGACATTTTATCAGCCAGAAAAATCACTTTTGTCCCTTTAAACTTAAAAACACCCACATCTCGGAACATTCGCACATCCCATTACTGACAGGAATACCGATAACTGTAATAGAAAGCATTCAACAGGGTGCATACTGTAGATGTGTCATTGTGTGAAACTGTAAATAAAATGTGTTTCCTGCACATTTGTGCCCCTTTATGTGCATGTACAGTGTGTGTTTGCATGTCCACACAGCGTTACATATGCAGCAGCTAATGACAACACGCTAGTGCATATAGTGTGTAATCTGCCTCGTCACTTACTGCAAGCTCTACCTGGTCACTGGCCAAAGCCTGCAAGGGCCAAGTGAACAACTCAGGGCGAGCATCTATCAAGCAAACAACCCCAACATATTCAGAGCCTCTAATCCGAGAGGAACAAACAAGTGAGCAGAGCATGAAAGTGGGGCATTTATCAGCCAGACTTTCCTTTACACCAAATCCGAAGGCGAGCTAACCATGTAGGGGGACACAGGCCGGGGACAAGTTAGCTTCAAAGCCCTGAAGAAGTTAAAGGGCTTAGGGCTTGGACAGCAGGAGCAAGGGGAGGACTTCACAGCCTTACCTGATGGGGTTTTTGGTCTGAGTTTCCAACACACGGAAGCCCCTCTGTCTGCGTTTTCGTTTCAAGTGTCTGTTTGAAGTCAGCAGGCAGAAAGGTCACGCCCTCTCGGTCGCAGCAGGTTCGTCGACGCAGTGGATAGATGGCCAGCGGCTATTGCTAATATTCAGACTTTCTTTCTTTGTGTACACAAAAAAATAATAAAGGAGAATGTAAAGCTATTGATCCGGTGCCTGGGCACCTGAAGAAGTTTTGGTGATATACTCCTAGAATTCCAGGTATTTCCAGGGTTTTCCAAAGCTATAAGTTTTGGGATTTAGGGACTCCCAGGTCACAAGAAGAACGAATCAGGATGACGCCATCACCTAGAAATGAGAGAGAGGAAACAGAATTAGTATTTTCAACATCATTACATAAAGACAGAGTTCCACTGCAGTCCTCTAAGAGTACCCACTGTTTCTGTAACTCATCCCGGAAATATGAGCACATAATAAATGTCTTTCAGGAGATGCAAACCAGAGCAGTATGACTTCCATCAAGACTTCAAAATTAATCAGCTGTTTTTAGAGTCAACGAAATTAATCAATAATTATTCGTCTGCTACTACTGCAGGACAGCCTCTTACGATTTCAAGATTACATTTAACAGCAAATGAACTGCTGTGAGTAATTTCTCCTCTCATAACACTGAAGACTTTTAAAATGAAAAATGAAAAAGATTTCCGGAGAAACTTAATTTCCCTGTAACCGGAACAAGACATATTCCTGTAATAGCATATATAATTGCCTGTTCTGCAGAGGATCTCCAGCATACGACAACAAAGTCTCATAGACAATCCATATTTATTCAACTGTCAATTCCAGCAATGAAAAATAAGAACATGTTAAAAAAAAAAAAAAAAAAAAAGACTTTGAATTCCACATGGGCCTAGTTTGTGAAGCAGAGTAAATATGCTTGTCATATGTTCCAATAGTTCCACAGCGACAGAGATTTAGTTTGGGAATACAGGCGGCAGAGGCAGACGGCTTGTGATAACTGAATCACTCTTTTGAAGCCACTTCCATTTGGAAACATTGTGCGATTATTTTTACCTCTGTGGTTAGACTTGAGTTAAAGCCCATGTTTAATTGTTCCCAAGAGTTCTTAGTGTGGAGCTGATAAGGAGCTTGGGGAGCAACATTTAAAACTGCAACAAAAATAACTAGAGTGTGGCTCATTGGCCACAGGTCTGATAGAGTGACAACAGAGGATCCACGAAGCACAGAGAGAGACAGACAGGTAGAAAGAGAAGAGAAGGAGAGGCACACGGGGCAGAGGTCTTGTGTAGTTATGAAGTGATTGCTGTTGAAATGTTTTTTTATCAGTTTTCTCCCGGTCTTGATTTTAACGTGTGCTCAGCTTTTCAGAACCCAATCGCTTCAGTTTGAAATATCAATACGAACAATGATCCTCTAAAGCTACCTTAAACACAGAGTGTACAGTACATCACTCGCTAATCAATAAATAAATTACTTTTATGACGGGGTTCGTCAGCAGTTACAGCAGACCCGGACCAGCGCTGTTAATTTGTCATCTCTCTCTTCCTTCCTCTCTCACTTCGTTCAAGGCCACGACTTCCCGGTTTGTCAGGGCGACCTGTGGGAGTGTGTGTGTCGGATCAATAGCCCACCCACAGCAGAGCCGCGGGCCATCCCTGACCTGGGCTATTGATTAGGCCTGGCTCAGCTGCCAATAGCAATGTGCTGGATGTGACACCAGGGTAAGACGGGAGCTGAGGAAGGGGGATTCTGAATTGCCAGTGGCAGCCCCACAGCACACCGCAGATAAAAGTCAATTCCACTTAACCAAATCACTGACAACTAAATAGTTAGCAGACAGAAGAATGCAGAGTCTGTGATGGCAGCAGCTGGATGGCTTTGGAGATTTCCGAGCCCGTGACCTGTGTCGGAGAGCACGAGAGGCCGTGACAGAAACACTGTGACACATGTTTGTCTGTTTGCCTTTAATGTGGTCACTCTTCACGAGTGCAAGTTACACTGTGTCATTAATACATTGGCGACACATTTTACGAAGCGATCCGTTTATACTCAGCATTCATAATACATCATCGAACCTTAAGTGATGAATGACCTTAACAGGCATTTATTTCAATACATGCAAATTAATCAGCAAGTTGAAAAATGACATCATTTGAAAGATATCTCAAATTATTTTAAGCATATCACTGCTGATCACCTGATTTGTAAAAGCCGTTATTAACTAGGAGCTTTACAGTAGCGTTTCCTGTGCTCACGTACACAGACGTAATGCAGTCGTACTGAAATTGTCAGACTCCTTTCGATCCATCTTGCTTCCAGTCATTACCAGCCCATATTAGAGTAGTTTACATGGCACTTTGCCGGTCCTTTGCCTCGTGAATGTAATTCTGTGGCTACTGCCTCCATGTGCATTCAGCACCTATCTATGGCTCCATATCTCTCCCCGTAATTGCTGAGTGACAGAAAGGCAATACTGACCACTTCATTATAGGACAGCCAGACTGACTGGACACTGGCCTCTTTGCTCTAGGTCACTCTGGCCAGACTGACCTTATCTGCCCAGGTCGTCAGGGGTCAGTCACCCAGAATCTATAAGGACTTTACTAGAGTTGCCGTGGGTGCCATACAGCAAGGTCGCCTGACCCAGGCGGACTGCTTATATCAGCTATTGATTGCAGTTTGTCTACTTCAGCTAAGGCTAGACTAATCTCCCAACACTACCAACACTACGGTCTCAGGAGCAAAGGCTTCAGTGTAAAGTTAAGTATTGGAAGTAACAAGAGTGATGGCGCGGCCAGTAGATACTAGTGACCAAAAGAGGGGCATGACAAGAGTTGTGGGGATTTGGGGTTTAAAAAAACAATATGTGTAAGAACAGTGAGATGTAGTAGCAGGACTGGGAGTAGGACTGCTGTTCAAACCTGGATAAAAGGCTCACTCTCGGGGTGCACTTGGGGGATGAAGCAACGTGCATGACAATTTTATTGAGTAATAAAATAAAGGTTGTTGTAGTAAGAGATATTGAACAATTGCAGTAGTCTACCTTGAGTGTACTGCAATCTGAGAATCTGTTTCTGCCTTCTAAATAAACAGACACACAAAATACAAAATGAACGCAACATGTACTATTATTTATGCTGCTTCAACTTCAAACTGTTGTCTGCTCATAACATGGTTAAGTTAAACAAAGAAGGCACTGATTAATCTCTGCTCAAATCACTACTACTTTTAGAAGAAAATGGATTAATCCGGCAGCAAAAGTTAGAGTCTTTCAGTCAGCCATCCTTAGCAACTACATATGGATAAGGATATATGAGATTGTTAGTGAGTCCCTATATGTGTATGTGTGTGTGTGTGTGTGTGTGTGTGTGTGTGTGTGTGTGTGTGTGTGTGTGTGTGTGTGCCAGCTTGTGTCTGTGCGAGACCCTTTATGTACATACTAAAGCATCCCTGATGCTCGTTAGATCTCGTCTCTCGGCAGCTGCTTGGCACCGTTCATACTAAATCACAATAATGGCAGATGAGCTCTTGCACTAGAGAGACAAGCATCTATTTGAAACTGCATTTTATTACACTTTGTTCCGTTTAATCAAAAAAACTATGTGAAAAGATAACCCGGTTTTAAGAATCCCAGATAAACAGCAACGATTGCATCTTTAAATAATAAATGATTCTCTGCCTCTTACAGACGGGAATATAACTGAAAATAATTGAAGACAACAATGTCCTATAAGCGCACCACTCGAGCAGTGCTGAATCAGAATCCCTCATAACTTCAAACATTCAGTCATAAAGTATAGATAATCCGCAAAAGAGAGGCATGCGTCTGTTTACAATTTCCTTCTAATTAAGGCTACAGGATAGGGTCTACCTTTGTTAAAGTTGATGTGTGTTTGTTAGACTTCCCGAAAAACTGTACCACTGGCAAATTAGGGGTGGAATACAAAACGAAACAAACAATAACACTCTAATATGATCTGCAGTCAAGGAATAAATATTTCACAATCTGTCTACATTTGACACACTTTCAGATGAGAACAAAGCATTCTTAAACAACAAATTGCCCAAACTTTGTCTCCAGACAATAACCTTTTTGACCTGCATTAATTCAAAAGATATGATTGTGTCTTCAACTTTATGACTGCATATGTAATCTGTCCTCAATTTGTTGGGAATTTAAGGACACATCGTTACCTCCTTTTTTAAGTCAACAAGAAATTTTCTGTTGGCAGTTATGGAGGAGAACAGATCGAAACAGATCAAGAAGTTAACAAACAAAAATCCAGAGTAAGTCAAATCAGGATGCTAAGGTACGCTTCAAGATGTTCACTTGGGCAAAACATAACGGTGTGCTACTTTATAAGCGTCGCTTTCCAACACTGATTAGACTCTATGTGGAGCCTAAGTGAATGATAGGTCTTGATACCACGATCACATCCCTGAGATGATACACAACAGCATTTTACTGTATAAGGCCCACGGTGAGGGTGAACTAAAGAGTATGGAAAATCAGGTAAGCGCCGTGCTGATGAAGGTGATGTTTTCCCATTTTCCCTCTGTGAACCAGGAGAGCAGTGAGCTGTGTGTCTAAGAGGGATAAGGTAGTGCTTGATGATTAATCACTGGACATAATAAAGCTTCTCACCATGAGCGCACAGTCCAGCTGATTCTATGATATGATTGGGGCCGATTAGAAAAGAGAAATAATCATTCCTTACAGTCCATTCATAGTACACTCTAATGACATCTTCTGATTGGACCTTTTGGACAAGATAATAAGGGCCGTCTTCAGAATGGTCTCTAAGATTATTTCTTTAACTTCATGAAATGGGGCCACGGGCCTGGATGCTGCAGATTTGAGGATTAAGATAAGATGACCTTTCACATTATGTTGCCATGTATAAAAGATGAAGTTTACAGTCCCTCATTACATTAGACCTTATCAATGGTTAGAGCCTCTGTGAAGCCCTTTTGAACATCACAATGGTTTTTTGCGGCTGGTATACAACAGCCCTCTACCCCCTAGTGTGGGATTACTGTGCTTGTGTGTGTGTGTGTGTGTGTGTGTGTGTGTGTGTGTGTGTGTGTGTGTGTGTGTGTGTGTGTGTGTGCTGAGAGGGGTGTGGTGTGGACATGCATGGTTCCTTTTTCAAACTACACAAAAGTACTAATCTGGAGTAAAACTTTATTCTGCCGCTTTTTCATGGTCGTGAGGCAAAATTAACCAAAAAACAACTCGAGTCTATCAGGTTAAACATTTGACGTGTCAATTTAAATCATTAAAGACAGCAAAGATGACGGCAGCGTGCTATTAGTATGGTATTACAAGAAAACAGCCAGCAGAGCGCATTTAATTTCCACAGTTCTCCAAAATATTATTGTCATAACACTGGTAGTGAATCACAACATCTAAGTATTCTATGAAAAATGAAAACCTGGAAATGGAAGGCAAAGTGTCACTTGTTTCAAATGCAAACCAGCATGTTTAAAACATTTTCTCGGATCAAGTGATATTATGTTGAAACTGGAGGAGCAACCCACCTGTCAGTTACAAATACTGTCCCTTGTTTCAATCACAAAACAAGTGAAACTATATTTGAAACGAGTCAAACGATCTCACCCTGATGGCAGGTTTGTTTTCTCTTGTTGTTTTCAATCAGACAAAACTAAATCAAACTAAATAACTTAAATTCTAGGAAATTTCGCATGCCCCTGAGCACTCGGATAGCGAGTGACACTTTTGGATCATTTGTCTTCAGCAGAACCACTCTCTGCTGAGTTGGGATGACGAGCTATAGGCTTTAACAGGCATCAGACTACTGGCCAACATCTCCAGGCTTCTTTGATGTGGGAGGCATTGCTTACCCCTATAACTTACAGCCCAGCTCTGCAGGGACTTATTTTTATAACCTCCATTATTTTCTATCATAAATATTCAAATCCAGATCTTAAATCCAGAGCTTAGTGAGGAGAATAGCCAAAAACAACATGCAGCTCTTCAGCTTCCCCCAGCTCTCACTCTTCTATAGAAAATCATTATGAAGATTAATACAGAAATCAAACAGAATGCTGAGACGAGACTGTAGGCCCCAGTAAAAATAATGCACTCATATGAAAGACTCAGGATGGAATTTTTTGGTCAAGAATCTTTGGCTTTTTTGTTCTTTATTTGTTTGAGCATTTTGACACGTTCTGCATTTCCTCCTTTTGGCTGTGAATTAATATTTGCAGCTTGAATATTAATCCTGATTCAGTAGTGGATTAGTTTGCTATTGTCCCCTCTGTGCTGAGCCCTAAATAAAGGCGCTGACATGGAGAGGAAATCTATACCTCTCTGCCCTGCAAACAAAGACCTCTGCACCCAGAGATAACACATGTCCCTGCAACACAGACCCCCCTACACTACCCACATGCTGGATCCTCCGTCTCCCTCTCACTTTCTTTCTCCCTCAACCCTCAATTCCACATTTCCCCTTCTTCTCACCACTCTCTTCCTCCCTGTCTCTCTCTCTCGCTCTCCCTCAGAAAAACTTTGCCATGGTAGATTTGCAAGGCAATTGTGCCCTCAAACCGCGCCTCTTTCTCAGCTTATACCATGCATTTTCCAGAGTTTATCAAAGAATACAATGGGGTTATGCTTTCACCATTATTCTCCAGGCAAGAACAGTAATTTAAATGCACCAGTACTACTGAGGCAGGGCGCAGCCCTGCTGTCTCACTACGGAACAGAGAGAGATGAAAATGCGTTACAAAAAACGCACTGCATTACTTTGTTGACCTTTCCTGTTCTCATAGTTTACAAACAGCTGTGAAGCTCCTTCCTCTGGGCTCTTTGTACATCAGAGACTAGGACTGATGGAGGCACGCCATGCTTAAATGAAGGGCTTTTTCTAACTTGCCTCCGTTGTGGCTCACAAACACAACTGAACAAACACACATTTACTTTATTTCTGCCGCCAAAGCATTTGCCAAAGTGAGGGAAAAAATACATACTGAAACAGATATGGCATCCTTTCATCTAAGTATATATTTTAACACATACTCTGTTCGACAACAAAGGAAATAATCTAAACATATGCACACATCAAAACAGACACCCACGCATAGAAACAAGTTTAATTTTCTCATCTGCCACAATAGCATCATTAAATATTTTTTAAATGTTATTCTGTATTCCGAGCAATTGAAGCTAAAGTTGCACTGCTATTTTGAGGCATCTCAGCATCCTGTCTGAAATGAACTGCAAACTGCTGTCCTCATTGACGCTAATCAACACATAACTGCAATCTGATACAGTGAGATATCTGCACATATGCACTGACACGCACACAGACACTCATGTTTTATCATAGCATTGTGAAAGCAAATGGGAACATTGAGTTCCGTGTTTCGAATGGTGGTTCTACATATGCGCCCCGAGGCTGAATGCCAGGTGAATATTAACAGTAAACTGAGAGGAGGAGGAAGATGCAGAGGACAGAGGATGATGAGGACGAGAAGTCAGAGAGGGGAAATGAAGAAACCTAAGAAGGAATAAAGGAATAAAAATATAGGGATAAGGAAGAGAGGGAAGGAAAAGTAAGGAAAATAGAAAGGAAGGAAGGGAAGAAGGCAGGAGGACCAAAGATACACTGAAAAACTCAAAGAAGAAGCAGAGTGGAACATGGACTAGGGCAACAGACAGCTGGACATGGACAGGACCAGTCCGCAGACCTGGTCAGACTGATGAGAACGGGCAGCCATAGTGATGCCATTATGCTGTTAATCAATCCACTGGTGTCTGCGTGTCTGGGTGGGCAGATACTCACAGTCTAGAAGGGGTTAATGGGAAATCAATGAGAGGGATGTGCTTATGAGCAGGACATGGGGAAAGAGGGACAAGGGGGAGAGAGATAGAGGGGTGGGGAAGGGGAGATAGGAACATTGTTTCCTGTGATAGCAGCAGTCTTCCCAGATGTTATCTGTCATTCAAAGGAACACTCTGGTGACCAGATGTTTAGGCTCAATGTGGTAGAGTGGGTATACATCCTAGTGGGGGATCAATATAGGTCAAGTGCATGGTAATATTTATCACTACAGCAAAGACACACGAGACACTGATGTCTTTGCAACACACAAACTTGTGCTGAGCAGGAAGAAAATTTTGCATATTTAAATATATATTTTTTAAAAATCACCCCCATTTGATATGCTCATTTATTTCAAGAAGGCATATATCTGCTATGATGGTGTTTTCTCATTAATATGGCTCTTATGTCTGACCTGCATCAGCAATCTCTCCTTCATACGTCCATTATAGGAAACAAAGGGAAGCGCTGATTTGGAAGGAAAGGTAAAATAAATACAGCAAAAACCAGCCAGGGTAGTTTTCTAAAGGCCTGAGGGCATTTGGGGAGGTGGGTGGTGGGTTGGAAAGGGGGAACCAAGAGCAGGTCCCAGTGCAGTAAGGCTCTTTGTAGTTTGAGCAGTCTGAACTAGCCAGAGGCTTACTGCTCTAACCCCTTCCACTCTGAGAGACTGTTTGGGGAAATTACACCACAGAGTAATAATTAATCAAGTAAATGCTGAACTGCTTTGATTTGGATTACATTAACATATTATCAATAATGTATTAATCAAATACAAACAAACACCTCTGCATAATAGCATACTTTACTAACTTCATTTTCACACTTAACTAAAGAAAAAAAACTTTGCCTACTTCAAGCTATGAGGAAAACCGCAGCAAACTATAGTGGAAGCAGCAGAGTTTTTGTGGTTTTGGAAGCAGCACCTCTTAGCACTTAACTGTCTGTGTTCATCAACTTCCCTTTTCATCACTGCATCAGCCATTTCAAGTGCTTTTACCAAAAGGCGAAAATTATGAATTCATTTATTTATTCTTAACAAAGTCAGAATGCATCATGCAGAAGAAATAAACACTGATGAAGCACTGAAAACACAATACACGTAATTTGTGCAAAGCTACTCCGGGTTTGATTCCAAAAGTAGCTAAGTGGATTGAGGAAAAGAGTTAGTCACTTTTATCATTTGCAGAGGAGTCGAATCAGCTCTGCTTTTGTATTTTCACTTAAATGCATGTTCTGTTTTTCTCAGATAAGTTGTGTTGTTTAAAAGCATCCGTTCTCGCCTAACGCTTTGTTCATTGGGGGAACTTCATGCCCAGGGATTTTCTAAACACAATTCATCAAAGTGGAACGGCAGTCTTTTTTTTCTGCATTCCTAATCCTTTTTGCTGCAGATGAGAGATTTGCTGTTCAGACTCATTAAGATTAAAGCATTTTGCCAGAGTTATTTAAGAATGCAAAGTTCCATGTGAGACCTCTCAGAGTTCAGAACAGAAGAAAATCCTATTGACACGCTCGGTGCACTGGGGGCTGATCTTAGCCTATATTTCTATATTTGGTGTCAGTGATTGAGTGATAGCATGTGAAATGGTTTTTCCTGCTGCATTATGGTTTAGAGTTACAATCACTTTTCCATTCTTACCATCAGAAGGTAATGGGTGTGACTGCTCTTTTTGTCTTCACTTGTAAATTCATTTTTGCTACCTGTGTGCATATGAAAACCTTAGACTTCTATCAGGAAGTTACCATCTGGTTTGAAATAAAGTATTTTGTATATCGGATTTGAAAAATTGACGGATGAGTTTGTTGTCTTTTGTAAATGGAGGCAATACATTTTGGTCCTAGACAGTCAATGTTAAATAGGTGTGTCTTTTGCTTTCTAGTGTTATTTTGGCAGCAGAGCTTGGCTGGAGTAAAGGTATCAGTCATATGGTTGGACAGACAACAGTTAATGTTTATCTACAGGACACGGCAGTCTTCTAGCTGAAAAAGAAATTATCATTGGATCCGACTGAGTGTTAGTCTTCTGCCTAAGGATTTTTAATATTAGATTTTTTGGCTGGCGACTCAGTAGTCCTTTGGCTGTGCTCAAAAGCTATTTTCCCAAACTTTCCAACTCCAAGTGTCGCAATCTGGTTCCATTTTACAGCTGGCCTTGAGATTGTAACAGAGCTCCTTTCTCTCCCTCCTCAACCGCATATTTAATCCCTGTGCTTATGTCAAACTTAATTACAGGACCTTGTACGAAAAAATAACAAGTGAGCTTTGTAGGGGTGAGAGAGAGAAAAGAAGAGTATTAAGAAAAGGAGAGAAAAGGAGACATAGGGAGAATGCTAAGAGGTGTGAGGGGGAAAATGTAACAACAGAGACATTTAATCTGTGGATTCAGTATGTTAAATGGCCAAACAAAAGGCTTTGATCTCAAGTAACTCTCTTCTAGCTGATGCAAGAACAAGCACACTCTGTTTGGAAAAAATAAAGATATGTATTTATAACTGAATCCATAAGATCTCATTGGCCTAAAACACAGAAAAAAATGGCCTGCAGCTGAGAAGTACAGCACAAAATATTCCCCTCCCTTTCATCAACTGTACAAAACTATACCAGCTAACTTATAAATGGGGCCATGCAGTAAAGATAAGAAAATGACCCAAGAGGCCCTACATTAATATCTTTTAACTTACAACCCAGCAGATTCTCCTGAACCCCCAAAACCAAAAAGAAATAATCATTAGACTAAGTCAGTCACTCGGTTTGTGTGCGTGTGCGTGTGTGTGTGTGTGTGTGTGTGTGTGTGTGTGTGTGTGTGTGTGTGTGTGTGTGTGTGTGTGTGTGTGTGTGTGTGTGTACGTGTGTTTGTGCACATAAAACTATTTACTCTGTAGAAGTGGAACAGCCGGGGAGAGAGATGTTTAGTCTGTCAGTTTAAAACTATTACCTCAAACTCTGAAAATATGAGCTGAGCCTGTCGTGCATCGACACAGGGAGACAGCACTGTGAAGAACAAACCTTTGAAAAGTCTAAATCAATTTTTGGGGGAGTAACATAACAAACGCTTCACTGCAGTGAAGAAAAGGGGATCTCTTTTTTAACAGTTTGAAAAGCACATATTCATACAATCTTCATAAGGCAAAACAGCATAAATGCAGTATACATGAAGCCTTTTGAAAAGGGAGATGACGGGAAGGGAGAAAGGGAGAAGACACAGGGATGCTCCTCAGAGAAGCAGACAAAACAAACAGGAAGACCATCAGTGCTATACACAGTCCTCTCCTGCTTTCTCCCTACACTGTGCACAGTGCACACACCTACTCACCCACCCATCCTTTAGGCCAGCCTGCTGGCTAAAGCCTTTCCAGACTGTGCTTGAGTGGCCAAGCAGTGGACCAGAGGAGGGAGAGAGGTTCCCATGCCACTGGTGCTGGAACTGGCGCGCCACCCGGAGGTATTTATAGCAGGCCAGCACTAAAGGGCCAGGAGAGAGGGCATGCTTGTTTTCCTTTCCATTCCCTAGGCACTTTCACCAGGCCTCACATGTGGGTGTTAAATATATATCCAAATACTGGGAGCAACATTGTGGGGGCAGAATAGGAGGTAGTGGGCTCCTTTGGAAAAGGAGTGAGATGGGGGGTGGAGGGGGGCAGAGGGAAACGGAAAGAAAGAAAGAAAGCAAGAAAGAAAGAAAGAAAGATGAATGAATTTATGTAGACATACTAAGCTTAAAGGGGCCTAAGACAGAGATGTAGGCTCAGGGCCAGCTCTAGAACCCATTTGAGACCCAGACTAGGGTCAGAGTTTAGGACCGAGCAGTTTATCTGGAGACTAGACAGTGAAGAAATAGGGGAAAGTCCAGGCAAAACAAGGGGGCATTTGCAGGGAGGCAATTCTGCTGTTGTGGCCTCCTTAACATCATCCTCTGTATACTCTCTGATGTATGTCTCTCTCTCTGTTTCTCTCCCTCTCTCTCTTTCTGCATGGGAATTCCAGAGTGACATTATTACTATGATGAAAACAGACCCTATAAATAAGGAGCACTATGATGAATATAACAGCGATTATGGGGGCAGCGATAATTAGATCAGGAAAGAAAGAGAGACTCATTGAAGTTTGCTCTGTTTTTGTGTTTGGGGATTCCTTTCAACCTTGTGTCTTAATGTATGAAGAATTACAGAGCCGACGGTAGTGTGGTAATCATCTGGGTCTCGAGGAGGCCTCTTGGGGCCTCTTCAGTGATCCTCTCTCCTGTTTTAGCTCTCTGCTCCCACTCACATCTCTGTAAAAGCCACCCTGCTGTCTGCTTTTTTAATGATGGTTTGGCCAACAAACAATTAATAGGCTGCCCCACAGATGCCCGTTAAAAATGAAATAGCAGGAACTGTGGAGTGCTCCCAACTGGGGCCATCCAGCAGCTCCGGCTATCTTTCCATCCAGTCTTGCTCATCAGGTTTTTACCCTCGTCAGCAGCTCTCTCACCTACCCAGGTCCAGCTTAGATCTTTAAGTCTTAAGACTACAGCTTTAACAACACCCTGACCGGAGCCCCTGTCCAAATCCCAAATGTACAGCAGCCATCCCACTAGCTGATTGCGTCAGAAAGATTCCACAGCAACAGCCTCTGTTTTTTCATACTTGTGGGAAAATAGCAGTTCATGTTTCCTTGGATGCTTCACACATTCCTCACCCTGTCTTCACATTGCAGGGCCCCAGAGTATGGGTATGGCCAAAGCCACTCAAGAGGAGGTGCTTGGCAAATAAGAGGTGTGGCTAAATGAAAATGGAAGGGAATTTTTTGGGTGTTTATTTAGGAGTGAGTTGCTAGGCGACGTGAACTCAAAAAGGCACTAATTACATTTCCCTGAGTTTGATGAGTATAACAGAACTTGGACAGGAACTTTCCAGCTCATTTAACCTCTCAGAACACAGCTGGGAATTATAGATAACAGAACATCTGGAAGTTACAAAAATACTTCTCGAGCGTCTAATCCAAACTAATTCAAAAGTTGCCACATCCTGCAATGAACAACATCCCAAAGCTAACTCAGTGACAGTTCCAATATTTCAAATGGTGTCGTAAAAAGCTTCTGAAATGTCTGAATGGAATTGTAGTAATTTGGGAAGAAGCTGACACATTCTAGATCATGCAGCACCATTTCCTTAAATTTCAGCAGAAAAAGTTGTGGAAAAGTACCTTAAACCCTCATCAGTTGTCATTCAAACTCACACATACACGTTTGCACAGTGCGCTACATGTGTTCACTTATTCAATTATTCTCGAACATAAATGACAGATGTTTCAACATGTGAATAACACAAGTATTCCAAAGACTGCTACTTGATTCTTGCAATGCAGCTGCAAGATACGCAGCACATACACACACACACACACACACGCATACACAAACAGAGCGCACTCTACTTGGCCACATTCTCATCACAGTCTGGTCTCATCCCAAATTCCTGACCTCAAAAATTTCAAGACAAAGGTAGTTAGTCTTGATTTATGCATGCCTCAGCTTAGGATGAAGAGAGCAGGACAAAATAGCAAAGCAATTAATTTTGATGCTGAAAACATTATTAATGGTAATGTTTAAAACATCAAAGGCCCGGCTGACAGAGACACAGCATCTTCACTCTGACAAGATGGAACAGATGAGCTCACTTGAGTCAGTCAAGGTGAGGCACAGGGGAAAACGTAATTTGTCTCTCCATTGATTTTCATTGAGATTTCCTGGAGAATCGGTGCTTTAGAACAGGTTGAACTCACAATATTTTGCGTCTTTTGTACAGTATAACCGGTCATTGCATGAAGGGTCGTGCAAGATTTTTGTCACTGACTTATGTATCCATCTGCCCCGTATACATAAAACTTTGGATATTTTTTAAATGTTGGAAGTGGTTGCTATGGCTTAATAAGGAGGAGTCATTAATTTCTGTTTAGGCCAGACTACTGACTTTAACCAATGGACATGTGGGACAAGAGAGGACACACCATCAGTTAGAATGCATGAATCTTAAGTTCATAATGATTGAGTAAGTCAGTGAGGAGCCCTCCTCTGTCTGTGTGGACTCCTCACTGTAGCTTTGGGCAAAGGGATAAAGCTTCTCTCACTCCCACATACTCATTTACCCCCCACCATCACACCAATTGAACCAGGGAGTCTGGGGGGAGTCACATTGATATTCACCACACATCTCCATCCCCCAGCCACAACCATCCCCACTGGAAACATTATTTCATTACATATATTATGCATTCAGCATAAGGGAGTTGGTGAATGTGCGGTGTGCAGATGTGTGTGTGTCTGTGGGTGTGGGCAAGCTCAGATGTTTCCTTCCATGTACACATGGCTGTGACATGTCTGTGGTGTGGTACTTAGTTTACTTTGTGAGAACGAAGACAAAATATTTATTTCACACTGTTTTGTGTCAACATTAGAAAAGTGATTTTGCAAGTTGTACAGTGCAGAGGGACACAGTTTCCTGCAGAGTTTGAATCAATATTCTCAGCTCATCTAAGTATGGGCGTCCACATGTGAATGTATACTAGGCCTCACGCAGAGCAGCAAACAAAGAGACAGACAGAGAGAACAGAGGAAAGACACCAGAAAGAAATGAAGATCGAGACAGACAGATCTTTCATATGGCCCACTGGTCTTTGGGCCCTGGTCCGGATGTCACCAGAACAGTTTTTATTTGTCACTGTCTTGTTTTAAAAGCCCCCTTAAAAGCGCCCGCTGCCTTTCCTTCAAGTCTTTAAGTAGCTCAACACAATACACTCTTGTCTGATCTGAACTGGAATCAATTTGGAAAAGAAACCATTTCACCTCTGATTAAGCACTGCTCTGTCTTTGCTGTGGCATGCTGACCTTTCCAGAGGTCTGTCTTGTGGTGCGAGGGGGGGCAACCAGATGATATGCTGGGTTAATTAGACTGATTGACGTCAGCAGGCCTGAGAGTGGCTTGTATTTGAACCTTCAGCCATTTGTCAGGACTCACAACTGCATCTCTGTCAAGGCCCCTCGGTCTCACAAATCAGATTCAACCCCTAATTTCATTTTTATATACTGTACACTCAGCTGTTCTTTGCAAATCACCCATCATGGCTTTTCCTTTCATTTTCTCACATTAATTATCTTCCTCCTCTGACTTGAAAAGAACCTAAAATGTTACACGTGCCTGTTGTCTTAGTGGGCCTGGTGTGCACCATTATTTTGCATCATATTTTGCTTTCCCTTTGTGTAATTTCAACCAAACTCTCAATTTGTGAGCCAATGTGTCGAGTCACATGACTCATACATATTCTGAGGCCAGTTGGGCCCCTGTTAATGTTTCTGCCAAATTTTAGTCTTTTATTGGCATCTTAAAAGTGACTAACCCTCAAACATCTCTCTGATGATCACCACACAATTCTCATCAGTTTCTTCATCTCCCGTCCGCTTTCACAATTTCTAAGCTGCAGTCGTGGCAGTCTAGTGCAGGTTCAACATCTGTGTATCATGGGCTTGCGTAACACATAATGCATGGAAGTCCCCAGAGCTATAAAATGTTGCAAACCCAGAAAGCTTTGAGTAGCGAGTTCAGAAGGAAGAAGTCCACCAGAGATCAGCCTTCAGTCCATATTCCAAGCACTTTGCCTCATACACCCAGAGAAATGTTGCCTAAAGAGAGGCCTGGTAGAGAGAAACCTCACCTCCAGTTCAAGCGGATTCCTCTGCCCTTTTATTTGCTCTCGTTTGGCTGCAGGGGGAACGTGCTCCACTCTGACCTGGGGGCACTCATCCAATCAGCTCGCTATCTGCTGCAAGGGCCTCCATAATAGTGACATTTTTCCACCTCGTCAATAAAGTGGTGAAAGCCACCCTCCACCCGCTACTTGACCATTTAACTTCTTCCTGAAAAGGCCCTTTCTTTCTGTCTGTCTCTGTGTCTGGCTGAAATCAATAAAAGCAGAGCAAGGAAAGAGGCCAATCCAACTGCTGCATTAACTGGTGGTCTCAACTGCTGTACAAAAAGGATGGCTGGCAGAGAAAAGGATACAGGAGAGTGGGCAGCGCGAGTCTTCATTGATACAACACTGGGAGAAATCTGCCTATTGTCTACATTTATGCTATAAGATTCTGATAATGACAAATAAAAAAATGTGTCACAGATGCAACATGCTGCACACACACTCGTATATCTTAAAAGCCATAAAACTGAGTAAAAACTGAGAAACTTTCATTAATTCACACAGACTGACAGGTGCCAATTAGACGCAACATATACATTAACACATATATAAACTCTGTAGTCTCTAATGATCATTGCTTGCCGTGACTCATTTAGCAACTGCATTCACACATCACCACATGTCTGCAGTGATTGACATAATGGCATCAGAGTGAGAACAAAATGTCTTCCAATAAAGGAGCAGGAGGGAGAAAATGAGAGAGATGGGTTACATCTACGCCCGTGCTGAAATGAGTGCACTGCTTTGTTTGGTTATGCTGTCTGAGCTGAAATTGATTTCTGTGAGAAGCATGCACCAAAGAGCCCCTGCATTCAGATGAAATAAATAACACACTCTTGTAGCGATGGGAGGGTATGTGGAAGAAGGAACAGAAGGTGAAAAATGGGATCGAGGAGGAGGGAAGAAACAAAGATGGATGAGGTCAAAATGAATTTACAAGAGAAAAAAGCGGAGATAAAAAAAGAAGGAAATGTCTAAAGGTGGGGAACTGAACGTCATGCCGTCAGTGCAGCACTGAACAGACAGACATCTGGAGTAGTGGAGGATAACAGCCACACGCCACTCTCCAACCACAGACAACATGATGAGGGATTAAACTTCATTACAACATGTTATGGTAATGAATGGGCTGTGGCCAGTTCTGGATGTGTTAGAGTAATCACCACTCTCCAGCATATGTGTGATTGACACTTCCTAGATGTGTTTGTGAAGCCATGTGTCTCCGTGTGCATGTGTGCTAACATGTTCTGGGGAATCCAAAGCTAGTGAACTGAAGGAGGCTTCCAAGAGATGCTTTCCACATTTAACCGAGCAGAAGCAAACTAATTAAAAAAATGCAACATTTTTACAACACTTACTGTCACATGTATCATCTTCCATAATTACTTTAACACTGTTCTTTAATGGAAGATGGGTTTGGCAGGCCAGACATTGCGGTCAGGGCCAGAGTCTGGGCATCTAGGTTTAGGGTGGGTGCCAGAGAGGGAGGGGGACAGACAAAGCCACACAACCCAAAGGGGTGAGGTTGACTCTGGGTCACACTGGCTGCCTGGCCTTATGGCTGACAGATGTTAGTCTGGTTCAACGAGAGTTGCGATTCTGGAAAAAGTTACACCACACTGCGCTCCACACTGCAATTATCTTCTCTCTGTAATGAAACATCTCATACATCATCACTCAACAAGACATAAGCAAAAGCCCCTCCCTGGATTACGATAAACCAAGCCACTTGAAACTGTTGTACAGCACTGAAGTTGAGTGTTTGAGCTGGCTGGGCTGTCAGTAGTATTCCCAAGTGGAACCACACCATGTTTTTGCTCTAGACTGAGAGCAGCAGCTCGCTGTATTTGGTGTGTTGCTCTTAATGTTGCTAATGATCCCCTCAATGGAATAACAAAGACTGGAATAGAGTCGTTTTATTTAACATAAGCTTCAAAGTGTGAGTCTAGAGGGAGGCAAGGATGAGAGCGAGGGGGAAGTCCTGTCCCCAGACTGCTCTATGTTATGCTCATGACTGTACAACAGGGACAAGTTGTGGACTGGCGTTCCCCTCTACATTGTCAACCTATGAGTTTCATTATATTTGGTCATGTTTGGATCCACAACATGTCCATGTGCTGTGTTTTATGTGAATGAAACAGTTGCAAGGTTTTTGAGGTGGCACATTTCCCAGACTGGCCATGTGGACATGCAGGCACGAGCCAGGGTGGCACTAAGGAGAGAGAAATCTTTTCCCAGAGGAGGATCAGGGAGGAAAGGGAAATGAAATGACAGTGGATCATTAGACTGGGATTGCTTGCAGCTTGCTAATTTATGCAAATTAATTTCTTGGCTGATGTGAAAGGAGAGAGAGCGGGTGGCACTGCTTTGCGGGCAGTCAACATCGAACCACAAAAAGGTGAAACTGCTGCTCTCTACTTTGGTGTTCTGGGAAGTTTAGCAGCATGAGTGCGGGAGGGCTTGGTATACCAAGTTACAATGGCAAAGAAATGCAGACTATGCCAGCTCTCTTCCTGGCAAGGCATCGGACAGACAGCCAATCAGGTCCGTGCTGGCTTTCTCATAGGCGAATGGCATGGCATGCTGGCCCCCTCGTCGCCCCGCCTACCCTCCCCGCTGCACCGCAGCTGCCCAGAATGATTTTATAAACATTTTGCCAGTGGATCAATACCTGTATTGATCAACCATTGTGAGAGTGATCCGTCTAAAACCCAGAGCAGCCTAGAGCTCAGAGATGGGAGGAGCGAAAGAGAGAGGCTGCAGAGAGGATGGAGAAAGAGAGAGTCTGCAGCCACAGTGAAAAGGGAGAAGAGGTACAAGGGAAGAGAAGGGGATCTGAGAGAGAAGCAGACGCAGAGCTGAAGGCAGGTGGGGAGGCAGATTTCGGAAAACGCTACCAGGCCATTGGGATTGGGGAGAAACTAATGGTAATTGCTTTCTCATTAAGGGGAGGGGGTGACTAATGACTACAGCGGGTAAGTGACAGACGGTAGAAACAGTGTTAAGAAATGTGTATATGTGCACGACAAGTGACGACTCCAACACCTGGGATTGCTAATGCCTGCACTAGTTTGGCCTACTGTAGCATGTAGCAGTTTCAGGTACATTGTTGCATGTCCACAAGCGTGCATGAAGGCATGAGGTTTGGAGGAATTTAGTTTGAGGGAAAGTGTTGGATTCTGCTGATGTGCAAATGAAATGTTCTGCGCAGAAAAGAAAAACAAAACAGCTATCCTGCTTTATTTATTACTGACTGTATTGTGATTTTTTATGATCTGTCTAGGAAGAATATTTTCTCTTCTTTTCCTCTGGAAAGAAGAAGAATGGTCTGCACTTTGCCTTGGTGACAACATGGGATAAAGAAGACCTAGCACATCCTGCTGCCATAAATTCAGTTGCTAACAGTAAAATCAAAAGTGAAATCCAGGATCTTGTGGAAAGGAATCATCTGCATCCTGGATACATACGTCCACAGAGGAAGAAACAGAAACCTTTCTCGTGAAGGGAAAGTTGAATCAACACTGACCTCAAAAGATGAAAATGGCTGGATGAAGATGGTGTGGCAAAAGACAGTTTATTGCTGTTTTCAACTGGTGTGGATGTAGCTGGCTTTGGAACATTTTTTAACACTTTGATAATTCATTGGATTGGATTTAATCTTTGCTACATCTAAAATTTTGTGGGAATTCTCCTGAATGGATGAGTTGCTGGACCACTCAAGGCCACCAACTACACTACAGCAAAGGAGGAGTCAAAGGGCTTTTGGGATCTTCTCTCAGTGCTAAAAGGGAAACTAATTTCCATTGATTGATTTTAAATGTGACTTTCTTGTACATAATTGTGAACTTAAGGGGAGATAAATCCCTCAGACAAGCTGTGATGGAAGACCTCAATGGTCATGAACTCACTTTGCACTGGAGCTCTGGTGTGGAAACACTTAGAGAGAAAGGCCTACACTCAACAGGTTCATTCCTGGGTGAACAAGCAGTTGGGGGAAATAATGAATGTGCTGTGCCAAGGACAAGAGGCACCAACAAACAATTTTGTTAATAAATTGTGAAAAAAAAAATAAAAATTATTGTGCGGTGCACAATGCAAATCCAAGTGTGCGGCAGTACTTACCCTTGGCTGTGTCGCAGTTCCACACTTCACATTACTATAGTAAGACTGCAGTGTACATATAATGGTATGATCCTTTGACACTTAAGTGGTAAGCAAGGAATTCATACAGGATGGTGGCTAACAGAGTTCAATTAAAATCTAACATTTTGTAATTCGGAGCAAAAAGAAACGTAAAGGTTTTCCTATCAATGTGTACATATGTAATATATGAATGTATGTTCTCACAGTTTTGTAAATGTGAATAGACTATACTTCTACTTATCCATACAATGTGAATGGATGACTACACACTGTGGAATTGGGTTGCAGCTTTTGATTCAGAGTCAGGGCTTGGAACTGAACTGTAAGACAAATGTAGCGCAGATGAGGTTAAAGTATTGGCAACCAAGAGACTCAGCTGGTGTTTCAGTGGAGAGAGCAAAATCAACAACACAGTACAAGGCTGTTTGCACCAAAGTTGTTCAATGTACACAATGCACACATTATGTGTTCAGTGCAGCAACAGAAAACATTTTTATTTACTATTACTGGCTGGTGAACTACATTGAATTTATCACTTGTATAAACCTTGTTTTTTTTCTGCTCAGCTGTGAAAAGAGTTTCACAGACAAGACAAAAACACGTGAAAAGCCAGCGGTCACAGGTCTGACATGTAGATACATATTAACAAATGTGCCACAGTATCTGATCATCATGGGGCTCAAATATGAATAAAATTCAAAGTTGCAAAGCAAGCACAAATTTGTTGAAGATATTGTTTTTACACTCTTACTATGCAGACAGAGTTTGTAGGTACAATTAGCAAAGGTTGGTGGACCAACCAAGCAGGAGGCTGCACTGGTGGGGGCCTGTTGTTTAAGGTACCAATGAAACACAATCCTGGAAGTCCAGTTGATCTAACAAAATATGTGTTTAAAGGCATATTAGACACCAACACACTGAACAACGCAGAAAGGACTCTCCGGTTCTGAAAAGTTATCACTATGGCAACTCTTTTGCCTCCATTATGAGGTATAACATAGAATACAGCACTCATGTTGTAATGGAAACTACCAAGAATGTGCTCTCGCCTGTATATGACTGGCTGGCAGTACACCTTGTCGGATAACACTGTGTTGCTTTGCAGCAAATGTTGGGTAACTTTTTTGCCAAACAACCTTGAGTTGTTTCATTCCTGCCATTCTGGCTCCATTCAAATTAAAAAGAGGACAAATTTGCTTATGCAGTGCTGACGCTGATTGGTCAGCAACCTCAGTTGGCTAAAAAAAAAAAATCTCTCAACTGAGATAGAGGCCATTAAAAACTTCATCATGTTACCTTTCTATTTCACTGTCACGTATGTTGATGAAAGAAAGCAGCTCACTATTTGCAATATCTATTTTTTGCAGGCAGTTTGTGCAATAAGTTGAGATCTGGTTAATTTCTTGTTTGTTCCTACTTGTAGCAAGTTAAGCAGTAGAGGTTCACTCATTGTTCCATGTTTTAATCAGCAGCAATCAGCATATTTGGTCAATACATAAGGATGTATACTTGTCTCAGTATTTTGCACATTAAGATAAATAACCAAAAGGGTGGATTGAGCTGCTAATCTTCTAATAGCTTCCATTCACACCGGTGTCGTCCTATTGTCTATATCTGTGTAATTTCAAGTAGATAAGCACTTAAGTGTTATCACCTTACTCAGAGATTTAATTCATGTACTATCAAAGCCGCACTGGGGCACTGAATCATTTTCTTGTTTCCTTTTATCGTTTTTGTTTGATTCCCACTGTCAAAAACAAACCCTTGGATGAGTGCCAAACAATAAATTAGGGTCTTCATTAGACACATCAAATCTAAATTACTATTCAATTAACAAGCCAGTTGGCCTGAACTAATCAACCAATTAGGCCGTGTGTGTACACAGAAAAGCTAACAAAAGCGCACGAGTCCCCTGGGAAAGCATTAAAACACTGCAGAAGAGTGACAGTACAAATGAGAAGCTACTGGTTTAGGAAGGAAGGGGAGGGTGAAAACGTGGCAGAAAGTAAATGTGACACTCAGATCACCATTCACTTGACATTTGGGGAATACAAAAAAAATTTAAAACCTGAATAAGGCATACATGAAAAGATTCTCAAAGAAAAGAAAAAAATCTGGAAGAAAAGAATCCATTGAATGTGTGATCAAATTACATTGTTTGATATTTATAATGTTTTAAGGTTAATGTTTCTGATCAGTATTTTTAATGCTAATGAGATTTGCTTCAATTAAAGGCATGTTTTACTCTGATTATACCTGATATTGTGCTAAGAGATCAGATGGCACTGTTGCAAACTACAAAAACACTGGGTACAAAGGCATAAAGTGACTCTAATTTTCAAACTCAAATAAAAGCTGTTTTACTTAATTTGATTAAAGGAAATGTGTCAAACCAGGTAAAGCTCTTCTTCTACCGTTTTATCTCAAGCAGATGAAACAGAATATGACGGTATGCAGTGACTGCAGTGGTTGAGTCTCTGTGGGGACAGAATTTCACACTTACCAACTCTGTATGAAGACTAGTTGGAAACACAGTCACATAATATTTGACAAATAATGTTCAGAAAGTACAATGAATGTGTTGAATTCCCTCTGTCACTCATGGCGCTCGTCTTTAGTGAGTGCTGTGGCAGAGTTAAAGGCTTTGTCATGCCCCAGTCAGTGTGGTAGGGCTGTCTGTGTTGAACATACCTTTGGGCCACAGGAGATCTGGTAGGCAGCACAGGCTGTTCAAACGTCTCCTTCACACACAGCAGAATGCAACCTAAAGGGGAAACAAACACACATGATATATACACATTTACATACATATAAACAGAATAAAGCCAGACCAATATCGGATTTTAAAGCAGATGCTGAAAACATGTATTACCATGAATATAAAATAGAAACAATCCTAATACAGATCCTTTAGATTCTAAAAGAAATTATGATCAGGATACGTACTGACCAAGACATTTCCACCCCTTTCACCTTTCAGGTCTAAATGTCTTACAGCGCTCCACTGCGGGCCAAAGGGAGTTGTAGAGAGGAGAACGTCATTATTGTACCAGTAAATGTCAGAACAACCCCATCTAATTGTGCCATTACTAATTCATGTTTATTAATGCAGTGATGTATGATGGGTCTACAGACAGACTGAGTTCGTCTGTGCCTGTCATGTATGGCTTATTCTTTACTGATGAGGGCTGCAGGGAACGTGTTCGCGTTCGACCGGGTGGTGGGTGTGGGGCAGATGGTGCATGTAGTGACAGTGCCAAGTGGTGTGTGACTTGAACATGAAGGCAGAGCGGGTAAGGCAGTTGACTGATGGTGCTGGTGTCTTCTGCTGGCCCAGTGCCAGGGCCCCTGGTCCCCAGTGCCCCAGCCCCTCACTACCCCAGAGCCTCTGGGCAAGTACCACAGTTATTGTTTTCACTGCCAAGCAATTAGTAGCACTTAAGATTTATTTAGTCATGCTCTAATGTGTGGTAATTAGCTTGGGGCCCAAGCAAGCCTCCTCATCCCATCACCTTGTCGCTCACACCGGAGCAATGCATCAGCAGGAGACAGTGAGGGAATGTGAGGGGAGAAGCAGGAGGTGCTGAGGGTGGGAACGTGAGGGGAGGTGGAGCACAGCTAGAAGGATTACAAGAGCACCAACCCAGCTTTGTGGATCAGCACTTTTTAAGAGATCTTCAGGGGCCTGTTGGCTGAACGCATAGCAGGAGGAAAGGGCAAATACAGCCCAGTTACACTTTTATAGAATGCTTTGTGGAAAAACACCCCTGACACACACCTCGGCCTGGCAGCTCGGTTTGTCATATGGCCCATGGGGCTCCGCTAGCCTATCACATGACCATTGTAATGACCTTAAAGGGCAGCTTCCTGAACAAGCTCAGGCCACTCCCACTGGCTGGACTGCTGTTTGGAAAATGCAGTGTGGGTCACTGCATAATGTGTGATGCATTTGGCCCTCAGGCTGGAATTAAAAAAACAACACATCCTAGAACCCAGGCCAAATAGATTATGCAAAAGCTGACAAGCAGGGTAAAAAACAAAAAAAAAAAACAAAACAAAAAAAAAAAAAAAATGCGAGGCAAATGCAAGTTTCTCTGCTGTTGCTGATCCATTATGCTTTTGGGAATTTACATAATATCCCACATGATTTAAACGTGTACATTATGTCATAAATTAGCTGTAGGATTCGGGAGCAGCTCTATTAAGAATGCATAGTCTAAAGTTAGAGAAGTGAGGACAGCTGGTGCATAACAACTTAGATTATCTACTGAACAAGGAATATTTTTCCTTTTTGAAACAGTACAAAGTAGAGTGTTATAGCAGCAGCTCAGTGAATTCATGTAAGCAGATGAAGGTCAAAGGCAGGTTCAACTGCATATCCACATCTTATACATATGCATAAACAAAACCCATCAATCTTTGCTGGTTGGAGGGGGCGGGAGGAAATTTGAATCACTAAATATTAAAAACAGCATGCGGAAAACTATACAGCGTATGTCTTTGATCATGAAAAAACAGCAACAAACTGCTGATGCAAGACATCACAGTAGCCATTTTTGTGTTTAGTGTTTGACTGGTAGATGCACTCTAATCATTGCGGAGCTGGGCCTCCTCATCACCTAAAATTGCTATGCAGTCTGGAAGGGTGGTGCTATAAATGAAATATCACTTTCCATTTTATCTGCAGGGGCAGTGTGATGCCCCGAACCAATCAGAACCTCACAAGCCAACCCCTGACCTTTTTCATCTCAATATGACTACCATTATCTTGCAGAAAATTAGAAGCGTCTCGCTATTGTTCAGTAGCGACAGGGGGTGGAGGTTATTTAAAGATAAATGCTTTAGCGTTCATGATCCATGCTGCAATCACACACACCACCAATACGGAGCAGAGCAGAAACATGCCTGCTGAAGCCCGGTGGCTGCACGGGTGCACATGCGCACATACAAGGCTGTGTGCAGATGGATTCATGTTGCTTGTTTAGTGCTGATGTAGCTCCAGCAAACCTGTCTGCTGGTGTTAGTTAGGCAGGCTGCAGAGGATGCTTTTGTAATATTATGTGAGTGGTTAAATAAACAGCTTTAATGCACAATTTAGAGCACACATTTTTTTGAAAGGAAACCCAGATAGTTATATAGCCTTGATTTCAGTGGTCTCCATGGGCAACTGGATCACTGCTGGCTGTCTTATAAACACGAGTAGCGAGAGGGATAATATCCTCCTGGTAACAAAGCCATTAGGTGACGAATGTGAATAGAACTGATGTCGGGCTGAAATGACATGACAACATGATGCTGTGGGTGTGAGAAGTAGCTGAGCATGCGTTAGCCTTTTTGCACAATCTCCCGCAGAGGTAGAGAAAAATTATTTTATCTCTTTCTTGTGGCAGTCTAAGCAATATTTCTGAGGATAAAAAACACATTTAATAGCTAAAACCTAAGAAGCTTTAATCCATCATTTATATGTGTGTATACTTAAGTACTGATGTTAGCTGGAAAGCTCACAATGAATCTTTTTTTTTGACTACGCAATATGTTATATTTCACTGAAGATGTAATTAAGAGGAAGTTCAACTACAGAAACAGATGAATAACAGTATTTGAAATAAGTACACTTTTAAATATTCTCCTTACACCAAACCACTAAATACACTGATGTAAAAATAAATAAATAAATAAATCAAATAATGTAATTTTTAACCTCTTAACCCCAATATATGCAGTCAGAAAAGCACAAGCCAAAAACTCATTCCAACATTATTAAAAACAAGCTTTCAGGAGTTTTGGGGCTTTTTGTTTTGTTTTTTGCCTTTGTCTCTTTTTTAGCCAGATTTCTATGCAACACTTTACTTGTGTGCTGAAAGTGGAGAACTAGTATTACTCATTTGTTAAAAATTCTATGGAATATCTCAATAATCAAAGGAAGGTCTACAGTCAACTACGCCCTTGAAAAATCGTGTTCCTGCACTAGTTCACAAATTTTCCTTTCAGATGGCAAATTTTACCTTTCCCTCAAACAACAGATGTGTGCAACGCAATCAAAATCAAACATGTTTCTTTAATAATATGTTGCTCGTCAGTTGAACCCTGGCAGAAGTAACCTCTGCTTAGCTGCTTTCGGATGTGTTTCAAATAGTTAAAGCAAGAATCAAATTTGAATTAAATTTGAGTATAGTGAGTTCAAAATTTTGGTGATGATGTATCTATATAATTGCAAAAAAATAAAACATCACTTACTGTTTAACATGGAATGTCCCAATTAAGTTGATTTAAACACAACCTTTTAAAAAAACAAAAAAGAAAAACACACATTCCATACATTCTGTGGCAGGCTTGTCCATGCTCTACTGAAAAATATGAACAAAGACAATGTTTACCTTTCTTGTGACTATTCCTAAAAGTAGTAAAATACCCAAAAGGTTGTGGACAATGTTCAGAAAGGAAACACTATTATATTTAAATACATATGGGAATGGCCCTCAAATCTGGTTATTTACTGAAAATAAACTTAACAGTTAAACATGTTCAACTTATTGATGAATGTGGCTGTGGAGCAAGACTTAAAGATCAAAGGTATTTAGAACATCCCTGGCTTTCTTTAGACTGCTGTTTTTATTGTTTTAATATTAGCTTCAAAAACAAACAAAACTATCACTTCCAATTATTGTCCTCCCGACCATCAATAGATCAGTTTGTTGCAGGTTTGACTCTAATATCACAAGGAGGCTTTTCCTATTTATACTCCAAAACAGGGCGATATCATCAGCGCACAAAGCAGAGTCTAAAACCAAATGACACCAACTCTTAAGGTTCCCTCTAATATTTTTGTAATGGTCTTAAAAGTGATACAATAGAAGAGAATTTGTAAATGCACACTGTAAGGGGCAAGAATAAAACTGACCATGAATTTGCAGCAGTTCTGCTGAAAGACTTGCAAATGCTTTCCTGAATGTCATAAAACAGCAGGAAATCTGCTGTTCTATCCAACATATGTCAATAGAAGTATATGCTTCCCAAATAAATGAATATATTAATATTTTGTTCTTTTTTTCACTTCCAACATTAGTTATTATCTATTATGATGCATGCATAATGTTACAGAGGGTCACAGGATAGCCTTGCTTTAAATGTTATATTTCCATGATTGGTTCATTCTCTCCATTTCCTGTTCACTGTGTGCGAGCAAACTCTATTGTCTGTGGGTGGATTCTGCTCGGCCCTCAGAGGGGCCATCCCCAGAGAGCACTGCATCTTTTATTAATCAGGGGCGCTGCGCCACAGCCCCGCTTATCTAATTTAGCAGCCCGCCTCAGATACAACTATGTTGGGCTTGGTGTGGAAAGAAGGGACAGGGGTGTGGGGGTGCAGTTGGGTGTAGACGGAAAGGGGGTTGGGGTGCTTCCGTCAGTTTTTCCATATTGTGGGTGATGCAGGGTGGGGGTGTGGGGGGGGACGCTACAAGGGGAGCGGGGGAGAGACAGAGGGAAGGTAGCGACTTATCAGACACCTCGTCACCAAGTTTTAGGACTGAATCACAATACAGCAAATTACCTTCTGCTGACAAGAAAAAATGAGCATGGCCCCCATATGAAAAAATAGGATTGTCAGGAAGAGGTGACACATTGATTGCTTAGTATGCGCATCCAGAAGGCTGGGGTTCAGAGGCGTCCTCCCTATATATATGTAGAAGAGGTGCAGCAGTGCACAGCACAGCCATGAGGGGGAATGAGAAATTGAAATGCCATGTTAGATTGGAGTCCCTTCCTCAAGCCAATCTCTCTAGTCTAGCCCCATCTAGCCCATATTAGTCCACTATATCATAGTACAGCCATGTGTGCTATTGTGAACAACATCCACAAACGAGGGGACGGTTTGGTATTCACTAACATTATGATGCTACTAGAATATGCTCAGGTGTACACTGTATGCATCATTTACACACCAGACCTCGCAGCGTAACCTGGTCTCGAGGTGTTTTCTTTTCTGGTTGTCCCTCCTCCCTCTTCTCTCTCATCTGTGTCATAGCTCAGATGAATCAGTGTCACCGGTGTAGAGAGCACTTACTGTCAACCCTGGCGCCCCGGGCTACAGCACTGATGGACACAAACTATAAAATATCAGCCCCCTGGGGAGACATCGCTCAAGCACTGCCCCACAGCCCCGGGGGGGTGTGATCTGGTCAGTGTGTATGTGCTTCTTGTGAGTGTGTTGAGAGAGCAATAGGGCAATGCATTTGTCTGGCTGTTGTGATCGCATAGGTTGGGCCTATGTGTGGAATCTGCTGGATAGTTTCCACATGATTTGCATGAGACAAAGGTGAAAGACAAGCATGAAGCATGATTATCTTCTTGTTTTATAAACGCAGGCCGCTTTAGAGAAGAAACACAATATGAGATCTTTCTGAGCGGCTCAACCCTGCTTTTCACAAAACCCCTAAAACAAATTCCATAACTCTGTACAAGCTCAGCCCCTCTGACAAAAACTACAAGCAGGCGACTGTATGGGAAAGCCACAAATGAATCAATCAATAAAATCAATAGCTCCGTCTGGGAAAATGTCCTGTATCAGCTGATATGGGGTACAGCTTCCACTTCCTGTTCTAGGAAGGTGTAGTGAAGGTGCAAAAAGTCACACAACTAAAAACTGTTAGAGGGAAAGGAGAAAATTCAGGAGCAGAGGGAGAGAAGAAGCTCTCCAGCCCTTTGAATGAAAACCTGCATCCTCCACAGGTCACTGGGCTGCTATTCCCTTCTTTCAATTCTGCAAGGTCAAGGTTCCTGCCTGCCAGTGCTTATGTTCAAGCATGTGCACAAATGCACTTATGTAGAATACAAGGAACACACCACAGCGGCACTCTCTTGTATTTCATGAGAAGAACCATTGTAAGATAAAAACCCCAATTCACGCATAGAAATTTGCCTCTTAATTTCGCCTTTACTATACCTCCAAATATTGACTATTCATTTCCAGTGTCTGATATTGCTTGATTCACCTAACAGAAGTATATTAAGAAGGCTCCTTAGAGATTCAAGGACAAAGGCATTAAGAAGAAAAGGAACCAAGGGACAGAGCAGTGGACTGCAGGCTTACGTTGTATTCTACTATTATGTATTACTCGGTTAGCAGTGGAGGACTTCCAGAGTGGCTTGGAGGGACATATAAATGCAAATAGATCAAATCAAAGGCAAATCACAGATTGCTGTTTGTCTTTGTTTTTTTCCCTATTTTTTCCTATTTTTCAGCTCAGTGCCATTATGGAAGAGTCATGAGGCCTAACATGACGATTGTATGATCAAAAACAGTTATTCTTAGTGTCTGGCAGGTAAATGACAGAAGACAACAAAGTATTCTCTGTTTGATCAAATAGATTCAAAGGTAGATATAGGCATGCATCAGCCAATCAATTACAACTGTCATGGGTTTTGTTTATGGACATTCCCTAGATTGAGCCATTACATTTTTCTTTTTTTTTTCAACAAATGTCCATGTTTAATGAGCAGAAGGTGCCCTACTTGTGATCTGACTTGAATTAAAAAAAGCACCTCATCTTGTAAGTCTCCGTTATTAATGCAGTACGCCACCTCTGTCTTCTGATCTGGTTATACCTCTGTAAGGTAAGGTAGGAAGGGGCAGTTTCCAGAAAAGGAAATAAAGAAAAATATCCAGTAACATGTGATATAACACACATATTCCCAATGTTAGCACAGACAGTCTCAATAAATGTTACTTGCAACTAGGAGGGCTGGGGAGTGTTTCAGAGGGGAGGTGAAACAAGGCCTGCAGACCCCCTGTAACAGTCACTTAAGTTAAGCACTAGTCTGCCAGGCGGCCGCATAGTAAAACTCATCTATAATTTGTGATGAGTGTAATGCCATCTCCACTTCATGATTATGTGATATTCTTCACCTCTGCCATAGCCAATGAGGCCAAGAGCTGGCAGTCTTAATGAGGTGCCTCAAAGTTCAGCTTAGGGAGAGGAGAGGCGGGAAGACGGGTGTGTGGAAAGAAAAGGAATTTAGCCCATATGTAAGCTGGATAAAGTCATAATCTAGTAATATTAAATACAAAATATTATCTCAAAATAAAGGGAACATTAAGATGTATCGTAAATTGTTACCTGAATAAATTACTTCACTGTGTATATTGAGCCAAAAGGCTTTGAAATCGGTTCAAATTTTAGGCTCACTCTACCAGACTGCTCCGTTCATTCTAATTAGGCGTAGCCACAATAAAAACAGCGAAAGAAAGTCATTAAGCCCTTGCCCAGTGATAGAGACCCTAAAACACTTGTTAAGGGAAGCGTGGCATCCTGGTTTTGCTGAGGATTATGTCCACCGGGGAGATCTCATGAGAGAGCCCCTTAGACTCATTTTCAGCAAAGTGCATTGCTATGCTCTTATGACTGTTCTAGATGTTATGAATAAGTAAATAACAACATTTTTCCAGTCGTTTAATCTCTGAGCACTGCAATTAGTAAGTCTGTAGTTTGTGCTGCCTTTTTTCTGCCCTTATTATTGTTATTGAAATGTCACGCTCTTATTTAGCTCAAGGATGAATAATAAATAAGCTGTAATTACTGTCTTGAATGAGCTGACGGCTTGGCTGGGTCAATGGTAAAGAGAGACCCCCCCATCTTCTCTCTCTCTTCCCCTTCTTCTCCCTCTCTCTCTTTAATTGGATCTTGTAATTAGTTTCTCTGATGGATCTGGGCGGTCTGAGGCATCCTCCACAGCGTTCATTAGTGTTCCTGAAGGAGGGTGCAGCTTTTTAAAAGCTCTGCCTGCTCCGTCCCTCACATGTCGTAACACTAGATATGATTCTGCCCAAATACAATAAGAGCATCAGTTCCAGCTGGGTTCAGTTTTGCCTATAAACCACCAAAACAAAGTAGCTTAGCACTTTGGGCCTTGAAGAAAACAGTGAAGTAGTCCCTACTCTTTGTCATTATTAATCTTTAAGGAAATTGGCTGCAGCTTGGAGAATCAAAACGTGTACATTTAACACCCGTGTGATGATGTTTAGCACAAAGAGAGATTAAGAGACTCTTACTTGATTCTCATTTATTGTAAAGCCAGCAAAGACCGTCAGACAGTACATGGCTGCAGGTAGTGTGATCTGAAATTTGAGGTAAAAGGTCCTATGGCTTACTACTACAGAACTGATCAGCCTCAACAAATTCTTTTTTTTTTTTTTTTTTGAGATGCACACATGTCCAACACACACGCACACACAATGTTCAGACCTATAATATACAACCCCCCTCTAGCACCCCAACACCATTTCCCCCCTTTTCTTCCCCACCCTCCACTGGCCAGGCTACACTAGACATCTCTCCCTAATCAGCAGCCTCGTCTCGCTCAGACTGGTTGCCATAGTAATATGCTGCCTGGTCGACATGGCAACCACTCTGAGGTCCACTATTAAATGAAGAAGAGTGGAGGGAGGGATAGGGAGAATGGAGTTGGGATGAGAGAGAGAGAGGGAGAACAGGAGAGACAGCAAAAGACAGGGAGAGATTGTCCAAGATGGGGGAAGGGGTATCAGGGGTGGGGTAGTAGTGGTGGTGATGGGGGGGGCACAGAAAAATGGAAAAAAAAAGGGGGAAAAAACAGAAAAATGAGTACAAGGAGAGAGAGAAGGAAAAGGAGGGGCAGCAGGAGGAGATAGTCGTGCTAGCTGAGCTACCTATTGCGTTGTACGGTATTAAAAGCTTCTGATATGTGTCGCAACAATGCCATTAACCTAATGCATGACGTAATTTACTTAATGCCTTACACTTATAAATTTATACACATGAAAAATGCATGTGCAGCCCGTCTCAATCTAGATAAAGGATCGTAAACTAATATCATGTTTTAAGAGCTACTTACCATATTATTGTCAATCTGCATCAGACATTCCTCAAAAATGATATAAATAAAGTAATATTTATAATGTATAACAGTTTAATGGATCGTAGGCTTATAATAAGGACTGGTGAAGGTACGTGAAAAGTTAATGTTGGAAGAAGACAAAGGACCAGGAAGCGGTCGTGATGTTTTTACAGTCTGCTAAATCTATTGCAAAATATTTCCTTTTAAAATAATGTTATTTTTTGGCAGCATCCTGAATGTTTTACGTCCCGCCTGCTTTAAGAAACATTTGGCACCTCCCTCTCATTCCACTTGGTATGTCAAGCAAAGATGGAATATACTGTATGTAAAATGTGTCTATAATTTCAAACTACACCGCAGGCCCGGCAGTTTCTGGAGCCATTCTGTCATTGTGCCATCAGTGAGGCTCTCTTTCCAAACTGAAGTGAAAATTCACCAGGGCACACATATCTCAGTGTGTCTCTACTACAATCTACCACAATCACTCTTTCCTCACCCCTCCTCCTGTCTCTCTAAGTCTTTCTGTCCTTCTCTTCTCATTTTTTATTTGCACCTCACCTATATCTTGGTGTCTCCTGCTACCACTGCACATTTTTTCTTCCTTTTATCAGTTTTTTCCCTCTTTGAATGGATCTCTCTGACTTGCTTTCTCTGAAAGTCAGATTTTTTTTTTCCTTTAATGAATGAAATGCCATTCCATCAAGATGCCACCACAGCAGTGACACAAAATAACATTTGTTGCCTTGTGTGTGAAATTCCTTTATGAACTGGAGCCCTCTCTTTTTCCCTGGAGCATCTTATGAAAGCTAGCTAATTGCATGTCCACATTGTACCATCAGTCCCTGCTTCCCTTGTGCACCATTCAGAGGCAATTAAAGTGAGCTTAAACAGAGTAAGAAAGTGCGTCATCCTCTTAATGCAATTAAGGAAGTGTGCACACAACATAACAGTAATAGTCTGAAACACAAAAACAGGAACACATAGAAAGAACACAGAAAAAAAGCAAAAGGAAAAGTTTAATTTATCAGGCAATGCAAGCCCGGAAGCATCATATATGACTTTTATAGTCCCGGTTTTGTCAACATAAATGCATATTTCTTAAAATATGTGTTACTTATTCAGATAAATATAACAGATAATTTATTTCTATATGTATAACACATTTACACCTGATGCAAAGTTTCCAATTTTGAGTTATTAGGCTTCATGTGGAAAATCTGACGTTCAAATCACTGGTTATGTCCTTTTATTTATGTTGAGTAATGCTTTCTAAGCCTGTGAATACAGCACAGAGCACAGGAGGAAGAATAAAACTACTATAGGTATGTACCATAATTAGAATCAGAAGCACATATGCTAAATAAGGCTGCTTATTTTACAGGTGGTATAGTTTAATGTAATAAAGTAAAATGAAGACGCGTTGAGTCGTACATGCAAACAGGCACACAAGGTCAAATGATAGGCCTCTGGTAAGACATTTCACTCTAACACTTACATTCCAACACTTTAGCCCAAACCTCTACCATACAGTGTGTGATTACAAGTAGTAGATGATCTGCTGAAATCAAGCAAGCCTTTATTACAGCACTGCAAACTTAAACCAATTTGAGAAGTGAATGTTTTCTCGTTAAAGTGCAATTTTGCATGTGCAGGTACCTTGTTATTTGTGGGTATATTCCTGCCATGCCTTCTTATTTTGGTGGCAGAGAAATTTAATTTGAGTTAAGGTGGCAAAGTCATTTTACAGTGCCTATTGAGACCGGCTGCGGAACGTCTTGGGAAATCTCACTACTTGTTTCTCTCACTTTAGCACTTTGTGTGGTAGCCTCATCTCTTCAGTACCTTCATTAATATTTTGTGGCACCAACCGCAGCCAATCCAGGCCAGAACAGACTAAAAGGTGCCCAGTCTGTGGAGGTTAAACAATCTAATACTACAGGAATTAAATCTCTATAATGTAAACACAGAATACTGAAAATGACAACGCTGTGCGCTTCATCTCTTTAACACTATTCAGACTATTATATTACTCTTTTGCTCATTCTCTTAAATACACACTGACATGAATGCATAAACACATTTAGAGCTGTGCTTACACAGGTCACAAGCAGCCGTATATAAACACAATGCTATCTTTTGTTAGACATGAAGACTCCATAATTAGTATTGATCTGTCATTATAGTGTTTTACTCACCAACTGAATTTCTACTTTCTAGTTCAAGTTCATTGCTTGGCAAGTGACAACATGTCTGGCAACAGATTTGTCTCATCTGACCAAATCTGCCTATGAGCCATCATTAGACAGAGTAAACAATACAAACGATAATAAAGGCATTCACACTTAAATTCAGACATGCACACATAGTGTAACTTGTACAAACTGTATTCCCTCTTTATGCTTTACTGTTTATTTATTTGCAATCAACAACATTTCGATTGGTTGTTTTTTATTATGTATCCTTTTGTATGTTTTCTTTCGCCACCAAAACTAATAGTTTTTATCTACTTGCATGTAAAGTTTCAAGGATAACAATTAGTAATTACTTTCCTATGCAACAGCTTGCAACTGCACACACATTTCAAATGATTACATTATCAGTATAATGAAGGAATGTTGTTAATTAACATATTTAGCCAGATATTTAACATATTAAATCCCTACGTCCAATGTTGCAGCATAAAATCCATTTGTAGTGGATACAGCATCAGAAATCCTTTTAAAAGTTGTGTTTAGACACTCACAGCACTTGGTTAAGGTTAGGGAAGGCTCATGATCTGGTTTCATATCCAAAAAATCCACAGTGACTTGAAACACAAGGCATTTATTTACATTTAATCAAAACCATAATCTGTCCCTAATCTTAACCAAAGCCTTTTTGCTGCCTAACTACAGACGGAACTCTGGATGTGAAGCCCAGCCTCTGGTGTAAAAGTTGAGCATTTTGTATGCCCATCATCAACCCCAACCACCTGCCTGACTTCAATTCAATTCATAAAGGCACTTCATTTTAAAAGAAAGAAGAGAAAATAAAAGGAAACACTGCCTTTGAACATGATCTCGCCAGCGATTAAACTCCAGATAAACTAATTGGGAAAACAATTTGGCTGCATAGGAATGTAATTTCAAGGAGACTGGGTTGAAAGTTCACACGGACTGTATATATACAACATATGCAACTGCAAGTATTAGCAGTAAGTAGTCATACATTAAACTGTATTTCAGTGGCCTTTGATGCAATGGAGATAATTGGAGCCTTTTGCCTTTTTTAAGACTTTTTAAATGTATACATATATATATTGCAGTACGGCTTCATTAGCTTTTAAATCACAATAAAGGTTGCAGGGTTCTGTGAAGTTGTTCTATGAAAACATTGAAAGATGGTACATTCTTACAAGAAACTATCAATATGCTGCTACACTTTCCTATGCTTGGTGCTGTGTAAAGTGAGCCTCCTGATTACCTAATTATACTTATTCACATAAGAGTCCAATGGAAATGACCAACAAAATATTAGTGAGACCAAGCACATTTAAATCATGAGACCTTTGGCAAGTTCTGTCCACTTTTTTTTAACTCTCAGAAATATCTTAGACTCCAAGAATAGAACATCAGACAGACAGGAGAACACAAAAAGAGGATTAGTGCCTCTCAACATTGAGATGACATGTCCATCCAATGCTGTGCATTGTGAAAAACAAGAATGTCTGCTCTTTTGGACCACAGATATTTGTTTATGTCAGACACCAAGGCTCGGGCGTGGCCTCTGTGCCCTGACAGGAAGTGGCTCTCTGTGGCAGAGATGACTGTCTTTAGGTCAGTGCAGTGCAGGAGGGGCCCAGAGGCCGAAACTGTGGGCCTGAGGGAGCTTATGGCCGTCTTCAATTAGCATCCAGCAGCAAGCAAACCCTCCTCCTCATGCAATTAAAAACTGACCAGTTTTTTATTAGACCCCAGTGTTTATTTCCACTCCCAATTTAGTTCTCCTTTGCCTCCAATATCCTCATGAACTCACTGACCTCTTCTCTGTACTGGGATATGTTTCATTTAAATAATTTCTGCAAATACTGGAGTGAAATCTATGATGCATTTTGAGCAAATTGTTAATCACTGCTGGGTTTTAGATTGATCTGCAGAGGGGGGTGAAATATTGATGCTTAATTTCCTTTTTCCTCTATCTGAGATATACAGTAAAGAACAGGAAGAAATAAGGAAATAGTAGAAAAGGAGGGACTTTATTTTGAACTGTAGTAAGGCATAAGGAGAAAATTAAATTAAAAAAAGCAATAACATGCGTGTTTTTAGACATATGGTACATGGTGAATTACAGTTGTTAATTTGGATGAACCAGACTGTAATTATTCTAAGGCAGACGAGGGATTCTTCTGTCTACAACCAGAGTTCTTTTTACTCTGCACTTTGCTTATGGCTACACAGACCTTATGCAGTCCCAGACAAGCTTGAAGCCTCAAGGCATCCTCAGTAGAGATCTGAATTCACCTCAATCCAACAGTTAGCCCAGAGCTACCTAACACTTGGGTGTGCCAAATTATTCTCTAATTTAGCCACAGCATAGTAGAGTAACCATTTACACACATTAGTGGTTGACAATTTTCAGATTGAAAACATGCTGAGAAAAAAACACATTCATTTTGGTCCATATAAAATGTAATTACAAGTTAGCAAAGACAAATAGATTGCGTTCCTGTAATATATGTGTCCACAGTCTACAGTTGGAAATGTTTCTTAAGATAATTTTTTTCTGACATGCCTTGGTGATGCAGAATATAACTAAATGTCACAGAAAGAGGACGTATTTGTAAATCCTTACTACATAGCAAAACTGTGATATACTGTATGTGTAGGCTATCCACAGCTGCATCTAAAAGCTTCTCCATCACAACTGGCTATGCTAAAAGACCTTAAACAATCATAAATCACTGCAAAAATAAAATGAAAATTATAGCAAAAACAATGCTGTCTTTTTTCTGAAGGTTATTTTATGACTCTCTTGTCATAGCATGGAACAATGTGTCTGGAAAATCTGAACAGTCAGAACTTGAATGATTAAATAAATGAGCAAGTTTATAAAAATAGGTTTCAAAATCTTCTGCTGGAGGCACGTCCACTAAAGGGACAGAAACCACAGCTAATCACAGGAAAGGTGTGTCCTTTCTCAACACTCAAACAAGGCTACGGCCTGACAAATGATGCTCTATCTGGCAGTTTTACTGGACAGCCATACTTGTTTGAGCCAGCAGAACCAAAATTCAGTTCAGAGTCAGAGGACACTGAGCGAACTGAGAATCACCAAACATTTTCAACAGATGTTGGTCCATTGTGGACAATATTGTTATGGAGCTGAGGTTCAGTAATTCTAATATTACACACTTGCATTTTGTTGGTGGTGGCTTCTTTCATGGATGCCAGAATTTGCAGAACAGCTCAGTCTCATTTAAATGTCCTAAGAATGATGAGATGTAGTAGAGGTGGACTGATCTTATGAAGGGCCATGTTGATGGAGAGCTGATGATCCCCACCAACATCTGCCTCAGCAGTGAATATTCTACACTGGGGAGTTTCACAAACCTTCATCACTGGGATTAATGGACGATACCCCTGGCTTTCTTCCTACAGTCCCTCCAACATCTGGTGCCATCATTAGCAGTACATACCCACCTATGAGTGTAAATTGCCATGTTTGCTTACATTTTAATTATAATAGGGAACTTAGCTAATTTTAAACTTTAAATCCTGAGAGGGAGAGGTGCCCCTTGGTCCATGTGTGCTATTAACCATAAATGTAAAATCCCAATCTACATCTAATTCCTTGTCAAAACGATTCTATTATTACATGGATTTGCAGTGTATTTCCATTGGACTCAGGAAAAAGGGTTACCATAACTTTTAATGCAGAAATAGTACAGAAAGTTACATGAAGTTAATGCTAGGCTGCTTCACATTAGGGGGTTGCACCTCCTTCAACAATTAGTAGTTACGGCGAACCACTGATGATGATGATGATGATGATGATGATGTACTCTAGCTTTTATAACGTTCAAGTGTTAGGGGAAGGGTTACACTAAGTATGGCACTGCTCTGTCATTTAGCCATGATTTCTGGCTGCCCAAAAAAATTCCTGATTACAAAAATTATTAAAAATACTCCCTACTCCCTCCCTCCTACTCCCTACTTCAGTACTGCATAGTTCGATCTTTTCACGTTTTCTGCAGTTATTTATAATATATATAGAGTGTACAGAAACAAATCTTCACATTATGTTTTACATATAGACTTTAATAACATACTGCATGTAGTGTATCTACCAACATGCTGGAATGTCATGGAAGTCCTGGTGAAAAGGTAAAATTTTGTGCAAAAAATGCTGAAAGTGTGCTGGATGGCTTGTTTTAGCTCATTTTCCAAAAATACATCGCACCACTCCCAGTGACAAATTGATGGTAACGGAGCAGATATACATGAAGACAATTCATAGCTACTACTTAACTGAGGTAGGAGCTTTTGGTACCTCCGTTATTCAGCCAGTACAGTCACCATCGCAACCTATTCTGACACCAAATGTAAAGTCCAACTGCCCTCCAAATCCCTCCCAATTATAAAAGGTCCTTGAGTTGCTGTTTTGCCCCCTCTCCAGCTCCTGTCTGATTACTGAGTGTGGGGTGAGCTGCGCAGGCAATCAGCCGCAAAGCGCAGAGGACCAAGAGGACTGGGGAAAAAAAAAATCAAATCCAAAACACTGCAAAAAATAAACTAAAGGGAGACTACTGGACCGCAATTACAGGCCATCCAGCCAGGCCTCTGCTCCAGCACTCAAGAGCTGCCGTGATTTCCGACAGAAAAGGTTATTAGTTTTTATTGGAGGAAATAGATGCTGGGTGGCTTTAAATGGCACAGTAATGCGGGGGGACTGGAGGGACGCCTCCTGACCCAGGTTTCCCAAGAGTCCCATTGCACTGCCAGAGAGACACACAGAAGCCATCACACACCCTTTCCCCTTCCCCCAGCCCTCATGCCCTGCAGCTCCTGCTTCAACTCCAAGGCAGTCGCTTGGTCATCGGCCTTGAACTCAACCTGGACACCCACTTCTTTTTTCTCCTTAAACGTAAGCATCATCACTGGTGTTTCTACAGCCTCGTGCTCTGTTCTAACATCACAGCTGAGAGTGTCTTAAAAAACACCGCCACCCTTTTACTCTGTTTTAATATTAACCATACTTAGGTGTGTGGCTGTTTTAATAATTAGCAAAATCAAACTTTAAAAAAAAAAAAAAACAAACACTAAACCCAAAATGAATTGTTCTGAGATTATAAATTTTTAGATTCTGTTTCTGTACACACATGCGTGCGTGGTTCCAACATGGTAGCGGTACATGTGAAGACATTAACAGCGAGCGCGGTGGCCGAGTGTTTGCTTGGTGTCATGACTGCCTGCAGATTTCCTGTCACGAGCACGTGATTTCTGCGACCCCAGAAGGAGAGGAGAAGTGTGCACCCATATTTGCCTTTGTGCTGGGCTGCCAGTGTGTGTACTCTGCTGTGTGTGACGTTATTTCAGAATGTGTAAGCTATGATCTGCCTGAACTAGATGAAGTGCTCTTCACAGGCGTTCGGCGTGTCCGTTGGTAGGTAATAATCACACGTGTGTGCTTTTATCATCCAGGAGGAATTACACTGAAATGTTTTAAAGATTTTACTATTACTCCACACATATGATGCAACATCTCAGCCACTTAGCTGTGTTAAATGTAATTGCTTTGATTATGAGTGTGTGTCAAAATATGTCACTGTATGTGAAAGCAGATAATATGTTAATGTTGTCTTTTGTGAGAGAGTGCTTGCATGTGTGCTTGTCTTCATTGTGCTTGCTGCCCGTACTCCTCTCTTCTAATCTGTATTCAGGGCAGGTAGGCTCCAGCACGGACCCACAGCTCAGTAACTAATGGAGGGGCTGATGGGAGCCTGATGACGACCACGGGGCCATTTGTACACACACACACACACACACACACACACACACACACACACACACACACACACACACACACGGTGCACATATACAAACATAAACACTACGGCTATTTCCAGCTGCACCCATCAAGCAGCCAGTAGCCAGGCAAGTTAATTACACTGACCATTTAATATTGGTGATTTTTTCTTCTTCTTTTAGTACGCAGGGGATGCAATTTGATAAATTTTATCATCCTTCTGAGTGAGTAACAATTACAGTGCAAGACATCATCTTTTTTTTCTCCGTTGATTTTGCCGCTGCTGTTGTTGCTGCTACTTCTTACATTTCTGTCTTTAATTGCCTCCACTACAAACTTTTCCAGCGAACCACTGCCCCTCTAAGTTGATTGCCAGGAAGTGCAGGGAATTAGAAAATTAATGTCACACCAGGGTCAGCGCATTAGAGTGGCAACCACATAAACTTGCACGGCCTGCTCTATATGTTGCAATACCTTTGACTAGAGGCGCTTATGTACTTTTTGCTTTGAAGAATTTTCTTACAGGGTATATTGGTCTCACTGTCTAACATGGAAAGATATAAGTGGTCACTTCTGTTTAACACAGAGATCAGTGGAAAGCCGAAACCAAAAGCTTACCCCAGAACAACTAAAAGAGAAAAAAAATTCTTCGGTAGATCTAAAGATTGTCACAACATCCTCTAAAACATCACAGCTCTCTTTCATGTATCTGCATCCTGTTTCCATCTGCTTCTCTCCTCTCCTCTTCCCTTCTGTCTCACCCTCTTCTCTCACACCATACAGTATCTGTGGATCTTTTCTGGTCAACTTTTTCTTTTTTTTTCTATCCTTTTCCTCTCCCTCCACTTCTTTTCTTTTCTTTTCCTCCCCTCCCCTCTTCCTCCTCCTCTGCTGAGTTCGGGCCAAAGAGCTGACAGCTAGTGACCTAGGAGCCTCCGAGGTTCCCAGGGAGAAAGGTAATGGGCCCAACCCCGGAACGCACTCTCACTCTCTGCACACATGGGGCTGCCGGCAGCTTTGATCCAGTAGCCCCTGCTTGGGTCTCCTGACGTCTGGTGAGGAAATTCATAGGAACAACTGGAAGAGGCCTGTGTTTATTCAGCTCCTTTAATGAGGAGGGAGACGGATTATCGGGGGCCTAAATCTCCCCAAAAAAACACAGGGAAAGAAAACTGCTGCTCCTTCCAGATGTTGCTCTATCACCGGTCACTCCACAAGAATCCGAGAGAGAGAGAGAGAGAGAGAGGGAGGGATGGTTTCATTATGCAAGATGGGGGAACTAGTGGTCAGCAGGAGAATTTCCTTGTGTTTTCTCTGTTCTTGCGTCTGGCCAGATGTGGGAGCTGGCCAAACCTCTCTGGGTAAGCCCAAAGGAGAACAGCCGCCCAGGCACAGTGGGGAAAGCTAGGGGCTCTGAGAGGGAGTTTGCAGACATGTGCTATTTTGTTGAAAAGGGGCTGTTTGATAGGTAACCAAAGCTCTCAGGCATAAGCTTTACTTTAAGCAATTTGTGCTGTCTTAAAGAGAAAAAGGAAGCTATTTCCCAAGCTTGTCATATGACCCCCAATGTGTTGGGTTTTTTTCATTTTTTACACATAGCCTCTTTGTAATTCCCATTAAGGCAGCAGAGCGAGTGACGTGGGATCAGACGCATGAAGTCTGTCTGTCTCAGGATTTGAAACAGAAGCTTGATCCATGCAGAAAGTAGCACACGACTACAGGTGGTGGGAAGACTAAAAGAGATCCAGTAAAGCCAACAACACAACAGACACTCAGAAGACTCGGGCTGTGCGTCAGGCTCTCGACCCTTTTGCCAGACGACTGCCCGGATCAATACACCTCTCTATTGTCAAATCATTTAGGAGAGGATTACGGGTCAGCCATTGGTCACAGATCCTCACACACAGAGGGCAAAGGTCAGTCTGCGCTGCACATTTACATGCGATTTCCACACATCACGCCTTGTTAAGACTATCACCTGTGGTACAAACAACAGCCTGGTCTGGCCCCAGCCTATTTGCCCCAACCTTTCTCTTAAGGTCACACTTTAAAATCAGCCTCTGTTCTAATCAGACCATCCTAACCTTTGCCTTTTGAACTGCTAACCCTTGAAGGTTCAAGGTCAGGGCCCTGACTGATTGAAGAAGCAGTGTCCACTGTGTGCGTTGGTGTGTGAGAGGATGTGTGATACTGTAGTTCAAGTTCACTGAAGAACTGTGTGCAAGCATGTAGCTGTTGATAGTTAAACTGCTCTCTAATGGTTACCCATGCGAATGTACATATCCATAAACTACGTGTGTATGTGCTTGCAATCAAACAAATGATCATGGACACGCAATAATACAAGTGTTCTTCACAGCTATAAAATCACAGTTGAGTGTATTATTGAATTAAACAAAATAAAGCACCATCTCATGTGTGTTGATTAGTGCATCCGCTCAATACAGACAGCTAATTAGGAAGAACTGCTTGAATTGTCTGTTATTAAACCACCATAAAATGATCTCATAAGAACAACTTGTGTTTACGTATTTATCAGCTTGCCTTAACATCAGTCTGGCACTGACAAGAGTAATTTAAATTTTGAATATATATATAACATGCGAGGGTAATGTTAGTTTAGTTTAATATTTTTGTAAGATGAAGATATTTGCACGTCACTGGGAATACATCCTCACTTAATCTATCTTAAAGTTAATCTGATAGTAATGACTGTTGAATACATTGTCACAATCTAAAATTATAATGTGATTTTATTAGCGGTGATTAACGCTGTATAAAAAAATAGTGTATTACTATTTAATGCAAAAAAAAATAACATTAACTACATGTTTGGCAACCGACAACTACTTTTACACATTTATGGTGTCATCTTTTTACTGTTTTAGGGGGAAAATGAAACTGCTCATATACAATCATAATCATGTGTTGACATCCATACATACATATATGAGATATATATTTAAAAATAATACATTTCATATTTCACATTATGTTTGGCATGTTTATTTTATTTCAGTGTATTCTGGGTCAGTAACTGAATCTAGACCTTGTGATAACTTGATTATCTCAGTACAAATTATTCAAATTTGTATGTATTTAGTTATTGATATGTATGCAAAAGTTTGGGCACCCATGAGAAAACCATAATTTTGTTGATTGTTGTAGTGTAAAAAAAATGAAATACAAACCCTGCAGTATTGCAAAAAATTTTTGTACCATTTTTCCAGCTAACAGTCTTTCTATTCTGGATGTAGGAATTTTCAACCACTCTCCTTTGCAGATCATTTCAAGTTCTGACATATTTTTCAGCTGTCTGGCACACGAGGCATGTTTAAAATCTACCCACAGATTGTCAAACATGTCCAAGTCTGGGGACCATGAGGACCATTGCAAAAACTTCAGTGTATATTTCTTCATGTAGTTTTTGGTGTATTTTGAGGTCAGCTTTGAATCATTGTCCTGTCAGCTTCTTTTCAGTTTCAATTTCCTGACTTACTGCATCACATTTGCATCCAGAATTTTCTAATATTTAGTGGAATCCATGCTTCTCTCAATCTGTGCCACAAGCTACCAAACGACCTCAAACCAGAATATATCCACTCTCAAACTCTGGTGTTGTTTTAATCAAATCCTTTTTTCTCCAAACGTGCCTTTGGTGATTTTGGACACGGAGCTCATTTCTCATTTCATCTGTCCACAGATGTAACGATTGTAAAATGACTCTGTGTTATCCAGATGTTGTTGTGCATACTTCAGATGTTGACGTCTGTGAAGAGGTTGCAGGTAAGGTTTCTTTCTACTCTTACATGTAGATCCTGTTGGTACATCATTTCTGCACAGTGGAATGGTGTGCTGCCATTCCTGTGTCAGCAGCGACACCTTCAAGCTCCTCTTTTGCAGTCATTCTGAGGTTTTGCTTTGCCTTTCTGCCCAGCAGACATGCAGTTTTGTCTGAACATTTTCTTGGTCTAACAGATCTCTCAACTTCCACAGTTCCTGCCATTTCTTAATGACATTTCAGACAGTGGAAATTGAAAGGTGGAAGCACTTTGATATTTTTTATAGCCCTCCTCTGCTTTGTAGGCATCAAATAGCTTCATTTTCAGATCCTCAGTTGGCTGCCAAAAGGAGCCCAGATAGATGTTGAGTGTTACCACGAGGTCTGAAGAGTCACAGATATTGATAAAAGTGTCAGTGGTCACCAGCTAAAAATTACTAAACTATTCTTCACATCCTACAAGTCTAGATGAGTCAAATAAGCATAACTGAGTTCATCAAATTCTGAGACTTTACACATTTGTCAAATTTTTGACAGTCCCACATTTATCATTTAATTTGTTTCTGTTTTAACATTCATGAAATAATAACTAAAATGAAGGAACTGCAGTGAACTGCAGGTTTTAATTGACCTTCTCACTTTTAACAGAATCAGCAACAATCCATAGTTTTTTTTAAATGAAACTTAATGACTTAGTGAACTTAGTGAAACAATCAGTTTTCTGCAAATTTTAAAAATGACATATTTTGCATTGCATTCTCTCTTTGCAACATTTGATGACTCACCACCACCCACTGTTTGAGCAAACAATGTTATTAAGATTTGCTTTCATTTATCATCAAGTTATATAACTGATATAATGAATCAGAATTTGCTGGAGATGTAGATGTAATGGATGTATCAATAAAAACATTTGGCACATACTCTCTCAAAATTTAAACTCTATCCCTTTAGCTCATACTTTTTTTAGTCAAGTTATCAAGAGTTAGTTTGGATATTAAGTCTATAAAATACAAACTACCTTAAATGAAAATACTCCCTTTAAAGTCCCATCCATGTGGTGAAACTACAATGACAAAAGACAACTTTGAAGGGAACACTTACCAACTGTGGAACAGAGAAAAGCTTCTTTCACAGTCCTGCAAAACATAAGAGAAGTGTGTCATTGTCCACATTCTTCAATCGTACATCCATCAAACAATTATCTTTAAAGAAACAAAAGCAAACCACAAGTCTCGCAGTTCCTGTTAGCTTATTACAGTTACTATTCATAACCTTTTGCCAACATTCTCCTTAGTGACCAATAACATCCGCCCCAAGGCTGTACTAAGCTTGCAACAAGATCATATATATACATGGAAAAAAAAACTGAATAATCTGGGAAGTCACAGACAGCCACTATCATTATATTGTTATATTGCACTCATTTTTGTCTTCAGGATCGGTACTGTTTGTTATGAAGTTATATTACAACTTGAGGGTAAGAAAAGGACACTCCACAAACACATTATGCATAAAATACATAAAAGCCACCTAAAAAGACTTCTCTTTCTTAGAAAACAAAGAGGAAAAATTATAGATGTAAATCAAAAACTGCTCCTCTTTTCTACATCCACTGTATTCTCGAGTCATTCAAAACACTTTGTACAGCATCTCAGGCAAAAAAACAAAACAAACAGACAAAAAAAACAAAAACAAAACACCAACAGACTCCAGCAGCACATTGCTCCTTAGTCATCCAAAATTTAGGTCTACTTTTCAAATCATTAGAATCACTGCTTCTCAAGCAGCAACTCAGTCACCATAGCACAGAGAATAATCTCTGACTTGTCTCACCAGGTTACTAAAAAGTATACTGCACACTATGAGACGCTACAAAACACTGCCCACTCAAATACAAACAGTTTCAGAAGCTGCTTTTTCCCCACTGCTGCTACAAACATTGCAACTGTAATAAATTATTTTCTTTTCACTGTTTGTGTCTATGTATAATTGTGAGAGTGACAAATGTCCCCTTGTCACAAACACATGAGATACACAACACCAGACTAATCACAACGCTGTACCAAAAGCAAACACCAACCAGTTGTTTTTGTGTAGCCATAAAATTCAAATTTGAAGTCGAACAGACAATTTTCGAGAAGGAGAATCTCAACCTCGGAATCACGACCTTGAAAATAATTTCCTTTCTCCATCCATTTATTATGAAATAATTACTGACACCACAGCAGATTCCTCAGTGAACAATACACCATAGTTTAATTTTGGTGAATAAGCCACAGCTTAGAGAGCATAATTGCTCGCCTCGCTCTGGCAGCGGAAAAGTTTTGCCTTAAGATACAATGAATAAAAGACAGACAAATTAATTTATTAATAAACAGAATATAAAATCCTCCGCACAGCACAGTGGGTTTACAACAACAGTCAGAAACTCATCTACAGTATTCCCTTTGGTGATGGCATTAATACTTTATTTTTAAGTTATATTAGTGTTTTTTAATGCTGAACTAACACAGCTACGTTTCACTGTATGGTAGTGTGATGATGCCAATCAGCCTTTAACCTCTGCCCTCAGACAAGGTAAAGGCATCCGTTCCCCTGACTCCAGGTCAGTAAGTAAGCTTGTATTTTTGGATGGCTGCTGCTGATTGTGTATGTACTTTAATAAGCGGGCTGCAGGTCAGGCAGATTTATAGGCCTATGGTGGGGTGGAGGGACCAGACTCCCTTGGCCTCCAGCTTCCCTCTGCGCCATTACGCCAGAGTGAGATATAGTGGGATATTGATCCCAATGCCACTTCATTTTGCAATAACTATTACACGATATTCTCCCGGGCTGCGCGTGTCTCCTGATTTATGCTGCCTTGCTATTTACATTAGCAGTAAGTGTTTTTCTATACCAACTGAGGAGGGTCTTACAGCCACACAAATGGACATGTGAGCATTCACATTCCATACCATACCTGTCTTTTTGCTGCCTTTGATGCCTTTTCACAGTAGCAGAGGTGCTTAACACAGCACTGCCTGCTGAGTAATGGAAGATACAGACATAAACATATTGAAGAATACATCCCAGCCTTCATTACAGTTGCACGATTGACCTTGAGGTAATGTTATTTTCTGCATTATATCTTATTTAAAATACCTGCTTCATCACATCCACTCTATAGAATGCTATTATATTCAGGAGCATATTTTGAATTATTTCATATTATTCATTCCCACTCACTGGTCAGAGCAGTGCAGAGTCAGCATAAAGAAAGCAAAGAAAATAGAGATGACTGCTGCATCTGTGCAAAAAAAACAAATTCATAATTTGTGTTAAATTGTGCAGTTATTTGAATTTACATATCATATCGAACAGATCCAATAGACTTATAGGACATTAGCTATCATACTGTATGCAGCTTGTACAACGAAAACAAGCGCTAAAATTCAAATGGAGACCACCATTTTACACTGTGCTAGTACGTGTTTCCCCTGAAATAATCGAATGCTCCAAATTTTTGTATTGTATCATATAAAAGAAATCATTGTCATGATTAGGACAAATGGAGAAAAAAGCAGCCGGTGCCTCCTGAGCTTGCACCACCTGCATACTTCAGAGCTGGGTCTTTGCCAAAGTGGCTTCCCTTGCAGTGCCAGGCTGGCGCTGAGTGTTTGTTTACACACAGAGGAAAGCTGTGTCAGTGGCAGAGGAGCAGACATGAATGGGGGAGGAAGGGTGAGAGCCAGACCCTGCATAGCGCTGACATTCCCACAGGCAGCCCCCACAGGGGGCACTGCGCCTCAGATGCCGTCACTGCTACATTGTGACACAACAAGAAACAAAAGGACTAATGACCCTTAATTGCTTTGGAGCTGTTTAAAATCAGATGAGTGTCACATAAGCTGGAGTATGTAAATCAAATCCCCCTCCTCGCCCCTCTTCCCAGCCTGCCCCCTAAGCTCTCTCCCCTGGCACAATCAAGTCTTTTTCTCATAAGGGGGCAGGCGGCTTAGCAGGCTCGCTGCCAAGTGAGGGGAGCTGGCAAGCGTGGTAATGTGGAGACACTTGTTGCGATAATGCTCGCCTGTTACGCCAGCACATGGCAGAAACAGGGTGGCTGAGGGGCGTGTGCGAGGAGCAGATGGGCATACTATAGCCTCCACGTGCTTCCATATTAAACATGGCACTAGAAAGGAAGCGTGCTCTTCTCTCAGCTTTCAAAGCTGCCAGACACTGTGTGCATGTCCCATTCATTAATAGCTCCATTCATATGCAACATGAAGTTTGATTGTACACAAATGCCCCATTAGGGAGGAAGAGGGGGGTAGGGGCAGTTGCTTGCGCTTGTTAGCATGCATGTTTGCATATCTTTGAAAGTGACAGAGTTTGCTTTGTGTGTTCCTAAAGGGATTGTAAGAGGTTGAGTTTGGAGATTGCGCGCTTTATATTGAATGGTAGAGGACATTTTAATAGGATAATTTTCTACAGTTGTACAGAGATTACTCTGCTGTTGGTTACCATATTCAGAACTGTAATTATAAAAACCAAAAGGCAAAAAGTAGACATCCTTTTGAAAGCTTATATGGGGTGCAAATTTTGGCCAGATTTATTCATATAATATTTTATAATGGTAAAATGTCCTGCTGAATACAATTTAGCTTATTTAAAATCATATTAAAATGAATGTGTGTGTTTTGAGTAGAAAACCTATCTATTCTGTACGCTTTTATTATATATAAATAAATATATATATACATATTAACAGTCCTACTAAATCAAGTAAACTATTAAGTTTGATCATTGTGAATATTGTGCTTAATATTGAGCCCCAGCTCACACAAAAGTCTCAATTCTGTGACCCAGTGAGAAGTGAGCGATGTCCTCCTGTGGTGTCCCACTGCTCCCAGCACACCCATTAACATCCAGCCTTAATGCATTTCCTATACCTGCATGCGCTTCTGCCGTATGGAGTTTCTGGTGATTTAAAGACAGCAACAAACCTGTCCCATTTTCAGACTGACATTATTGATAGACTGTCACCTCAGATTGTAGGTAACTGCTAATGGTTATTTTATGGTGCATATGTCAAATCTGATGTGTACATTTTTTTTTTGTCTCCCTTCCCGCATCTTTCTCTGTTTTATTTGAATCTAATGATTACTTCAAGCTCACTGTCACACTTTTATTAGCATAAACTCCCACACCATAGAGTAACATTAACAAAAATTGACCTTTCAGGGAAAATGACCTGCTGCAGTACCACAGCAAAAAACAATCTTTTTGTCTTTGAATATGTTATTGATTCTAAATGTTATCTTATTATGACTCATTTGTTTGTATTGTTCGAGGTAATTGTGGCATAATATCCGCCGCACTCTGCAATATAAAACTGAAATGGTTGGTTTCTTTTGTCCTGGAAAAAAGCTGTGTGTAAAGCTGAGGAAAAAACGTGCAAAAAATAAAAAATTATCGCAGCTGATTCAGGGCAATCAAACATCAATAAAGCATGTATTTTGTTCCTGTGCCCATCATGGGGTATTGAAAAAGCCAGCTACCCCAAAACGGACCACCACCTCCTCTTCACCCCTCCGCTCTTTATCCACTCCAGTGTTTTCTCCCTGTGAACCTGTATCCCCTCTTGTCATGGATTAGCCTCCATACTTGCATGAACAAAGACTCGGTCAGCATGTGTTTATGTGTTGGTCCATGTGTTGTGTGAAGAGGGAATGTGTCTCCCACTTACGTCCAGTTCTTAGAGGACCCCAATTTGTTAGGCATTAATCAGAACACCTGCTCAGAGAGCACCCTGTGTCAGTGGCTCACTTTGTGTCCCAGTGGTTTCCTGGCTGCCAAGCTTTTTGTTTCCCCACTTCAGTCATCAGTGTCATTTGAAATCAATTTAACGACTGCGCCTGAGACTGATTTGAGTATGCAAATGCTGCATTGAGGGAAAAGGAGTACGCAACGTACAAAGAAGAAAGACATGAGTGGGGTGAAAAAGGCCATAGAAAGAAGATCTACATACTGTGTATAACTCTAGCATGAAAAAGCAATAAGTCATCATGTGTTGTTGTAGCATAAGAGTGTAAATAAAAGACTAAAAAAAAATGGCTCTACGCTATAACAATGTCACCATCCCGCTGAAGGACAAGGCATGCACAAGAACAATGTTTGAGGGGGGAAAAAAAGTAAAACGCTATGACAGGCCAAGGAAGACTAGGTCAGAGAGAGGCCAGGGAAGAAAGGGAGTACAAGAAAGAGGTAGCAGAGGAAACAAATGAATAAATTCATGGGGCACAAAATGAAAAGAAAGATGGAGGGGAGTGGAGTAAAAGAAGAGGCTTGGAGTCATCAGTGGAAGATTTTTATTGTCCGGACACTGGAGGCGCACACAAAAGCACTGGGAAGATTCAATTAAGTATCATATGCAGTGACCTTATTGCCATGGTTACAGAACAGTGGAAAATATTAATCAAGCCTGCACTTGCAACAAGGAGAAAGATGGTGGAAGGAGAGATAGAAGGAAGACAGCAATGAGAGAGACAGAGGGTGGTAACAGAGGGAGAGAGGATAATGGCCCAGTCTCTATATGTGCCTCTGTGTGTGTGTGTGTGTGTGTGTGTGTGTGTGTGTGTGTGTGTGTGTGTGTGTGTGTGTGTGTGTGTGTGTGTGTGTTTGATTTTATGTGTTTTAATGAGTGCGGTTGCAAAGGTTCATGACTGTCCCTACCAAGCTTTGAACATGTGTATGCTGACAGTGAACATGCCATTTTTCTTAAATGGATTTTCCTTTGACAAAAAATGTATTTTAAAATGGAAAAAAAATGCAACTGTGCTACCATCAAAACTCACATCTACACAATGAGGAGTCACGCATGTGGAATGAACTTAAATCATAATTCATTTCTTACAGGGGTAAACTCACTTTTCCAGCTTACAAAGATTTGTTTTAGCTCCCTTACTGCATTTCAGGTTGAAATTTCATGTACCCCAGTGTCTGTTGATGCTTTCTTAGCGAAGACATAAAACAATCCATCTGCATCTACAATCCATCACACATGCGTGAATCCATTAATAACACAACTTGCAAATGTTTGCCACATGAAAATGAAATGTTTTCATCCATCAGCGTGTTTTTTTTTCTGTGTAAGGGTACACTTACACATGGTTCTACATAAATCCTCTAAAAAAACAGTGCTAGCATATTGTTACAGACTCAGACAGAAAAATTATGACGATCATTTTCAATCATATTCCATTATGATGTTCCTCTCAGTCACATTTCCCTGCACACTGCAGAAGGGGAAAGTTGAAGATTGTTCTGTTTGATGAAGCTGTAGAGTGTTTGCTCGCTGTCTGCAGGGAGTGTCTTGAAAACAATCTATCTGAAACTCCCCCGCTGAGCAAAATGTTAAATAAACAAAGACGGGGATAAACAAAATCCCTCCATTTCAATGTCACTGAGAAGAAAGCCAACATTTTAATGCTGCGATTGTGAACAGGAGGTGGCAGCCATAACGAGATCATCGTTTAAACTTTGGACACATGGTAAAATTATTTTCTCTCAAAATAGTTAATTATAAATATGGTAGCGATCGAAAAATACAGTTGTTGTACTTGCATCAGCCATGAGGCAGGATGATGATCACCCTTACTCACTGCTTTCCTAATATGCTGTCACTTAAGAAACATAACAATTTCAGATTTCACCTGATACTGAGACTGATATTGCTTTGATTTTAAATATATTGTCCCACTGTGTACTAGTTCAGTGTTTGGAACTCATTGGGGGAGAAATGGAAAAATTCTAAAAGTGAAATATAATGAAAGTTGGTGCGCATGTTTAAAGTTTTAATAATAACTTATTTTTATGAAAACATACAACATATTACAATTGTCATTGTAGAGAAAGTTATGCAAAGTTAAACAGCAGTGGAAAACCATAGGTGGATATTTCTTGTTAACTAGTCTTTCTCTTCACTTTGTACAGCATACAAACTGCGGAGTACCTCAGGGTTCTGTCTTTAGCCCACTAATTTTTCACATTTCATAATTCCACTTGGGTATATCATTCCTTGAGATGACATCAGCATTCGCAAATACGCAGACAACACCCAGTTTTCTCTCTGCATCTTTAACAATAACAAGCAATCAAAAAGCTGACATCACTGCTTTATTAAAAACTGCAAGATGCAAATTGTGACATGATTATGCTCAGCATTAACCTCAGCACCATCAAACTGGTCTCTTCAAATGCAGTGAGCTAAGTGACATCTTTGACAACAAACTAAAACTGGTCAATCAAATGAAAAGCATGCACGCAATTTCAAATATTTTATCGGACAGGGACACAATGATTCAAGCTTTTGATATATGGTGGCTTGATTTCTTCAATCCACTACATATTTATTTACAGCAAAACTGTGATTTAGGCGGCAGTTAAGAGAGAAAAGCTGCAGCTGGGATCGCAAAGCAGGGAAGATATTACTCTTGTCCGGGCGGCTCCACTATCCAGATGCTAAGGATGACTGCGCTTTCTTCATAATGGCTGCTTTCCTACCAGAGGAAATTAAGGAAGCCACCTGAGTTGCATCTTTGAAGTCTCAATTAAAAACGTGTGTCAGACTTTTGTTTACTTGAAGTGTGCCAATTTATACTGCCTATGTTTTAAAATAGTTCTACATGCTTTGCTAAACCATCTATGTTGTTTGCACTGTTTTATTTTTCATCTAGCATGGCACGTGTGTGTAATTATTGACTTAAATAATCACAATTACTTTAAACTGATATTATGTCTGTCTACTTTACAGTTACTCAAATAATCATTCTAATTCTAAATTATATCTGCACTGGACTGCATAAACAAAACCACTTTGCAATATACATTGAGGCAGACATCAAACTGCTGGTATATATTTTGTACAGAAACTAAATTCCATCACAATTTGCAAGGAAGCTGCAACCTCCAGAGGTATAGGATTTCTATGCCCCATATTGAAACTATGTGAAAAATAATTTGATTAAATTTTGAGTTTTCATTAAAGCATGAAAGAAGAGTTCTGAGCTCTTAACAGAGAACTTTGATGAGAGAAGTTTTTAAATAAGTTGGTGCAAGTTAGCTCTTTTATGAGTGATTTGGAGAGTGACAGGCAGTGGTCATGCAGGAAATCAGCCAATGAAGTTATAACTGAGTGATTTGAGTTCAACACTGGTTCCATCCCCTGCCTACTCTAATCCTGAGCGTCGAAAAAAAAATTTCCCCCTGCCCATCCCTGTGGCAGAGTCTGCAAGCACCTATGGGTGAGACACAGGCTGAGGTGTAACAGGAGAGGGCCCGAGCAGAGAGGCTGTTAAAGTGCCTGATGTGACCATGACCACTTCCAGAAACAATTTAATTCCACAGCTTCAGCCATCTCCAGCTGATCTACTCCTCCAAGGTCATTAACTGTGCCACAGAAGGTCACATGATTAATGAGTGACAGACCCTCTGGTGCAATAACGTGTATGAACGTGGCCCATTAATTAGACAGGGGGGCCAAAGAGAATGAATGGCCAGGGACAGCTTGGCCCCCTCACAACCCTGTCCTTCCCAGACCCCATTTTTCATTTTCATCTGCACAAACAGACATACAACCACTCATAATATTCCCCAAATACCATGTTTCCTCCTCAAACCTCCTCAAAAAAACAACATGAATTCAAAACCATACTATTATTTTTTAACAAAACAATTACCTCGACAATGCACAGTACGTTCTAACATTTAAACCAAACACACAATAGCCCCGACTGAAAAAAGCAAGAGGTTCTCTGAGTCTAAATGCCCATGGTTCAATGCAACTAAAAAGGTCCAAATGCTGCTTACAAGTGCTGAAAGCAGTGGCCTCAGGTTGATCTGGGTATCAAGCATCTGAATGTTGTGTTGTTGCAGTCCTTTTCCAGGACTATGATAAGCACTGTGCATTACTGAGGGCAATCTCCAAGAGGAAATGAAACATTCTGCTGCCACAGACCGGCTTTATTAGAAGACAACAAGTCCGGCCTCTCAGGATATACAGATCAGGAGATTTAATTGATGCTGACCGACTGTCAATGCACTCCTACAGCTGGGAGAAACAAGAGTGTTTAACACTGCTCCATTGTAAATAGTATTCATTTCTCAGTCTAATCAACTTAATGCAATTCCAATAAGTCCATTTCTTAGAGTGGCCTTGTTGATTTGAAACCTCATAGCCCTCTGTTTTATTTTCACCAGTGCCAACAAATGTAATGGCTGCTAAGTATATTGGGCAATAATATACGAATGCTCTACATCCAGTGCATGCATTTCAATTTTACCTTGAGGTCATAGCATTATGGATATACCCCAGTGGGGTCATTAATCATAAATACATACACTGTATGTAATAACAACCAGTAGGGAGAAATAGACTTGAGGGAAGGTTTCATACGAGGACGTGTATAAGACCACGGGACACAATGGCTATCTATGTATTACAAATCTCATCAGCTCACCCACTGCACCTGGGTCAGTGTTTTCCCAAAGCTAACACACAGCCAGGCATATGTATACAGAGGTACACATTTCCAATTGTCATTGTCCCAGAAGCATAATAAGCAGTGACAGGGTGAGCCAAAATCACTCAGAGCACAACCAGGAAAACAACATCTTTTGGGAAACAGGAAAAAATACGGAGATGTTCAGATATATGTGTTTGTGTAATGGTGTTTTATCGTGAGATGAATTCTAGGTCATAGGATATTTATCTGTAGTTATGAATATGGAGGAAAAATAATTTATGAGCCTCGCTGATAATAAACATAATTTTGAAAGGTGCTGCTGACATTTTTTCACTACTTTTTTTTTATAAATGAACAACAAAAATAATAACAAACAAACAAAAAAAACTTCTTGCATCTTATCAAGCACTCAGAGAACCCCTTGACCCTTCTGAATAAAGCATCTCTCTGGAGATTTGACACACATCTCTCAGCGCAGATCTGAAGACAGCCATGAATGTTGTTTGCCCTCTGATATATTTTTAATATTCAGATCATATCAAATATGTCCTCTTTCAATAATTGATCTATCTATCTACTAGCAACACAACACATGCTGAGCTTTGGCATGTGATTTCTAGCCCCCAGTCAATATACACTTCTTCCCTCTATTCGGTATGATAAGCAGGGCACCGGCTGCTTCTTAGATGTGATGCACTTGGCCAAGGGATCTATCCACCCTCGGCATGTGCCAGCAAACCTTGCGACCACAAACTGTTGGTCTAAAACACAGTAAAGCCGTATTTGTTGTCTCTGGGTTCAAATCAAAAGGCACCGCTTGAAAGTGAATGATTATAATACGATACAGCGTGTGCTTGAATATTTTTGTTCTTGTTTTGATTTCAATAAAAAAATTATCCGCATTTTCAAAAATCATACAATCAATTCAGCAGATTTAGACAACTGTCAATTCAAAATGTTTAATATTTCAAATTCATTGTTTTGCATGTTAGTATGCTGCCTGGCAAAGACATGCTTATTTGTAAAGGTCATGCATGCACTTAGGCGTTTTCAAGTGACAGACTGTAAAACAAATATCTATTGTGTTGGATATGTGCTAAAATATTTTTTTTTTCTTTCTTCTAAAGGAACATGGTGCAATGCAAACATATGAGAGTCTAATGGAGTGAATGTTTTTCATCCTGTCTTTTGACCAACAGCATCTCCTGTGGTGGCTCGTTTCCTTAGTGCAAGAGGTTCCCAGCCTCCATCGCAGCCAGGCTTCAGGGGGCATGGTGGAGAGAATACGAGATGGAGGGAAGGAGCAAAGTAGAAGAGGGAAGCCATGCTGGGAGAAAGGAAATCTTCCATGTGCAGAAGCAGAGTGGCTAGAGGACATTTCACGCTAATGGCGGCCGGGCCAATTGAAATGACTGCAGCACTGCATGATTTGAAGGTCAGGAGACAGCGGATTATATTCCAGTGGTGGCGGAGGAGGATTGGAGGAGTAAAATGGTGCCTCCCCACCACCCCGCCCCCTCCTCCTCTCCTGAATTATTGCAGAACAGCCAAGATGGAATCAACATAGCACCAAACCCCACCATCATTACTCTTAGACACAGCACACCATCAAACACATGGCATGGCTTCGGTCTTTTACGCACACGCACATCATCATGAGAAATTCTGCACTAGAAGATTCAGAGGCTCAGTTTGTGCAGTTAAAGAACACAACAAACCACCCTGCCTACAACCTGCTGTTTTTACAGTTTTTCCATTATGCATCCTGCTGTTTTTTTATGTAACCCCAAAAAATTAAATTAAAAAATGACATTATATTCAAAAGATAAGGTCAAGAGCAAATTATGATAAAATAATGCACAAAAGACAATTCTGTTTCCTGAAGGCCAAAGCATGAAGCTTTTTTTTCAGTAAACTGCCAATGCTCTTATTTTTATCGCTGAGAAGAAATGAAACAAAGATTTAATTCTCCTCTTGTAGATTTGGGTGACACACTGGATAAAACAGTGTGGCTGAAAAAGCACAATCTTGGGTCGGGCTTACAGATGAGGGTGCAAAAGTTACTCAAATGTGAGAAAAGCATAAAGTGATTATGCACATGACTGCAGTAATAAGTTGTAATAAGATGTAGAATGACCACACATATTTACTGCAGACATTGTGCAAGACAGGCCAGCGTGATTGTATTTTTAGCCAATGGATAGTACAGATTTAAGGCAAAAGAACCTCCAGCCAGACATGCAAACAAACGTGGAAACAACAAATGAGGCAACAAGAATGTCAAGAGGAATTTCATAAATCAGGAACATTAATGTAATTAAACTAATCCCTTGAAGGCAACAGCTTCTCTATCTGCCTGATGTGATTTCAGAACTTCTAGAGGCTGTGCAATTTTTCACAGTCCCCATCAGACACATTGTCTTAAGAATTCTGACCATCAAAGCAAATCAGACTTATAGATGCACCTGTTTTCATCAGACGGGAAAATTGTGCCTCAAGCAGCGAGTGACGCTTTCTTTTTTAGATGCAGCTCTTCCCAGTGTCAGTAAACACTTTATACTCGCGGGCAGCATCCAATCCTAGTTGCTCTACAACACTGACAGCAGAGAGGTGGACATCTTATAGGAAGAGAACAGATGCCAGTCTTTGTGAGAAGCCAATAGAAGGAGCATGTATCATCGAAGGACTAAAGCAAAGGCACTAAATGCCATAGCAGCATTCATATGCTAACAAAAGCCTCACAGCCAAATCAGAGAATTTAAATAGCTCATCTCTAATATTTTGCATCCGTCTATACACTAGGCTACACACAAAAGAATCGGTAAAAGGATGGATACTGTTCAAAAATACAGAGGAACCTTCTGTAGCCGGCATGTGAAAAACAAATGACGTGTGTCTGCCTGTTTGGTATATAATGCCCCTGAATAAATGAGGAAAAAAAGTACAAAGAAAGAAAGAAGGATGGAGCCTGCATCTGTTTCATGTCTCCATCCTTTGCCATACTTCCAAATATGTGTATACATACAATAAAAATCTGCAACACAACACTGTACCAGCCATAATAGCATTTTTGTTGGCTTAAAGTTTTTTATTAATCATATTTGTAAAAAAAAATAAATAAATAAACTTATTTCTTGGTATTACAAATCCTTGGAATATTAAACATATTGCATTCAAAATTGATAAATCAATTTAGTCAAGAAAAGTTGCAAAATAAATAATTTATTCTTCCACTTGTAATGCATTTATAATATCAGATTAACTTAATATATTAAATTGAATGTTTATGCATTTAAATGAAAATGAGTTTAAATGTGAATGTAATGGAAAAAATGATATTAATTTTGTACCTCATCAAGTTAAAAATACATTGTGTTTACAAAAAATATGAATTGGAATTAAAAAGATTTTCATAAGGATGCTACATCAGTAGTGTACAGAATGGAGAAACACAGACAGTGATGGCGCTACAATTCCTCAGCAATGACTACTGTGCTTGTAAAACTCCAGAGGAGATAACAGGCATCCAGGGTAGCCCAGTCAATCCAGTGCATGTTTGAATGGCTGACCATGTTAAGCTCTTAAAGCAAGCATTAATCCAGGATTTTAGGAGCAGAGCTAAGTTTGGCACGTTATCATGGCAAGGCCCAGACCTTAGACGGAGTTCAATCACTATGCAGAAGCACTAACAGCCTCAGTCACATAGGCCTCAGACATGACTGGGACTGTAACTGGACTAAAATAATACACATGCTAATGACAAACAACAGAAAAAAAAATCCTCACATAACCAGCAATTTCAAATTCTACATATAACTTTAGTTTGTCCCGATTTACCAAAAAATATCCAAAAATGAAAGTCTACTGGTTATGCATTATATTCAGCATTCAGTACAGGCATTATACTCAGTTGGAAAACTGTATGCTCTGTTTATAGTGTGTGTTATGTGACAAATTCTTGCGAGACGTAGTCAGACTATTGGCTCTCTCAGTGCCTGAGTGACCTCTCTGGCCAGCCTCAGTCTCAGCGCTAGCTTCACCCCTCCAGATGTACACAGGCCAGACCAGAACAGAGCACACAACCCAGCACTTTCTGCTCAAGTCCAGACACACACAGACCAGCTCAGATCAACATCGCAGATGTCTGTGCAGACAGACAAACACATTAAGAGCTGACAGCTCCTGACCATGCATCTGCAAAACTGGCATCATCATGTTTTAGTAGTGGAACAAATACCCATCAGCCAATACGGCAGCAGAAAGCACACAGTCATGTGACGGCGCGCACAAACAAGCGTACACGCATGCACGTGCGCGCACACACACACACACACACACACACACACACACACACACACACACACACACACACACACACACACACACACACACACACACACACACACACACACACACACACACACACAGACATAAACACACCAATCTTAGGCGCAGTCATAGGGCTTGGGCCAAGGCTTAGGGCTAGAGCATGGGCTTAGGGAACTGGGTGTGCTTGTTGGCAGATGGGGGATATTAGGGGCAGTGTGTTGACTTATAAATCTTCCTGCACAGTGTACGACCCGAGTTATCATCTGACATATGAAAAAATACCAGAGAAGCTGTGGAGAAAAGAGAGGAAATTAAATGAGAGAGGTATAAAGACGGGGAGCAAACCAGCATTGTAGCAGGCATCTGTTTTGCTCCTCATCCTCACCCACAAACACAGTGTGTGTGAAACCAGACACACTGCATATTTTGATTGGATTCCTGTTTCTACATTTACTCTGTTTGTGTCATGAGCCCAACAATAGCTAACTGCATGGCTAAGACACATGTCAAAAATAGTCTTGTACACTTGTAAGAATACCTGCTACTTCCTGTGTGGGATTAATGGAGCTGAGAATCTGGATCATCACTGTGTGACAGCCTTCATTTCAGTCTCTACAGTGTTGTTGATGAGAGAAAGACACCTATTAATAGTTATTTAAAAACGGAACTATATTTTGATTCAAACTTTAATTGCAACGATTGTCTTACTGTAAACACTTCAGTATGACAGGGCTTAAATATGAAATATATAAAAATGGAATTTGTGATGTTTTTATGTCTGAAAAATATACTTATATACCTGCTTTAAATGTATACCAATTTATTAAGTTTATCTAAATGTAATGCAGTCTAATATGTTATTATTGCAATAAAAATGCCTTTAAGGAAGTTAGAATTTTCTGTTTTTGTTGAAATAGTTGTAGAGAGGTGTTGATTCAACTTCAGAGTTATTTTGAAGGCTGTTGTCAGTGGTGCTGTTAAATTATATTCTATCATACTAAGAGGTGTTTAATGTTTTTTTTCCATTCCATTTATATGAGTGAGAGTTGACTAAATTTGTAACTGTCATGAATCTGCCCCCATAAAAATCCCAAATTGATGCTTTAAATGGCTGTCAGTAAAAACGGTGATTCTTCTGATTATTTATAGTCGCACTGCCAAACTATCAGGGTTAATATTACCCTGAAAGTAGAAAAATCAATGTTCTTGAAGCCCACACTGACCAGAGTAAAAACATATTTGATATTTTGAAACACCTGCCCCACAGCCATGTCAGCTGTGTAAGTGGACAGATAATTCTCCAATCAACACTTGTCAACTCCAAATAATTGCAAGTGGAAAAAAAATAAAACATCAACACTTATTAACAGCGAGAGAGTTTGGTGTGCATGGTGTTTGGGTTTACGAGTGCGTTAGTGAATGTGAGTAAGAGAGTAAGTGAGTGAGTTAGTGAGTGAGAGAGAGAGAGAGAGAGAGAGAGAGAGAGAGAGAGAGAGAGAGAGAGAGAGAGAGAGAGAGAGAGAGAGAGAGAGAGAGAGAGAGAGAGAGAGAGAGAGAGAGAGAGAGAGAGAGAGAGAGAGAGAGAGAGAGAGAGAGAGAGAGAGTCCAAATGGATTTCAGCCCTAGAATAAATCACTGTCGCCACAGAAACAGGCCGACAGCTGTGATGGATGGCTGAAATTTTTGTGTTGATGTCTTTAGTATTGCTGACAATTTGGTAGTCCAGGCTTTTTCACTTTTCCTGCACTTGTGTGTGGCTAAACAGATCTAAATGCTGGCACATACCCATACCTACACATCAGTATTTCACACCTGCTCAAAGTCCTCTTTTGCAAAGATACATCCACTCTCAGATTTTTCTTCTGTACGGTGCCACAAAAAAGGTAAAATTACATTTTCATAAACTCATATTAAGTGTTCATGAATTCATCTTCTAATGCCATAAAACTTTTTTTAAAAAAAATCTCAACTCTTTTTTTCTTATTAGTGAAACTCTTAAGTAAAAGTTTATATACTATCTGAGAACATTTCCAAAAAACGTGTAGCATTGTATTGGAAGCACAACTTTTTTTGGACACCATCTTGTGTGTGTGCACCATGGTCACGTGGTCTTTTTGCACCTGAATGCACTGACCGTCTCATTGGGTAATATGTAACCACATGACACAGTGACTGTTCGGTGTGTTTGGGAGCATAAACTGTCAGTCTGTCTGTCCGTCCATGGCATCTACTTTTAACGCCGTCCACGCAAACTGAGGATGAAAAAGTCATTTTCTTTCTTTTTTTTTGTCTGTCACGACCCATTTTATTTCCAGTCCTGTTATCTGTTCCTCTAAAGCACTACTGGGCAGAAACTCTGACAGAGGCAGCATCCCAGCACACACACATGCACACACACACACACTTGGCTGTTACTGTAAATTCCAAAAATAAAACAAAGCACATTTGCTTTTTGCCCATAATGTACTCCATACTAAATCTAGACACCTATGCATAAAGTTATGTAAACACAAGAACACTATACACCCTTGCACACACTCATACACACACTCTCTCACGCACACACACAAAGTAAAGAGTTGGGCCACTCTAAGCCAGCCCCCCCACATCCAGTGTTTCCATCTGCTCTCACCTGGCAGGATCAAAAAGAGCACACTTCCCACAAACTTAGAAAGAATCAATACTTTCTCCAGCAAAACACAGCAGTCACAGCCTCAGTCCCAGCTCCACACTAACTGTACTTAAAGTACTGTAGACTGAAAGAAAAAAATCACCAGAGCAGAAATTAAAAGAAAATAAAAAAATTACTGACCTTACTGTCTTTTTTCCTCCCTTTTCTCTCTGACGTCCAATCCCCTCTTTTTCTTCTGCTGGTTCTTGTCCTCTAAACCTCTAGTCTAAGTAAGTCATGCAGGAGCTGCTTCCAGCTCCTGCTCAGCCCTACGCCACTGTATTAGTCTGATTTCACACTCTGCAGCCTAGCCTCCCGTCCTGAAGGGGACGGTGAATGTGCTGCTTATTTAGAAGCCGGCGCACACTACCTGGGCTTGTAGGCAGCTGTTTAAAGCACGAGGCAACATCCAGGGTGCATAATACCCCACACACACACACACACACACACACACACACACACATACACATCTTCTCTCTCCCTCACACACATGCACACACTCACACAAGCTGGCTGGCTCACAAGATAGGCAACAGCACAGACACATGAGCAAAGTGAAATACACACACACACACACACACACACACACACACACACAGGCAAGCAGTCTGTCAGAGGTCTCTCTACCTTGGCTGGGATAGCAGGCAGTGTGAGAGTACACACAGGCACAGTGAGATGGGCTGGCCGCTCCGTTCTGTCTCCTTCTCTCTAAGTGTTTAGAAGACAATTTCAACAAGGGATTGCTCCCAATCTACTAGGGTGATCCACATGGATGAGTTATAATATGCTTGCCACTCTCTCCCTCTCCCTCACCCCCCACCGCCCCTCTTCTTCTTCTTCTTCTTCCTCTGTTCCCTCTCTCTCATTCTCTGTCTCACTCTCTTCCTCTCTCTCTCTCTCTCTCTCTCTCTATCTATCTCTCTCTCTCTCACTCTCTCACTCTTTCGCTCTCATGCTCGTTGTTTTAGCCTATTATCGAGCAGTCACCGATTTCAGTTCAGGACGAAAAGCCTTTCCCCCTCCTTGGATTCTATATTTCTCTCCTCCCTGGATGTGCATGAGATGGTGCCAAAGACTGACTCCACCTGAATGCGTATTAGTAAAATGCATTATTTATTACAAAGCAGCATTCATTTTTTATTTTTTTTCTGATATGCCGATGGACACGCGGGGGAAGGGAGCACTGGTGGCGACTAGCATCAGCAGAGAAGGGGTGTATTTGTGATATGTGTGTGTTTGGGGGTGGTTTGGCTGGGGTGGAGGTAGAGAGGGGAGGCAGGGATGAGGGGTCAGGATTTGGATAGAGGGGCTCTGAAGGGAGGAGAAAAGAATACATAAGATATGATTTTAATTTATTTATTTATTCAGTGGCTGGGATTGCCTTATCATCCAGGGTGCTGCTTAATGACATCACTGCTGGCTCCAAGCTGTCCCAAATCACACTGCCACTCATTTTTTCATCAAAATGACTTATAGCACTCTGTGTGCATGTGTGTGCGTGTGTGTGTGTGTGTGCGTGTGTGTGTGTGTGTGTGCATTCATGTCAGGGAGTGAGTGACAGAGAAAAACAAAGATAAAGTGAAACAGTGAGGTGGACAATCATAAAAACCCATAAGAAAACAAAAAAAGCCAGTTAGTTTCTATCAAAAACACAGCTACTTGTAAAGATGGTATTCCATAATATTGAAAAATCTAAACAATAAAAGTGTGAGCCATTAAATATGAATTACATTAAAATCTTTTAATTCATACAACACCGGACTGGACCTTGATTGCCTTAATTTTTTAAATTAAATTTCAAAAATTTGGTAAAATATACATTTTTTAATAAATTCATTATTGAAATGCCCAATTTATTTCAGTTCAAGCAATTTCAGAAGTAATGAACATTTCATATAAATCTGTCCCTTTCAGTTAATTTAACATTTTTGTAACAAGATTACTCAAATTCTGTTGCAAGCAGATTACATTATTTCCATTAACAGAAGCGTATTTTCAGTCTATAACATCAGGGTGATATGAAGCAAAAACCTCTTAGTTATTTCTTAATTTATATGATCATTTAGTAAATGATTAATCAATCAGAAAAAAACACAATTTAGACAATAAATAAGTTGATCAGTTCAAAACAACACACTGACACTAATAAAAAACTTTTCCTGAATTTTTGAAAAACAAAAGTCGAAAACATCTGCCTTTCTATTTTGAAAACCCTTCATAAATATTCAAGAAGATTAAAGCACAGCCCTGATATAACTTCTGGCCTTTTCACAAGCTTTTTGATATAAAGATATAATAAATACATATAGTATATAACTGGAACTCTAAGGTGTCATTATAAAACTAATAAAAACTTAAAATAGCATTTCAGGTTTTGTTTTTGTCTGAAGTATGAAAAATTCATACATAGGCCTCATGCACTTCAGTGAAACTGTGAGAAAAGCGTTACTTTCAAAAATCCTATTTCATCCCATTATATGTTTAAAAGTCTAAAATGTGCTAAACTAACTAAAAAACAAGATACAATTTAATTATATTGTTACTTTACTTCAGTGTACTGCAATGATATAAAATAATATGAATATTCAATTACTAAACAATGTCAGTTGTCTGAGTCCCTGTATAAAGGCAGAATGGGAATGGCCAAAGGTTGTTATTGTGGGTCTGGACTCAGACACAGAGATGGGAGGGAGGCTGGAAATGGCTGTGTAAGCTGGAGTTGCCACGCTGGTCAACAGGCTGCTGCAATATGCACCCATGGGGGCAAACAGCCAGGCAGGAGTCATGACTGCAGAGTGGACCCCCAAGACTCTGTCAGCACTATCAGTCCTGTCTCTCTCCCGCAGCAAGAGAAACAGACCAACACAACAGAACCACAAGCATCCAGTGAGATCATTCAGTTTGTAGCTGCTAACCTCTGCTGAAGTTCTAATGTTCAATTTAGCCACAGCACAGAGAATGTAAAACTGAAGAGATCTAAACAAAGACGGATTCAACAACTAATGCGCATGACGTCACTCAGCTTAAAATCTCCAAAAGACATTCAAAGTTAATTGTTTACACAATTCATCACTGTCCACGAGATGCTCCCTGTGCTGCACTTTATTATACAAAAGTCTAACTGAGTCTCCAGCTGTCTGTCCCCAGTAGAGCCAGTTAACTGCTTGGTCCTCAGCCACAGGATGCCCATCTACTGTACCTGCAAAAGGAAATGATGTGGCCCAAGGCCCAGCCGGGCCGTTCTATCACTGCCATTAGGACTTAAGTAGAACTGCAAAATGACTCCATTGGCATTAACAGTCCATCTCAATCATTTTAATACTATCATAATCATGAGAATTTCTAATATTATTTTTAAAAGCCTTGGTAAGAAAAAAGGAATTTCATTTCCTTTGCTTAACTACCTTAAATTGAGAGAGACTAAGTGAATGGAGAAAAAAGTGATATCTTATGGGACGGGGAAAGAAAGTGATCAAGAGTCACCTTTAATCCTCACACTTGTGTGTCCACCACTGATGCACACACTGTCGCACATTTCTGTCTCTCTGCATCACCCTGTCAGCCTCAACCACGTTAAAAGTCACAAGAGAAAGAAATTACATCAACAAGACAGTTCATATTAATGAGTGGTCTGATGTAAGTATGTGAGCGTTGAAGTGCTCTCCTTCCCCTCACCAGCCCAGCTGACCAAAGACACACAGACATGTCCTCCTGTGTTCTCATCGCAGACATGTAACGTAAAACATCACTAAACACTCGGAGACTTAATGTTTCCTCCTCTCTTCTCTGTTTTTCAACTTTCAATTTTCCTGAATAGCATTATTATGTTTTATTAATATGTTTGAATTATTACTCATTTTCCTCTTAAAATGGAGTGCTTTAATTCACATTTGAAGTACTCATCAAGGCTGCCCAGTGAAATGAATGTGGAAGGATACATTATATTTGCAAAAATGCAAAGGGTGAATTAAAAATATATAACAATACTGAAATATTAAGTATTAATTTCAAAAAGATAATTTGCCAAGGAGAAAAGCCTTTTCATTACTTCTATGGTTCCCTTTCGTTTTAAGTGTACCTCTCTGATTGTGGGTCTTTGAATAATGTGTAATTAGAATGAATATTCACCTGTGTATCAAATAGAATATTTTATGAATAATACCCTTCCACTGTGTGACACTCTTTCATGAAAACAGGACACAAAATGGACATGAGTGCAGTCTGATAAGTGATTCGATGTAAAATTCATGTCCAATACAGTATCAGATGGGGGTTCAGTCAAAAATATTTTAAAAAAATAGCGCAAAATAAAAATCAGAAGGAGTCCTCATATGATAGTTTCAACTATTGCTCCTTCATGCTCACTCTTCATGTTCTTTTTTCTTTTTTTTTTTTACAATAGTGAACTCTAATTCCCATGATCACCCTTGAAAGCGTGACCTTGTGCTGTGTGACAGGAGATAGCCGCAGCATGAAGACAGGACGCCACTTATCATCAAGGGACGAGGTGGCTGTTTAATTTCACACCACCAGTGGCTAAAACCCCTGTTAGTGTGGAGCGCCACAATGGCAGCTACGCTGGGGGAGCAGATGTCCTACTGAAGGGGTGTAAAGAGGGAGGAGGTCGGGTTGGGAGAAGGGCAGGAGGAGGAGGAGGAGGACTGATGGTGGTGGCGTGTGCTCTGTGTGTTGCACTGTCGCCAAGTATTGTACTCAGAGCACAGTCTGACCCCTTGCGCATGCCCAGAAAAACAGCGCCTCTGTCTTTCACACACGCATTCATACAAAAAAACCCCAGCACAAATAAACACACGCGTGGTCGCCGTGGCATTTGGTCAACGCTCATGGGCGATAATTAAAGGCAGCAGGATGAGCGCGAAGGTCTACAAACTGGACTGAGAGGAGACAGGCGAGAGCAAAGGTGCAGGTGATGGTAGCGGATGAGAGCAGAGTTTTGTAGCGCAGCCCCACACCGCAGATGCCAAAATCACTGAGAGCCCAATTTCTTTCTGAAGAGCTTTCCATTGTCTGCAGTGATGAACTTGAGCTCTGGCCTCCAACCCAGGGGTCTTTCTGTCTAATCCTGAGTGCCCCTGGCTCCCCTTCACAGCCCCTCCCTCGAACCTAACACGCACACACACGCGCACACACAGACATAATACACACCCTTCAACTGACGCCTGACATGACTGCAGGGTTGAACAGTGACCAGCGAATCCCAACACAGCTGAATATAAAACACAGTAATGAGCGGGGCAAGAAAATGGCTTCCCTCTCAAACATGGCTGCTTACTGATGGCCAGACGCAAGCCAGGGAGAAAAAGGTCACCTCTCTCATCTTTTAGTACACCCCCTCCCTCCCCCCTCACATCTTCTATTGCAGTGCTGGGTTTTTTTTCCTCTCCTATATTCTTTTTCTCTCCCCCACTTTTTCATCTCTTGCTTCCCTCACTAACACCTTCTATTTTCCCCTCCCTGGTCATTCTCCTTACCCCATTTTGTATGCGGATGTAGGCTTATTATTCAAGAGACAAAGGAAGGGGATCTTGGGAAGAGACAGGTGGCTGCATCAGAGTGATGAGAAAATTACGAAAGTGAAATCCAGCCCCTAAAAAAACTCGCCTTTGTGGAAGGTAATAAAAAACGGGAAATAAAAATAACTGTGCCCCTTCTCCTCTTTGGTACAACTCAGCAGGAAAAGAGGCAACCCCCCCCTTCCCATCCCTCCCCAGTAACATTTCAAATCCCCTCTGAGCACCACAGTCCAGTCAGATATATTCATTTTTCCTCACTTACTCCCCCAGTGTCATTTTTCTCTATTTTCTCCATCGGTTGGTTATGCACAGAATGTTCCAAATGCATTTTGACTGCTTGATTTCTATTTTCATAATATCAGAACATCAAGTTAAAGAATATAAATGTTTATTCAGCAGAGTGGGGAATGCTGGTATATGGGTGCAGTGGCTCTTGGGGGAGAGAGCCCATGCTAAATCAGTAAATCACTCCATCTGGAAGATGAACGGCATGTTTTGGAGTTCATTGCCTTTCGTCTCGGGCGAGTGGTCGGTGCGGCGGCAGGCCCAGCAGGCTGGAGCGGAGGTGTCTGCTGATGTGGATGGTTACAGAGGGATAATGAAGCGGCGACCGGGGGCTTGGCCATGTTCTGTTCACCCCGTCCACCTTGCTGTGAAAGGGCCTGCCACCGAATGTGGCTAATAGCCCGTCCTCGTTCGGAGCCATCACAACGCCTACTGTACGTTTTGACGGACATGCTCCTTGGAAAGCGCTTAGGTGTGAAAGTGGTCAAGGCTTTAAGTCCTTTGCAGCTTTCTTCTTTTCATTCATCAGTCGGCACCACGTTGGACTGTTCAACTGCTCACCATGAATAACTGTAGAAAAGTCTTTGCAAGGCTGTCGTCACGTCTCAGCCCACCCCTCTTCAAGACAGACAACTTGCCAATCTACGTTCATCTAGTGTAGGTGAGGTATAAATTACTAAAACAACCTGTCCAACACATTCAGCAATGTACAAACTACTCTGAAAGCACACGGCAGCATTTAAACTTTCTGAACTGAAGATGAGCTTTATGACCTGCATCAGTCCCTTTGTGAACATTTCTACTGGCCTTGAGGTTCGGACAACTCCAACTGTACAACACTAAAAAAGTACATACTTTTTCCCTTAGTAGCTGAAGTATTTCTTTATGTTTAGTGCCAAATACAATTACTAGAAAAGGCTTCTTATCCCAATATTTTGAAACTGCTGCATTGCAAGAATAACCTCTATGTGCTATTAAGATTACTTTACACTCACCATTCCCCAAATATGTCGTGACATTTGGGACATGGTACAACTTTTTGGCCAAATGTGCTTCAAATACATGTTAAGTTCATTTAAAAGAAGCATTTTATGATTTCACTACAGCACCAAAAAGAAAGTATAAAGTTTCTTCCCTAATCACAGTTTAAGCTTTGTATTTTCAAAGTTGTGCTTCAAGACATCAAGAGTAAAATGAGAGTAGACAGTATAAGAGATACAGTAATCACAGGATTTAGGGTCCACATACACATAAAAGAAGTATACTGAAAGAGTATACTTGCCACAAGCGCTAATATATGTGTTCAAAATTGGAAAAATGTGCATTAACCTAAAGAAGACACAAAGTAAGTGTGAGTCATTTTAATTTATGCACAATACAACAAATATGCCACAATATACTGAAAATTCCAAACACATTACATTGTGCACATCTATGCACTAATGACCATGTCACTGACAGAACCAAAAGCATGCAATGAAACGCATATCCAACCAAATATTCAATACACCACATCAAAAATAGTGCATGAAAGGTTGCCAATACTTCCACTCTCCTCACCTGCACCTCTAACCGGGATGTGAGGCACAACACATTTAAATAAGTTGATAGAGTTTATCAAAATGACAGGCAATTAGACTGGCTCTGACCATGGGTTTGCATGCTAAATGAGAGTCATTTGAGTAGTTGGAGCCATACATGTTATGTAAAAGGGAGTGAGTTTCTGAAGCTCCATTTCTGCTCCTGGACAGCCCTAAATTAAATATCCCCAAAGTCCATTAGGCTAAACAGCCTGAGGAAAGACTTTGTCTCACCATAGAAAAATGACAGTAAACTCAGGCAATCATGCCGCCAATCAATTATGAATGAATTATATTTTACTTTGACTGTGTAAAATGTCTTATGGTAATTCCCCTAAGTATACAATACCCATTACTTTCAAGATATGTAACCATATGCATGGTGTCTAAATGAGTGTTTTCCTAAAGATTTATCAGTCTCAGTCTGCCAAATGAAATGGAAACACTGAGGATGAGTTGTGATTCCTCCGTATCAACTGTTAACTGCAGGAGCCACAGGCAAAGCCCGGAGGTGCTCAGCGCTGATAACCTACACGGCTGTAAATCTGGTGATGGAAACATCCTCCAGAAACTAAGAAAATATGAAGGTGTGCCAGTAAACTCTTTCATAGGAGCTGCCACACGTGTTACGAGAAAAAACGAGGTGATGAGAGAACCGGAGAAAGAACGAGGCAATGCAGAGAGAGAGGGAGAGGTTGACGTGGGAGGGTGGGGGTATGGGTTGACCTGACCTGTCTCGGCTATAGGCCTGTTGAACCAGTGAATAGTGGAGTCCCTGAGGTCCCCACTGTGGCCCAGATCTCTGATAATGACCTCTGTCTGGCCATGATAGTAGCAGACAGGTATTGGCAGGCCCACTGACCAGTGTCAGTGAAGGTGCCAATAATTGGTCAGTGTGTTAATAACAAGTGACCTCTTGGCCTCTGTAAGCTGACCACTTTCTGTGTTAGATGAGGGCCAGTGTCACTTAGCGTGCAGGTGAGTGTGTTAAACTTAACATACAGACAGGGAATAATATAACAAAAATTTAAATGTTTAATGTGTAAAGCATGCACACACATTTGCACACATTTGTACACACACACACACACACACACTTTCAAACAGTATGAATAATTTATTAAATCGGCATTAATTATCAGCAGCCAAAAGCAATTGAGATATTTACACACACACATGCACAAACACGGCCTCTTGCTCTCTCCTTTCTAACTTCACTGACAGTTCCTGACGATCCCCATTGGTCCCCTCTTATATTACATGCAACACAATCCACCCTTACACACTAATTTGTTTTCTTTGGCTCTTTTTCTGTTTCAGTGTGTAACTGAGCCCCTTGAATATATACAGATTTAATAGAGCTAATAGAATCATTATCAAATTCAGATCAATATAAATTTAGCCCCAGTGCCCATAAAAGGCAGCAATATTGAAATACAACACTGTCTGTGCTCTTTCATTCTTCCGCCTACAACTGACGCTTGCTGCCATCAGACATGAATTACCAGACAGGCACATTACAGCTAATAAGACTCTCACAAAACACCCTTTATTAATGCATGAGAGAGTCTTTGATCCTGGAGAAACTTTCATAGGGAAAGCAGTAATCACCATGCCTCAGACAACACAATAAGATGCTTCCCATTACCTTGAAAAAGTCAACAATGTGGCTGAGGTCAAATCAACCTGAGCCTGTACAGCGTTTCTCCGATGGGAGGGACAATACAAAGCTGCCACAGCTCAGCTACACAAAGCTGTTTTTCTCTACAGGCCGATCAGGTTTTTTTTTTTTTTGTCATTTTGTCAATCAAAACTTTTAAGACAGAATTTAGTACTTTCAGCAAGCAGAACCGAAGCATACGAGGCTCTAGTTAGGATGGAAAACAGAGATTATTACATTTAATTGATCAGAATAACTTCAATTTCTTTTTGCAGAACTGTAATGATTAATACAAGACTGGCAATCACATCAAGACTCATTTAAATTCTAGTCTTAGCCGGAAAATTGCTTCATGTAAAATTTGACAAGGGAAGTAAGATTTTAAATTCGAGCATTCCTCTTAATTAAGACATTGCATTATGGCCAAACGACTTTTTTTATGTGTAATAACAGAGACCCAGAATGCAGCAGATATACAAAAATGTGCAAAAAGGTACTAATTCTGAAGCATCACACCCCACACACAGTATCATTCTGGCAGCCGCTCTGACAAAGTAATTTTCTTGTATACTTTTTCACACTGCATTTAGTTTGATAAACTCAAGGAAAGTTAACTTTCTTGGTTTAACAGGAATCAATATATTCGAAAGTCTTTCCATCCTTTCAGCACACTTCTCAGTAACAGTATTAGACCCCCTCACAAATGATCCATTGGAGGAAAATTTTGGTTTAACTTCTATTCCAATGATCTAGATTTTGACAGAGCCTGTCACATTATAAAGTCTGAACATAGTTACAAGCATTGCGAATGATACCTATGATTGAATTTTATTGAAGTGGTCAGCAAGTAGCTCATTCCCCACAGAAAGCCCCGGGGCCTGAAGGTGGTCAGTAGGGAGCAGCTTCACAACATCTCACTACTGCACAATACATAGTGAACGGAAGGAAAAGCAGAAGAGAGGACCCCCATTTGAGGGATAGTGGTGCCACTGCAAATTCATGACCTGACTATTAAAGACAAGGGTAATATATTCACATATCCGCCGGGATCCATTGCTTATACTCCACCATGACATGTATGGAGTCCTCACAAGCCGAGCGTACAGTAAAAGTGGTGCACACAAACAGATATGGCAGTGCTATATGATTGAAACTTGAAGCTGAACTTATATCGGCCTAAGGCTACTTAGCGTAATGTTTACATATGAATATAAAACATAATGATCACATATTTACACTATCCTTGTCCTATAAAGTGTTAGTTCAGGAATTTCCGAGCATGCTTACTGTATCTGGAAAAGGAAAGGAAAGAAAGGAAGGCTAATGGAGATACGAGCCATAAAAACAACTTATTCGAAATACAAAATAATTTTAAAATGTAACAAAAAATTAAACACAACAAAACACTGATTTAAAAATTGAGTTAAATAATTTTGCCCATTTCAGCTTCCTACCAGTAAATCCTTTCTGGGCTTTCTGCAGATTTAATTAAATTACCAAAACCACACTCAACAAATGCAGGTACATTTTTCAAACAAATATGCATAGATAATGTCTCATCAGTTCATATATTGAAGTGAGTATATGAAATTAAAAAAATGATCATTCAAAGAAAACAGTCCATTTTTCCCAACTCTGCTCTGAGTGTGAGGGATTGGTATTTTTTGACCCCGACTGCAGGAGCATGCTAATCAACCTAAAGGGGTCAAGGGGTCAGGTCTGGACAGAGACGGCATCCCAAACTGGCCACAACAAATGCAGAGGAACATCTGCTCTCTGTGCGTCACACAAAGCTGTCCCCCGGAGCCCCTGACAGGCCTCAAGAGCCTGGGAACGGCTCAAAGTCAAGGGCAGCCTCCACTGCCCAAAAGCTGACTGGACATAGCAACAGTCTGTCACTGTGCAAGGGAAAGTACCAGCGCGGTGACTAAAATATTTAGATTTTCAACAGAAAGAAATTACCCATCGCTGTAATTCAAATAGCTGTTCAACTCAATTGTTGGATTTCACATCGTAATTATCCAAAAGTTACATTTAATATTTAATCCATTTACAAAAAAAAAACGTCTCGCAGAGCTGGAGGCTTTCCCGGGCCTGAGAGGTCAGAAAAGGTTGCAGCCGAGCAGCACAGGGCCAGGGTGTGGTAATTTTTCTGAACAAGAGTAACCTTTGAATATGCATGTTCTACATTACACGCATGCTGCCCTGATGACAGAGAGATCACCCCCAGACACTTTGGCTCTCATTCCTTGGCAGCCTAACAATATGCTTGAAAGAAACCATCAAATGATGTCAATAGCTGGATCAATATCCCGGGATGTCTCAGTTTTCCCTGCAGCAAATGAAGAGCATTACACAGATCCTCCTGGGCAGACCTCTCACCACACTTCCAGTGCCTACAGTTCATACTGTATTGCCACTGCTGAGGGATGGCTGATGTATGTCTCTTCTACCAGACATCGCCACATGCGTACCACATTTCCCCTGTCTGTCTAATGTGCTGCTGATCTACACCTGCTGGGCCCAGGGTTGCATAGGTATACGCTTTTTGCTGACAACATCAATCACTCAGCAGGCCTTATTACTGCCATTTAAAATACATTTAAAACGATTCACTGGAGCCACTGTCCGACTCGGCATGGACGCAGCGATACTGATGCGTTACTGTGAAAAATGTTTCCCAGTAGTGGCTTGTTTTGGGAACAGATGGGAGCCTTAGTCCACTGTGTTTTGTCTCTGTAAGTTAATCTTTTAATGAAATCAGGGCATCATCATCAATCCTAATCATCAAAATAAGTCAATTTGTTGTAGTTTGTTTTCCTCCCTGTAGAATCGGCGAAGTCACTCCGAATATGTCGGCCCATCATGTCAGCAGCATCTCGGTGTCAGCGAGCCCCACCAGCCCATTGTGGAGTAATCTATGAGCGGGGAGTGAGCTTTAGAGAACTGATACATGCTCCGAAGCTCTCAGGTAAGCTTAGTAATAGACACGGTCACTCTAATTCCCCTTCAATTCTCACCTAAAATTGAAAGCTGCCAAATGCAGCCTTAATTACATACTACCCAATCAGGGCCTTAGTGTAACCTAGTGCCTGCTCCCCCCCAGTCTGCCCTTTGAAGAACGAAAGCAATGCATACCTCCCGAGGTCTACACATATTTCACTGGGGGAGTAAACGGGTCTAGAGGATATGAGATGGATATATTATGTATATAGGAAGCAAGTGTGAGATTTAAGGAGCAACCTGCTTGGTCAGCACAGAGTGTGCTGGAAATGCAAGCAGATCAAGGAACAAGCAGGCTTATGGATCTCCCCTTGTATGTAACTGGGCAAGGTCTATTGACCCAAATTTAATTATTTTAGCCTCCACCTATTCCCCTTCTCCTTCCTGTCCCCTTTACAGTGACATGCATCTCCTTCTGTAGAAGATGTTGCTCTTAATATCCAGTGGTAGTTTGTTTACACCCAAAAGTTTATGACTATGTACATCCCATTTAATCCACAATACATACTTCATACATTTAAAACATCTTTTTTACATTTTTGATCCCAAAAATTAAATACGCAAATCAGGTTTAGTCAAAAGTATTTCTGCAAAACTACGACTTGAATGTCTGAATAAATATTATTCATCTTCCTGTTTGTTTTTCAGCCTCAAATTGATGCTTGTCTACTGTATATTAAAGGCATCTCCTCTGGGCGGACAAATAAACCAGGGAAGTGTGAAGGCAACCACAGTAGACACACAGCTATTTTCCATCCTCTCTAATCATGTGATCAGGGTGTCGGCACCACATTCTCAGCGCAGGGAGGGGCCACGCAGCACTAAGCGCACCACCATTTTGTGCGGGTACCTGGCTCCTTTTGTGTGAGTACCTGGCTTGTATGTTTACCTGCATAAGTGTTAATAATTTACAACAGGCCGAGTATCATTTGTGACAGGCTTCGGTCGGTGCGCGTCTGTAAAGGAGAATGCATGATGGGGTGACGTTGCTGAAGGAGCAGAAGTGGAAGATGCAGACAAAACATCACGGGGTATCAGTGTGCCCCGACTGCTGCCCATTCTGGATTTCATGTCGTGTATTTTCTTCCTCTCTCCTTTCTCCTGGCTATGCTCCCGACAGACCCCTCTCCTCCCTGCCATCCGATGTGTGAGGCGCATATGGTGAAGTGAAATTGCTGTCTGCGAGAGCATGCTTCTGCCTGTCCAGACTTCATCAGAGGGATTAAAGAATGGGATGAAAAAAAAATCAAAATAAAATGATGATAGCAGGGCTGTGGCTTTTCGCTTTTTTTCCCTTTTTTCTTTTTTTTTCCTGCACCCCACACTCTAACCCCCCAGCTCTGTTTTAAGTAGAGTGGAACATCAGATGACAGAGAAGGCTCTCTTGCTGGGGTGCAATGGTTTGCAGGGAAAGGTTGCCCGGTCGGTGAGCTGCACTGGGTTTATTTGGCTCTGACAAGGGCTCACTACAAAGGAAAACCAAATTACAGACAGTACTGTTCCTCTCTGTATCCAGCCAGTGAAGTTCACGGGAAAGCTGCATCCAATTAAAAGAAAAGTGACTCAACGGTGCTGCAGCAGTTTTCTTTTTATGATTACTTAGCCATCCCTCTCTGATGCAGTCACTTTTTTTTATGATAAAATAACATAAACAAAGAACAAAATGTTTCACAGCATTAAGAACGAAGAGGTGGGAACGTGCATGCTGAGGTGCAGCGCTGTTTTCTCAGCAATGGGGATTTTGGGGGAAAGGAGAGGGGAAAGTGAAAAGATTGCAAGATATTAAGGAGTAATGGCTGTCACACCAGGCCTCTATAACAAATTCCCATATGCTTTCATCATGGCTGGATGAGACAGATCAAGGGAAAAAGGACATTACTTTGTTTCCTGGTACTGCTATTGCCAAGGAACAGTAACTAGTTATTGCAATGTTTATCATCGTGAAAGACTGGTATTGCATAGCAGGCAATCTCTTTTTTCTATATTCAATCATCAAATAAATATAAATGGAAACCATAAAAAATATAGTTATTTTAATGATACACAATATCATTCAGAGCCTAGCAAGTTTTAACGATTCCTGGATAACAGAAAAGTTACTGAATGTTGATTATTTTTACAAAAAGCAAAGATGAAAGCAATCTTAAAAATATATAGCTTGTGAAAATTAATCATACAGAAAAAGGTTAGTTCAAAGTGTACATGCAGATGTGGTTTTACAGTGATCCCACTAAATTCAAGTAAATAGGGATATATTCCGAGGTTTATTCTGGGATTTGCCAGACACTAGATCTAGCCCTGTATTTGAGACAACAAAAAGGCAATCTTGACATCTTGCCCAACCAGCAGATAATATTTGCTGTTCAGAGACTGGCTTTCTTTTGTTCCGGGTTTTTATAAACCCAAGACACTTGAAATTTAAACCCAGTTCAAGAAATATTATTTGCCACAGGGCAAGGTAAATCTCTTGGCGGGGCTTTTCAAAGGGTTGCCCTAGGTTTGTTTACAATTGATCTTATTTAAAAGTGGATTTTTTGTTTTACCTTTCAAAGACATACTTTCTGCCATGATCTTGTAGGTCAAAGGAATGATGAATGTTATTTTTCCAAATGGAGCAAAAAAGAGTCAAATAATCAGAAGACAATAATGTAGAAAAGCCCTGTCATACCACTGCTTCTTCCAAGATCCTCAACTTGCAAATGTAAAACAGAAAACACGTGCAAAATAGTATTTCCAAACTACAACAAAAAAAGGGAAAAAAAGTTAAAGAAATACACCCCTGGTGAGAGAGCATACAAGTGCAATTATAACTGCCTGTTTTTCTTCCTTCTTTTTATTTACTGAAATATGACTTGCATTATGAAATAAAGTCGAAAAAAATACACTCACACCGCTGGTGTGTGCACGTGTGTGTCGGTGAGAAAACGGCCTATAAGCTGCATAAGACAGCTGCTTCAGCCATTGTTTGGGAAAGCAGTATATAATTTTTATTCAACCTTCTTCCTCAGAGGGAACAACTGACCTGACAACTGACCAATCCCCATAAAGCACAGGGGGTGGGGAGAGAGAGAGAGAGAGAGAGAGAGAGAGAGAGAGAGAGAGAAATGGAGGCAGAGAGGAGAAGATGAGCACCTCTTTTTTTTGGCCTAGTGAACCAAACTCCTTCATTGTTCGGACGATTACAATACTTTAGCAAAAGCCGCGGTGTAAATGAAGCCAATAAATAATTATTCATCTCTGTTCTGTACATGAACTTGCTTCAATTCACTCAAACTTCTGCAGGGGGGGTTTCTCATGTGCAAGGAGGTCAAAGAGAGAGGAAGAGAAAGATGGGGACCGTCGTAATAACCGAGAACCGTCCTCCAGGGCTCGGAGCGTCCCTTCCCTGCTCAGACAGGCTGTGCTGCAGAAGGAGGTCACAGGCCGAGGCGCTTTAAAGCGTGCCGTTCACGAGGAGCGAGACGGACAAGCAGAGGGCACAGCAGCAGGGACGCCCCGGTAAAGACCCCTTCATCTGGACCACACCTGGGGGAGCCCACGGGCCACCCAGCTCTACAGCACAGCAGCTACTTCACTCACACACACACACACACACACACACAGAGAAAAGTGTGTATCTACCTCCCTGTGTGAAAGAATATTTGAAACCTTTCACAGTAAATTAATACAGCATTAACATATCTAAATATTGCATTGGTTCTTCTTATACTAAGACTTTCTGTGTGAGCGTTCTATATTGTCAGACAAAGAGTCATATCTTTCTGAAGTTCTCCGATTAAAATGCTAATCTTAATTCAGGCAATTTTTACTTTTGGCTTTCACCGTTTTCATTTATTAGACATTTAAAGATCTATTTTGAAGTGTTTTAATTAGGAGTATATTTCAGCTCAACAAAAACGGCCATTGTGTTTACTATGAAACTTTTACAACGAGAATAGATCCAGGAAGCTCTGGCAAGACTGCAACTCTATACTGACTTACAAGAGGACCCAGGCCACAGCTTACATTTTAAATTACATCTCTGTCTATTGTGTCTTGCTTGAGCTTATGAGACGGTCCCTGGGGACCCTACATTTTCCCAGAAACTCCCTCCAAGGCTCTTCAGGTTAACATGCCCAGTTTGACTATTAGATCAATAGTTGTAAATGACTTCATCACACCAAAGAGGCAACTTTCTGGACAGAATTGGTCCCACAGTTGCAACTTGACAGGCTCGAGCTGTGGGGAAGTCCAGTCAATCCAGTCAACTCACAGATCTCGAGTTTCTCTGAAAATGTGCCATAGTTTAAGGAGACATAAATGATCCAACTGACTGTAAAATGTCACATCATTTGTAGGTTTTTTTTTTTATTTATCCAAAAGTGAAAATATATTTTGAAGATTTTTACAACTTCTAGAAAGTGATCCTGATCCAAGTGTAGCTGCAAAGAGGGAGTGATGCGCTCTGCTACTGTAACAGAGGTGAAAAATCCCCATTTATATCACGTGGCCTTTCTGCACCTCTTTTGTTCTTGTGGGATAAGGGGTGATGTCAGTTCACTCCCAAGCTTCCCTAAAATGCCCCCAAAGCCTGCCTGGCTCCTGAGTGGGAGTGTGTAATCGGTCCTGGCAGAGTGCTGGTTAATGGGGGGCACAGGGCCATGGGTTGGAGATGTATTCATGTGCGTGGCGTGGCGCCTGGACCCAGGGTGACACTTCTTCATTCCCGCTGCCTCAGGCCAGGATTAGGATTGCGCTCGGCCTCACAAAGCCGGCCGTAATGCAAAATCATTTTCATATTAACCTCGTCTCTCCTCTCTGGGCCTGACAGTGGACAGGCCTGCTCTCTTTGGTGCTCAAATTATCCTCAATTACTGGGGAAAGGCCAGGCGAGGGGACGTCACCTAACCTTCACCATCTGTTAGGTTCAAAGCTTTAGCAGTCGGCCAGCCCGTCTGTCTCCTGCCTCTCCTGACCTTTCCGCCTCGGCCAGCTCCTGCTCTATACGCCTTTCACCCCCCCAAACCCACCCAGACACCCCCCCACTCCCCATGATAGCCCTGCCCTCTCTGGACACAGATGGGAAGTGCATGTGCACACATCTCATTAAGGGGGAAAAGGTTATGTCACACTTCTTCAACAAAGATATGAATATTCAAAACTACGCACAGGCCGAGGCAAAAGCTGTGTTAAGGCATAGGTTAGGTCAGTCTCCTAAGGATAAGACAGTACGTCTGAATTGAGTCCAGCTTTTAGAGGTTGTGAAATTCAAGTAATATTCATAAGGGATTATAAATAAAAATCTTTCATTTTTCCTTCAAGATTTCATGGTTTACTGACGTAGTATTTAGATACTCACAGATACTGAGAAAAAAAGAAAAACACCATGTACTTAGAATATTAAATACTTAGAATTAAAATTTCAAATATTGTACTGCTTAAAAATATATATTTTTGTGAATTTCTTTAATTTAAATTTATTCAAATGCATTCTTATTGCAGTAAAATCTCAAGTTTTAAAATAGTACTTATTTACATGATAAAATTATTTTGCTTCCATATAACACTTATATTTTTTCATATTTTAGTGCATCGCTAGAATGTTGCTCTCTGTTTCATGCTTTTAGTTTTCTCTTACTCACACTGCAGAAGTTTGCTCTAATTAAACATTCTTCTATATTTGAGATTGCGCTTGTGAAATATTGAAAAGCTCTTCTTTCTCCTATAGTGAATGCGCCTCTTAATAATGCAGGCCGTGTTTTCTGTTTGTTTTGAGCCTGTGTGTTTTAGCAGTTCCACTGTGTCCATTTGGATTTTCCAGTCTATCTGGCCACTCAGGAGGCCCCTTTCTCAGGTCATCTGGCAGGACCTGATGGCTCTGAAATAACTTTTAATAAGTCTGCTAAATAATAGATGGAGTGTTGGCTAAAATCAAGCGGGGAGGAGCAGGACTGAGGACAGCAGGCTGCAGGGACAGACAACAACCAGGTCCCAGGCACTTCCCTCGCCATCAGCAGCAGCAGCCGCCATGCTCAGTCTCCTGCCTCACCTCACCTCCTCTCCAGACCCAGACTCTCTGGGGTCAGAGGTCTTGGACTTGACCTTGTGGCCCCCAGGAGAATGTTTACTAGGTTTGGGGTATAATTTGGGATTTATTCAGCAGGAGGCCCTGTCTCAGGCAGCATTATGCCTCATTATCCTCGGGTCCTCTGTGTTCACAGGGCGCAGCCCAGAGCAGACGCATCAACACTCCATTTTACTTACTCCTTTGCAATCCCACAATCAATACTTACAACTGACAACATTATTCATTAGACTACATCTCAACTGACCTGAGCGGAAGTCAGAATTTAATTCAGGCAATATGCAAAAATAATTCCTGTTTTTCAGCGCTACTCAGGCAAACCATTAAGATTTCATACATTAGTAAACACATACAAATATAGTAAATATGGGCCAACATAAATGCCACTGTAACTGACACAAAATTGCCTTTTTATTTATTATAAAATAATCATGGCAAAAGAGATGACAGAAAATTTTAACTTAAAATTAATCTCATTTGAAATTTAAGTCATTTCTTAGTGACATGTTTGGGTGAATTTTAATTTGTCTGAATTCATTTTTTGCCTGACCTCAGATTTTCCTGCCAACATTATAAATTTAAAAGAAAATGTGATGTTGTAATGTGGTTAATTTATTATTCTAATTTATCATTATTTTGATCATCATCATAAAATCTTTTTTCTAGTAGAAACTGAAACTTCGCTTATAAATTTAACCCCCAAAACGTGCTTCTGTTCACTAAAAAATACATGCAAGGCCTAAATAAACTAGGCTTTTCAAATTCTTGTCACTTACTGCATAAAGTGGAGTGCTATCGTTCAGATGCAGGCTAAAAAAGAGTGATCATTTCTATTATGTGTGCTTCACTCTAAGTGGGTCCCTGTGGAGGACAATTTTGGAGAGATCTTTCCTGATAAGAAACAAGCCCCGCATGCATTAATATTACATTAGAGCCAGTATATCACAGAGCCGTCTGCTCAGTCAGGTAGAGAGCTTTTCATTGACATCTTCTTATCATGTTAATATCACACTCATCAAAGAAGACTATACCGTGGAGAAGGACGGAGGGGTTGGAGGGAGGAGGGGGGGAGGAAGAGATGCAACAAACCGTGCAATATTACAGATTATTCTTATGAGAAGTCTAAGAGGAGGAACAGACAATAAAATGGTTATTTAGGTCACATATTCACTGTAATGCACAAGAAAGAGACAAATGCCGCAGGAAAGGCGTCGTTTGTGTGCGTGTGTGAGGGAGGGAGTGCGCGTGTGTGCGTGTCTCGGTCGAAAATATGACATGCATGGCTGGTCACACACACACACACATATACACACATATACACATACACACACACGCTCCTCTTCAATGCCGGCAGCAGGAGGGGTGCAAATCTCCAGCGAGAGGGGAGACAGGTGCAAGGCTCTGCTCTCTATACTGTAGCTTAAACGCATTTAAAGTCCATTCTTAACACACACTCCCCTTCTTTATTTCAATGAGATTATTCTTCTACTGTGCTTTTGTTGGCTCGTGTGTGTGCGCGCCTGGCTGTGCGCATTTTGGATCATTTTAATGTCAGATAAACCCCCACTTCTATATATATATATATATATATATATATATATATATATATATATATATATATATATATATATATATATATACATACATACATACATATAATTTTAATTTTTGCTTTCTTCTTCTACTTTCATCACGTTTGGTTTTTTACTTCTATGTTTTTTCGGGCACGGTGCCACATCCTCCTACAGAATTAACCATATAACGCTCCTCTAAACACGTGTCAGGTTAACAAAAGGCGGAGCGCTTTTTCTTTCTTTCTTTCTTCTTTTTTTTTTTAAAGGCTGACTGGGAGGCCGGGAGGCGGACGTGTGCTTGTTTCTGTGCCAAACTTTGTCACTCTCATTTGAATGTGAATGGTATTTACCACTGAGAGCTGCTTATAAGGAGCCCGTGCCTACAATGCACAACCTTCTTTTTCTGAAGGATTTTTCAATTAGCGGCCCCCCCACCCCTCCTCCTCGTTTTCCAGCCGCTAATCGGGGCTAATTAGGCTTTATCGCGGGGTAATAGCTTCTATTAATTGCCTCCCGGGCCAACTGTTGAGGAATTTGGCGAGTGATCCAATTGAAACTGACAAGTTTATTCCGTCTATTTAATATTCATTATATTCTAATAGGACACTTGTTAGTATGAATACACCAATTAGGGGCAACATTGCGCAACACGGTGGTCCTACCCGTAATTTTGTGGGCATAAACCTCTAATTTTGAACATTTTTATAATTTTATCACTGTTTTTTAAAAAAGCAAAATGATCTTCCTGAATTACAACACAAAAATTAATAAATAATTTAAATAAAGCACAGCAAATTATTTAACTTACAATCATATTTAAATATTTACATATGCACCTGGATGGTTTAGTGTAATTTAAGTTTGCAGCACTGTTTATGTTTTGCTTGTCACCTTAAAAAATTGAAGAAAAAAAAAGATCTCTCAAAGAACTGTAAACACCAAAAGCAAATATAGGTAATAAACAGCATTTAGCTATTACGCACGATTTATTTTACTTTGAAAAGACAAACGAGCAGCATTGGGATCTGCCACAATCAGGCGTTTTATCTGCCTGACTTTGTTTGCAAGTTTCAACTCTAAACATCACTTATTCATCCCTCACCTCACTCTCAACCCCCGCTCCTCCCCCAGAAAGAGAGGAATAATAATGTTTATTTATTTCCTCGTTATTAAGAGTTACTTTCAGTCATTCAGAGACCAAAGGGATTTCAAACATGACATCATGCTGCAAAGACCTGACATATCGTACAGAGGATAGGGCCTGTTGTCTTACATAGCCCCCCCAAAATTGATGTGCAACTAAAATAGAAAGCTGAAACATCAATGCAGGATGTAAGTGTATCTACTCGCGAGAATGTTTGATCATTAATCAATTAACATTTATGAAACAAAATAGTCCGTGTTTGGAGAAGAAGAAGAAAAAAAGAAAGAAAACGGACGATGAAAGCAGCATCCTCACGACATTTAGAAAAAGAAATAATGAATTGTCTTGGTGTTTCTATTTATGTTGGTTACAGTAAACCATCAGCCCACTCTCGGTGCCATCCTATCCATGAGGGGCCTTAATGTGAGGCAGGTCTGGACAGCAGAGAGAGGGTTTGGGTGCAGGCTGAGGAGGTGGTGGTGGAGGTGAGAGGAGGGGTTAAACCCACCCTGAGTTCACCCTCCTTTTGTTTTGAACGCTGCACTTCACTTAAACCTTATTCTAGGCGGAATAGGCCCCGACAGCTGAAACCATCTGCATGCTGACTCTGTTATGTAAGCATGAGGCCTTTTTAGCACAGGAAGAAAAAATTAAGAAATAAATAAAGTGCTGAAAATATATGCTTTTTTTTCTTAAATCAATTTCAGGTTTGATTTCTTAAGGAAATGACTTCTGGAAGCCAGCAGCCCAGTGACGAGTGACTGAATGAATCAGGGGAGCACAGCATAAAAAATTCCTAATCGCGACAGATTCATGTCAAAAGAATTGCACAAATGTATACAAAAATCATTGTTTTTAGAGGGAAATATCCAGGAGCCAGAGAGCGGGTGGGCGTCTGTCCTCGGTGGAGGAGCCGGTGAGCATCAGCCAGTGTGCGCTGGATGCAGCAGCAGCGGCAGTCACTGGGAGGCATATGGCTCTCAGCTGCCCCCCGCATTTCAACCTCCAACCAGCAGCGGTGAAGTTCAAGGTCTCTGCAGCCAGTGACCATTAACGGAGGAGGGAGGACAGACAGCAGCCTGCCGTCTGGACGAGCTCTGTCTGACCCAAATGTTCCAGTTAAAATGCAGAAGCAAAATAACAAAACTGCTTTAAAATTGTCGCATCATCGCCATTATTATTATTATTATTATTATTATTATTATTATTATTATTATTATTATTATTATTATTATTATTGTTATGAGTGTAAACATTTGTCAGAAATAAACATTTATTTCATCTCTGGAATTTACCAACTTAGCGCAAAAACAACGCATTTATAATTTGCTTTCAGTCTCCCATCGCGCAATTCATAAATATATTATTATTACTCATATACCTGGCTTGCTATTTAAATTATTTAGATAGAGACTGAAAATCAGTCATCTTTAATTTTTTGAAGGTTAAAAAAAAAAGTTGCACTTTTGTGTCGTGAGGCTGAGAGGCTTACTGAAGTTTTTTTATTTCGTTATATTAAGCAGGAAGAAAGCTTAAATCACATCCATTTTTTTCCATTTTAATATTCATTTGAATGCAAAAATGAACAAATTCTAACAATGCAGTGGTGGCAGTGAGTGTAATTTAGACTCAGCTCGGTTTAATTAATACGTGTAAACTTCAAAATAAAATACACTCAATTTAATAAATGATCTGAAAGTTATCTCACACCTGCTTGGAAATCATGAGGTAAAAGTTGCAATACATGATTTTTTTGTGTTTATATATATGTCTTTGGTCACTGCAAATTAATTAATTCTAATATTACACCTGGAGTTATGGGATGGCCTGCACAGCAAAATAAGAAATACTGAAGATACTGTCACTGTCATTATATGCACTCAGAGATTAAACATTTTAAAATAATTTTCTTTTAATTTAATATCAGGAGAAGTTCAGGTGTTCTAACAGATTAACCTGATTTTGGACATGAGATGCCAAGTTTATAGCATCAAAAGTCAAATCATTCCAGAGAAGATGCTCACACGTGCATGCAGCTTTTCAGATATTTTTCATGGAACCCTTTTTTTTCTTTAAATTATGTATGCATAATATGCACATATATCTCTCTCAGACATTTTTCTAAATATAAAGATGACCATCAAAGCATTGTAGGGTTAAAAAATTGAATTGAAAAACAAAATGCTGTAGCTATTTTGAGGGATAAAACTATGTTATCTACTCACAGAAGTTCAGTCTAAACATTTCATATCATGTGAAAAGATGAATGAGATGAAATAATTTTATGCTTTTACATTCTGAGGAGGCACCTAAACTTTTATATTTTAAACTAAAAATTAAAGACAGATTGACAGTTTTTTTAAAAAGTGGGAGACAGAAAGAAGGATGAAAAGTAGAAAGAAGAAAATGACTAAAAATAGAGGCGATGTAAAGAAGAGGAAGATGGGGAGATGAAGGGAAAAAGGCTGAGTAGAAGGTTATGAAGCAACACAGTCAGATGAATAGATGCAGTCAGTGGGTGATAGGTGGTCCCAGGTGTCTCTAATGACATCAGCATGGGAGATATCCTGCATCTGCATAGTGGAAGAGATCCTGTTTCCTCAAAAAGTCTCTTCATGAGACACAGGTCACGGCCAATAGCCTCTGTCTGACACATAATTGGCGATATTGATTATAGGTTATCATATGCTGCAGACCATTTGTAAGATAATGCTGCAGGGGTTAATTTGTCAGCCATTAACCTTTTGGACTGGTGGATGTACGTGTAAATTCAGTTTAAAACAACTTCTAAATGGGTTACCTAGCATCATCTAATAAATGGAATGCTAATGTATTTGAAGATGTATTACAACACAACACCATACAAGAGGCCAGTTTTTGAGCAGCAGCAATGAAATTTAAAAAATTACAAAAAAAGATTTTTGAAAGACATGTCATGTGCTCTCCAAATTAGCCCCTTCTCAAAGCTCCCACAGCAGTGCCTACCAGAAATTCTTCCGCTGACCCTTTCAAAAAATATCTCTTCATCTAAAAATGAGAGTGACATTTACAGGAAACACCTTTGCCTCTGCCCTCAAATCTGTGAAGTAGTTGATTGCCTACATGCCTACAGGATTCTGAAAGTTGATCCAGTCTGTCAGTCCAAACTAATGGGCAAGAAAAAAGGGACTTTTGAAGAAAACTATATTATATTCTTTTACTAAGTTATGTGAATTTGATAGATATGTTTTAAACTAGTGATTTTACAATGACAATAAGCCAAATATATTAATAATCACACTAAGATTGTGTCATTAATAAAGCGAAACACAAGAAATAAATTAGAAATGTAGTAAAAGTGTTTGACATCAGTTTTGCAAGTTTATTAACCATTACTTTAAGAAAATATAGAGGAACATATTCTCATCTTCTTTGTATGGTTTTTGATTTTTTAAAAAGTGCAACATTTCAGTAACCACTTCGGGGTAAAAAGTAACAATGTTGAGAAGCCGTCAGACGGATTTAACTGCTTCAGAATCATCACAGTTTGCCACATATTTTGTTTTTTTTATCTCAGCGAGGAAGAACACATCAAATACACAAAATCACAGAAAAGAGAGAAGCTGTAACCTTTGTGAAAGTCGATCAGAGGCGATCAGAGGTGTAGAAGCACCTAGTACAGCCCAGAGCAGTAAAGACAACCCACTTCAACATCAAAAACATGACATTTGCCACCTCAGAGCATAAAATGTGTCTCTCCAACTCTACACCTGTAAACCTGTAAACCCACACAATGTAGCGGGAAACTGAGCTATTCTCATTCCAGCAAATACTATTAAAAGTTACTCGGTAATGGGAATGCATGCACTTGAGTATCGCCTTGTGTACAGTATGTGTGTGAGTGCGGGAGAGGGAGAGAGAGGGTGAGGGAGGGAGAGAGGAGGGGGGAGAGAGAGAGAGGGAGGGAGAGAAAGAGACAGTGTGAAAAAGTGAAAGCATGAGTGAGTGCTAGTCAGCAAATCAGTCAGTCAGCAAAGCTCAGTTGAGAAAGTGAAACAGAGCAGGGCAGCCGCACAGAAAAGGAAGGCACAGGTACCTGGTCGGGGTGGTGTGGTGGCCGGATCAGCCCTCCAGCCTGGCATGCATTAATTATCCTCTAGAAAGATGGGCGCTCTACGGGCTCGCTTCTGACCTGGCATTCCTACTGTCCCACAGTCAAAGGGAAAAGGATGGATAGGAGCAAGAGAGAAAGAGGAAGAGAAACGGGAGACGAGGAGAGATGAGAGGGAGAGAGAGAGAGGGAGAGAGAGGGAGAGTCAGATCCACTGCTGCCCTGACACCATGACTGGTCCACGTGAGATTGATCACACACTCGCACACTGAGGCCTCTGCACTGACAAGGGGGGAACTGCCAAAGGAGTAGCGTGCTTTGTCTAGCCCGGGGACACGCATGCACACGGATGGCCACGACGCGCACGCTTGCATGTTAGCGATGCGCACGTGCACACGCCGACGAGCACCGACACACGCGTGGCCTCGGACTCGCAGGCTGACATGTGGGTGTCAGCCATAATTCAAGCTTCTCTTTCAAAAATAAATAAATCTATCATTTCACTAAAACCGGACTCAACATGCCTTTTACTACTTTTTCTCACTCTGCGACCCCTTCTAAGGATTTTGTGTTTCAGCAGCCTTCATTAGCATTCGCTGACTGCCCCCCTGCACATCTGTTCAGCAGTCTAATGCCTGTTATGTTGCGGAGCAGCTGAAAATGGACAGCAAAATAAAAGGGGTCAAAAGTCTGGCACCGAGAAGCGAGAGGACTGTGATTACACACAATAGACAATAAAAGAGATGCATATGAGCAGCGGCAGAGTGTCTGGCCTTTGCACCTTCAGGGAGGACAAGGTTCACACTAATCTCATGAATGCCTTATATATATACACACACACACATACACACACTCACAAATGCAGGACATCTACTAACAAACAAATGTCAGGGTCCACCCCAGGAGCAAAAATTGTATAAATGACATTTATATTCAAATGTGCTTTAAAAAAAAAATGCTTTCACTTTCTATAATTGTGTCTTTACATTTCCAAGTTGAAGGTTTAGTGTCACTTTATTTTAGTGTCATTTATTAAAATAAAATAATTACTGACCGCATCCTTCCATTACATACATTTTGTTAAGTCACATAAACATGAACCAGTGAGATATAAGCAGTGATGGTGATGTTGAAAATCAATTTGCATTGCATTAAGCAAATATAAAGGCTAGCAGTTCAGTCCTCTACTGCTTAGAAAAATCACATTTCCCAAATCAACCGTCCCCTTCAGCCATCTTCTCGTGTCACTAACCAGGAGGGGCTGTCTCAGTCAGCTGGCCTCTGTATGCAGATTGATCCAGATGGACATGGCGTCCAGACCTCCAGTCCCCCATAGACCCTCTGGCTGAACTTGACTCCCATGACTACAGATGGAAAGGAGGGCCCCTCACCTTTGGTGAACCCTAGACCCAGCACCCTCACCCCCACTCCAGCAGACCATAGGCTGGGCCACCTATCCAGCAACCAGTATTAACAATCGTTCCAGATTAAATTCAGGTCGCTTTCCCAACAGCTATCATCACAGATAGCTGATCAATACTGGGACATTATCACAGAACGCTTCCTCAAACACAGTGTCAACATGCGAGTCTTGGCCTGGGAGTGTGTGTGTGATCACTGAGGTGGAAATGAGCCGTGGCCTGGCGGTTACGCAGAGGAGCCTCAGAGAGGAGAACCCTTTGAGCAGAGCTTGAACCCTGGAGGGCTGCAGGTTTGACTGGCTGTGTTGCTGAGCATGCTGGGCCACAACTTAAAAGGAGATCAGAGGACTCTACCTTAGAGCAGCAAAGCCTTCTTCCTTCCTCCTCATCTCTGCCTTTCTCTCTGTGTACACACTCTAAGACTGTACATTTTTTTTTATATTTTTACACACCACTAAACATTTCATTGTGAATCCCCAACAAAAATTACACAATTTGTGCTTAAAATATATAAAATACCGCGAGATCTTTCCTGTTCAAAATTGCTGTTTGACATCTGAGACATATGATCAATGAAAAACACAGATCTCTGAATTACTGACTGTATCGATCCTGCCATTTACAATAGGTAGCTACTGTTTAAGAAAAAATATAAAGCCTCTGGTAAAATGCAAAGCCTTACCAACAAAATCAGTGGTATTTTAGTTTCCAACGCCTTTCAAAAGATTTTCTGTATAAGCAAACAGAGCTTCTTGGAGCTTTAAGTATCCATGTCCCACCTTTTCACTGACCCTGTGACCCTCGCTGCTACCGTCAGTCTGACTTGTTGTCTTGCCTGGTTTCCCTCAGGGTCCGTCCTACCATTCTAACCTTGTTTCTGATCCAGTCCTGCTCTGTACTTCTCCCCTACGTTCTGTCTAGGTAATGCCGTTTTCCCACTCCCCCTGGTAAGTGTCTCATATATTGGCCTTATCGGAGGCCTATCTACACTGCACAACATTTACCTTGCTCGAGCCCAGCAGAGGGAAAGCTTGTATCTTCATCAAACACCAGTCAGCAGAGAGAAAAAAGGGGATTGAAGGACTGCTTTATGAATTATTAAGATTAAAATCTTTCTCATATTACCTATCCTTTCCTCCTTCCATTCCATTTTCTTCCCTTTCTTTTTCTTTTTTGCTTAAATTTTAAAACATTTATATCCCTCTGTTCCTGAGTAAACGAGCTCAGGGCCGATTTTCCATTAAAAATAAAAGTTGCAGAGAGCAGGAAAGAGAAGAAGTACGTAGCTTGGTCGGTTTTAGGTTTTAGTCATCTTTAATCAGCCCGGTGTTTCTGTGCCGGGGAAGAAAAGAGTCAGATGAAACAACTGCGTAATGATTTTTTTTCGTACTAGTTTTCTTCAGTCTTGGATGTTGAAAACTTAAAAAGAATGTAAAAGAAAGGCTTTCTTACCTTTTATTATTACTGTCAGTGAGTCCTTGCTCATCCTGACTTTGTTCAGCGGTCTAAGCAATTTTCCAACTTATTAAAAAAATGATGCATTAACAATGTACTTGCCATTATCCTGGGTCAGGTGTTTCTGAATGGTGGATTCATGGCTGAGAGCCTGAGAATTTCTTTAATGATAGTCTGCCTGTATCAAAGAGACTGGCCTTAACCTGTGATATGATCTCTTTCTATTTCTTATTTTACCTCAAAATGCCTCACACACTAGTTCAATTGCATTAATTCATTAGGAAAAAATACATGAGGTGAAACACATGGGCTTTTTTTAAAGATACAACAGTAGCACCTTCACTCACACATTATAAGCCACAATTCTGTCAATCACAAAAGTGTCTCATTTGACAAAGCTGTCGTAGAGAGTAAGATTGTTAAGCGATGTTCAAAACAAAGTATTTCTTCTGTAGACGCTATTTAGACTTGTGGCTCGTTTCAGTGTAACAGCAGAGCATCTGCCTTCACCAATTAATTCATCTTGAAATATGGAGACCACCGAGCTACTTGATTGGCATAAAATTTACTTCCAAAGAATAATGAAATCAGTGGGTCCAGCGGTTCATTTAAAGGAAAAATCTTCATACTCTGACATGAATGGTATCTTGGTAAAGGTTCGCCTCAAAGAAGCATGTAGATTTTCATAATTCTGCCTGTTCAATCTCGCACATAAAGCAGACAATAGACATAGAGAAGCTGAGGACCATTATTCAGGGTGACGACTTAAGTCTGACTGGCGAGTATGGTCTCTTCTCTGATGGCCAATCATAACTAGAGCATGAGAGTAAAGGTCACAAGGCCCCATAGGAGCCATTGGGAGCCAGGAAATAATCCAAGCGTTCCATGGAGGACGCTCAGTGTTGGCTAGTGGACAAGTCAGACTGGAGGACAGAGTTAGCTGCATGACAGTGGACAGCTTAAAGTATGGATCTCCCGTTCAGCCTGCAGTCTCAGGCCTGCTTTTTATGATACAGATGCAATACAGGGAGCTCACCAATGTGGTCATACATCCTGAGTAGTGTGTGTTTAAATGTGCTCTTAATAAAATATTTCTGGGGCTGTGCAGAGTCGTGGTCCCTGCGCTCATTAGAGGTCTCTGACCAGCTTGATAAGTGCGGCTCTGCACCATAATGATTTATTAAGGCTGGGGGTGGGGAAGGCTGGTGGGTCCAAACTGCCTCAGGACACTCCAACCACTGAGACATTTAAGGGTAAAGGCTTGGAATAGAGGGTGCCTCTGAACAGATTTACATCATCCAAGATGCATTTCAAAATGAATTATGTAAGACGAAATGAAATACATAGGAGTTTCACAATTTTTGCCGCCTTTTTCCCCCAGCTCTTTTTTCCCCTCTTCCGTCCTTCCGAAGCTCTTGTCTGCATCGCCTTGAGGTAAATTCATGGCCATTTGCTTTATACAGCAAAGCACTAATGGACAGACAGGGGGACATAAGGAATGGTGTTTAAAAATGAATGGAAGAAAGATGGTCAGAAGTGAGCAAACAAACAAGCCTGACTAATTCACAGGTCTAGACTGAGCCGCGCTGGGCTGGCCTGGGGTCGACCACGGATACAGGACTGATGAGTTGGCCTAACCGTGTTTCAGCAGGCATGCATGCGAGATCAGAGACTCTGGAACATTGCTGTTTGCTCTGTCAGGGCCGTGCAAAGGTAACATTCATAAGCAAAACACTCACTTTTATTGTCAACAGGTGCTTTTAGTGAATATGAATGCATTTATGCCTTTTTGGCTGTGAAAAAACACAACAATGAAAAACAACAACTTTGAAACCACCGGCAAGCACAAAAGACAGCCTAACTTACACAATGTAGTGAATAAATGAACCCAGTCTTTTAAAGCTGTACATAGACTATGAGAACAAAATTAAATATCATAAAACTAATTAGAAAGCATCTCCATATGTTATCACTGCATCAGCTCCTTTAATAAAATAAATGCTACAGTTTCGCTGCACACTTTTATACTGTATTGTGTAGTAATCATTCAGTAGTGAGAAACTACTGACATGCAGTAAAAAGCTCATCCTGCATGATACTTCTTTTGGTCGTTTCAGTCCCTGATACTAAAGTAATTGCCCATACAACAGTAAACACAAGATGTTGCAGTGGTGAGGACCACATACGGAGAGAAAAAAAAGCAAAGTGCTATGTTAAATGAGCTAGACATAAAGAGCAGGGTGCGAACGGGTGTGGGCTTGAGCTGGTCAGCAGACATTATGAGAGCAGAGAGACAGGAGAGCTTGAGAGACTAGTGAGTCACGGGGGCATCTCTACAGAGAAAAGCTTGGTATCCTCCAACAGAGGAAACAGGCTTAGTGGTTGGAGGATAGATCTTTTTTTTCCTTGCCACAGTTAATTTTCAAATCTCCAACATCCTATGGCTGTCTGTTTTTCTTCTTCTTCTTTCTGTTTTTTCTGCTTTCATTCTTTTCTTTTAAAATGAAACTGGAGCTGGGGCGGTGATAGTGATAGATGGCTCAGCGCTCTAACACTTTATCCAATCCGGCGCAGATTTCATCCAATAAAGAATCACTTGTGCACTCTCAAACTAAATGGAAGTCAGGCAGCGGAGAGAAAGGGGCTGCCGTGTGTTTCTGAGCTGCGAAAATCAAATTTTCTTAAAGCTGCCGCAGCAGTGGCTGGCGGAAAAGGCAGCAACAGCCATGACTGGCCAGGGCCACAACGTCTGCACACACAATTTAATCCATCACAGAGCGCCTGACACCATATCAATCAACCTTTCATCAGTATGCCCCCCACCCCTCCAAAAAAAGAAAAAAAACAATATTTCTATTCAATCACCTCTGACTGAACCAGGCCTGCAACCCAATGACCAACGGGGAGGACCACAAAACTCCAGCTGGTTCAGAAATCTTTTCGCATGAACACCAGCATAAAGTAGAACACATGCACTCTGTGTGGAGCCTCAAAGTGCTGATTGCTTCAAATGTTAATGTCATTACCCCAGAGATCGTACATATATTAGACGATGACGCACAATCAAATCAATCAAATCGTCTGTCCTTCTTTAACTTTTACTGTACGAAACTAACCCACCACCTCTCCACCTTACCCCCTCCCATTGTCGTCCTTTGTTCCGGGAATATGGTCCCTCTTACCCCCTCTGTATCCCACAGGCTGTGGCTCCAGTGGCCTATGATTTATAATTCATAGGGGCCGCTTTTATATGGGACCTCAGTCTACCTGATACTCCGCCACTGGGCCTGTCCTGGGACAGTGGGAGGGGGGCTCTTCATTACGCCTGGCACCGGAGCACTAACATGACACCCACTTCTTTGAAGCACCGGCACTGCATGTAAATTGGACATAATAATCTATTTTTCCCAGTCAGTGTAAAGAGTCATATTCCGGAAACAGATGCGGTTCATCTTCTCTCCCATCAGCCATTTTGTTTGTATCAACCTTCTACCGATTAATTCTTCTCTTTTTTGACTCTCTTGTTCTTTCTGACAACATTAACGCGGTACTTTTCTCACTGCAAAATGTAAACTACACTTTCATTTCCCCATTTAAGCACAGTATTTTTCACGGACATGTGTGACGGTGCTCTTTCTTCCTCCAGGACCTGTAAAGCTTACGTCTCAGGGTATCCACATTACTTCCTCTCTGTTTCGCTCTCTGCTCTGACCTCCCTGCATACCAGAAAGGTCTCCAACCCAGGCTGTGCTCTGTACTCGGTGCTCCTGGCCTAGGGCTCTGCTTGGCCTCCATGCTCCACTGGCTCCCTAAACCCTGGTGAGGCTCCAAAAGGCCAAACACTGTAGTTGTTGTGGATGCCCCACCACCCACCAGTGTCTCTGGTGCCGCAATAGTGAGGGGTGGGGGTGGGGGGGCTGAGGCCTTGTCAGATTGCCAGGAGCAGCTCAAATGACAAAGAGAGAGCAGCTCAGCCTGGATCAGACGTGTGTATTATTGTTGTTGTTACTAAGTGCTCCTGACTAATTATTCCTCCCTCATTTGCAAACGGGGCTGCTGCTCATTTACATATCAATGGGGCGAGCGGAGGGTATGATGTCAAGGAGTGCGGGTTAAGCGTGTGGCTAAGCTTGGGGAGCAGAGAGGCCATCGACCCTTACAACAAACAGAACCCCCCCACCCACCCACCCACCACCACCTCCTCTGTGCCTCCAGAACCCACAACACTAGCATGACACCCCCCGCTGTGTTAGTCTAATAAACAGACGAAACAGAATGGAAGATAGGCTGTTGTTTGGGGCGAGGAGGGGGGAGGCGTGGGGGGTGGGGGGGGTGGACTGACGTAGCGAAGATCTCTCTGTCAAATCAGCGGGTTGCCCCTGGATTAGTTCAGTTGTAACACAACCCCACACTCCATGGAGATCATTTAGGCAATTATCAAGAACAAGGCCGGCTGCAGTGTTGAACAGCTCACTTCAAAGGCCTACACCAGATGAACAGTTACAGCACACTGGTCAATTTCCATACAAGCCAACCCCTCCCATCCCCGCTCGCCTTCACTCACTCCTCTTCTGTTTATGCCTCCAGGCATTTTCACTGTGCTAATGAACATAACACCCCCCTACTCACCCCAAACACACACTCCTAGCTACTGTATGATGAGAAGTTCATGATGCGCTCTCTGCACTGTCCCTCTGAAACACAAAGAGAAACAGGCCGCAGTGAAGGACAAAAGTGCCTGCCAGACACTCGCCTTATATTTGCCTCCATTAACTGCGAGAAACTGTACGGGTTTCGGATTCTGAACATGCGGAATATTCCTCTGTAATTTGTAAAACTGATGGGGTGCCAGCAATGGGTAAAAAAATGCCTCACTTTTGAAGTTAAAGTTCGGTATGCTTTCAGATGTTGATGTTAAAGATTGAGGATTCAGAGTGTGTCTGACTCATAAGAAAAATAACCACAAATTGTTGTTACAGATGCACATTTCAAATAAAGATAATGGCTTAAAGTTTTCATTTTCCCTGTCAGTGCAATTCCTTTTATTTTTCTCTGGTGGCACCCTGGTGAGTAAGTATGCGACGGAAAGATCAACTTCAGTAAGTTGTTGAAATAAACTTCTTGACATAAACTAAACAAAAAGTCTCCTGAACTATACATGAGACTATAAAATATATGAGAAATACATATTCAGCAGTCACCAGTACCTATAGGAAAACAAATTACTAACTGTGATACTTAACGTCATACAATGATAGATAGTTTTATGAGTTTATGATGTTCATATTTTTAAAGAAATAATAGTCAGCATGATTCATTAAGTCATACCAAATTTCTCTTCCACAGTCTGGCAATTTCTATAATTAAAGCGAAGATGTCTCAGTGTAATCGTGAAATTGCCTGTTTTCTTTTTTTGTTTCTCTCTGTTAGGAACACAAAGGGAAAATATAATTTACTTTATCTGCTCATCCAGAGTGACTTCAGAACAAAGCTAAACTATGTAGACACAACTGTTGTCTCTCTCACTGTTTCTCACACACACATGCATGCATACACACATGCATGCATACACCCAACAAGCTCTGTGGTACTGGACTTTCTAATCAGACTGGGTCATGTTTTATTGTAAAGATCCAAGACAAACATACAAGCAACCAGATCCTCCACTCTGGATAAGGTTTCTAATCATGCACTATAAATTATTCAGTCTAGAAAAATCTGCCCTCCCCAAATGTTTATTGATGCAGGACGGACAGTGTCAGACTGGTGACATGGATATGGACACTGCCATCAAAGTTCGGAAGGAGCCACAGGGTGAGACAGGGGTTGGCCCGGGTCAGAAAGCCAAGGATAGATACCCAGCGCGTCAGATGAGAGCGAGAACCTCAGCCATGGAGATAATCGATTGACTTTGAGGATATGGAGGAGCAGAGACATAAGAGCCGACGACAGAAGGAGACACAGAAATTAAATGTAGTGGATGCGGAAGGTAAAACAAGTGTATAAGAAGTTGATCGGAAACGTTGGAGAGAAAAAACTATAAGATGGCATGGGGGGGATGGTACTAAAGGTCTCCCATTTATTCAGCATAGTCAGAATAAGACAGACTATACTTTACAGTCAGGCTGAATTATACATTTATCAATACTTACATGGACACATTACATTCAGGTCAATGATCTCTCAACTGCGAACTAAGGCAGTTACTTTTAAATTTTAAGAGCCTGCTGAATGTCTCATATTCTCCAATTCTGACAAGCCATTTTCAACCAAATGTAACAGTGCCCCCTCACAACTGACAACTTAGAATGTTTTCTTTGAATGTATTCAATTCACACGTGGAAATATAATAAACCACTACAATCTCACTTTCTCCTTCCATCCCTCTCTCCTCTCATCCTAATATCTTCCCCATTAGATCAGATGTGTCAGAGAAAACGGCTAATTTATATTTGTTGGAGATGTAAACTTGTTTAAACCTTTAATAAAACAAGGATGAAATATCAGACATCAGCTGCAGAGCATGAAGGACAGCGTTTTTATATCACGTCATTTCAAAGCCTGGGAGATTGCATGTGAATGTCTGTGCATGTGTGTGTGTATGTGTGTGCGTGTGTGTGTGCGTGTGTGTGTGCCCTTTGAGTTTGCAAATGGTTTCATGGTGTTATTATTTTTTATTTGAAATATTTACCTCCCCTTTCTGAATCTTCAGCACCGGCATCAGAGACTGCATTAATCCACAACCCCCTGGCAGCAATTTCTCAAACATTTCACAAATGTGTTTCATATATCTTAACGGGTTATTGGCTTCATTTCTAAATAATGTTATATTTTGAATGGAGCTGTTGTTACACAATGGCAGATCACTTAGCAGGGATGGGAGAGAAAAAAACGGTCAGCTCAGCTTGTGAATAAGATTGTTCTTTTTGTTTAAAGTTATTATGCAAGTATCATCACTGTGTATCTGTGGGTGGATGGTTGATTTAATAAGATGGAGATTCTCTCCCCTGTGGGAGCTTATTGGAACAGTTTCAAAAAATGTCTGCTTATCAGCCTGCTACAGTATAGCTTCCATCACTCCTGGAAAAAAGTTATGTTTATATCCTCTGTGTACTTAAAGGTAAGTCAGGGTAGGTCAGGACACAACAAAATAGTATCAATTCATTTCTCTCAACTCAGACTTTCTAATAAGTAAAACAAGTATGTATGCACATCCCAACTAATGAAGGACTTCTTAGTGTGTGTGTACTTTTTCTTCCATAACTGGGAAATGGACATCTAGAGAGGCAGGTGACCCTCGTGTTGCAGCTTTATGATGTGAGTGTCCTTGCTGGGTCCATGTCAGTAATTCTGTGTGCATTTGCGCGCATGAACATGTGTGGGAGGGTGACTGGGAGGACTTCAGGTCTATTCAGCCTTCCTTTTTCTCTCTCTCTGTGCTTCTGTTGGGCTTTGATTTGAGCAATGATAGGAGCAACGCTACAGCATGACACCCCTAAGAAAAGACAAGTCCGTTGCCAAGAAATACTTACTGAACACTGACTAAGTGTTTAATATGGTGGAGGAGGTGGCGGTTCAGCAACCATAGGAAGAAAGAAACAAGACTGCATTGTACTCCCCAACAGCAGCTGCACATGCTACTAGAAACTAGTAAAAATCAAAATAACCCTAAATCCCTGGGTAAGATTTCAAAACGTGCTGGAGTTTTTCGCACATTGTACATGTTTCTACAACATCCTAGTTATATTATTTATTTAGTCCTCGTGGCATAAGACAGGGAGACAAGGAGTAATCTGCTCCAATAGAACCTAAACCTTTACATCAAACACACCTGGTTTTCCCAGACTTGCATCAACTATGAAACAGTTTCAGTTTCTACAGCCAATGACCACCTATCAAACACAAATAATACAGGTCTCCATTTATATTATATGTTGTGTATACTACACAGCATACTTTATCAAATCTAGAGCATTTTTCCCCCGTATGTGTGCTATTATTACACACTTGTGTATGATTTAATTCAAATGAAAGTACAAATACCCTAAAGCTGAACAAATTAAAGAATGTTACTACATGAACCACAGCTGATCCTTATCTCAGCATCACTAACTGTATCCATCATTTAGCATCTAATATGCAGCTGTGTTTCTGCTTTATCTGTCAAAGGCAAACATCAGCGGGCGCACGAGTTAAAGCATGACATTCCTGTGTGCCGTCTTGTCCTTTAAAGCGATCAGAGCTGGCATCTCTCTCCACTGACGAGGCCCAGGTCAATCATCCAGTCGGCGCTGCAAAGACTGCCTCCATCCCCACAGGAGCACTCTGACCCTCTCATCTAAATATTGCATGAATTACATGTGCTGGGTTTCCTGTACCGAGTTAACCACCACTGATAAAGACAGATGTTCCTCTTCTGCACAGGGACCTGCTAAATTTAGCTCCCAGATGGTCATACTCTACTCACTCTATATGTCAGGCCTCACAACGGTCCAGATTTATACAGTCTGGAGGTAATGTAATACATGCTAGTATGTTAAGGGATATAATGTTATGCTTTTGACTGTGGAAGCATTCTGCAGCTTAGTGGACTTTAGTGTGTGTGACGTGTCGTGGCATTGGGAGCCGATGTCAAACGATAACCGCACTACTTCTTCCATCTCTTCTGTCACTCCACTCTAAATATACAGCTCAATAAAGATGAAATACAGTAACAAACACCCTAAAGATTGTACAATAATAAACTCTCTGGCATCACCTCAACTTGACAGAGGACTTATTCACTCCCTTGTACAGTATCTGCCAGGCTTAAGGCGGGATGAGAGCCAATAATGATCAGCTACTGCAAGCCTTGTGGAAATTGTGGCAGAGTTTTATAAATACTGACATGTAGATATCAACAAAGTCCATATGATCAAAACGCATTAGATTTATTGCCTGGAAGCAAGCTCCACATTATGAAGTTTAATCCCCGTGATCTATATCAGTAATTGTGGTGCATTACTTCTAATTATGGCAGCAGCATTGATAATCCTGTTAATACCAATCAGATAGGCAGAGGAATTGGAGTTAGGGAGGGCGAGCAGGAGGAGGAAGACAGGAGGAGAGGAGGGAGAACACAATCACATCTGAAACAGCAATGGGGAATTGATCAAAGAAACGGGAGAAAATAACAAAAATAAATGCGCTAAACCATTGGTATGCCATAATTACTGCTGGCTTTTAAAAGCAACTTTGTGAGTAAGTGCAGGCTGGTTGTTATGTTGCATATTTATCATTTCCTGATTTAATCATGTTGGCAATGCGGGTTTGTTGGTCAGTCAAGCTGTATGGATTGCTATGAAATTTTGCAAATATTCATGATCCCCAGAAGATGAATCGTTTCAGTATTCCTCTAATACAGTGGTAGATTGATATTTGTAATGGCTAGTTTGGTAAAGACAAACAAAAAAAAACAACAAATCTCAATGGCTTGACACATGCCTTGACTCTTCTTCTTGAACCACCATGAAGATGACATTTGTTTTTACAACTTAAATGTCTTGATATTGGATGGACTGCAGTGATTTGTGGCATTCATGGTGGTTGAATATTAATAACTTTGTCTATCTCAGAATGAGATTGACAAAATCATTTAAATTTAATTTTGACCTAATACTCGCAAACTAATCACAACAGCCTCAACTATACTTTGTGTTCAGTGCTAATTAGTCAACATTTATATGGTGAACATAAACATTGGAGCAGTTTTATATCAGCAGGTTAGTTTTGTCAACGCATTCTGAGTTTAGCATCACAGCTGTTCTCATGGATGCATTAGCATAGCTCTAAATGTGACCGCTGCAGGTATTAGTAAATTTCAGGGCTGTGTTGATGAGACACAAAGTCTGAACTGAGCCAACCTTTAATAGATTTTATTGTTCATTTTTTTTATATTGACTGTGATCTATTTTAGATGTCTAGAAACAGAGTTTAAGTACCATGGATGCTGTGAAACAACAGTCAGTGCCTAGCCCTGGTCCAACAGCAGTCCTGCCCCCCCTCCCTCTGACTGGTGTTTACACACTTCCAATTTATTAACTGCTCAGCCTCCCCCCACATCTCCTCCCACTCAGCATGGAGATGCTGCAAAAAACGGATTATTTTGAACAAAATGAGGCCGGACAGGATCCGATGGAAAGATGGTGATCAAAAAAGCAACATGGAAAATGGATGAAAGGCAGAGAAAATAGATGCAGATCAGCAGTGGAGGCAAATCCCTCCTGTGTCCATCTACATGAGTCCAAAAGGGACCAAACAAAATGGCTCCCTCCAGCCCATTTACAATTCAAGTAGCCCTGCCACAGGAGCAGGCTATTAAAAGTGTTACATTTTAGAAAATAGCCTACATTATGTCAATGCTTCATTAGCGCTTTTAAAAAGAAGCAGCACAAGGCAGGACTAACATGAGAGAAATGACTGAAAAAAGAGCGGAAGTGTCTAACAGAAAAAGTTAACTTTCTCTTATTTTCCCTTTGTTTGCCTGAGGAAGGATGTTAGTGGAAGAGAGAGGAAAACTCAGGCGATGCTTGAGCTCCTTCATCCTGCTTATTACAGTGCCGCCCCGGTTCTCTGTCCTCAAGCCTTTCTGCGCCTCACTATTTTAACTACACCTGTCATTTGCGGTCCAGTCATTTTACCTCTATGCTCGGCTTTCTTTCCCCGCTTACAGGGACTGTTAACTGGGCCTGTCTGTCATGCTGGCTGGGGTTGGATCTCGAGCTGAGGCTGGGGGCAGATTTAGGCTCGGGTGAACGGTGGGAGTGAGGCAGTCGAGGGCGGGAGTGATTTTGGAGGGGAGGATTGTAATGAGCTTGCAGCAATGCGGGGCTATAGGAAGACTGCATGGCTCTTCCCTCTACTGTGAGGCATCCATCTTAACAGCTGCAGAGATGGAGGAAGAAGAGGGAAGGGGAATGAGAGGGAAAAATGCAGCGCCACAAAACAGATGTGGCGAATTCCATACATCTTTCTACCTCATTGTCTTCTAAATGTTTTTGCTCCTTTCTCTCATTCACCTTCATTTTGGTTCATTCATTTTCTCTCTACTTCTTGTGCTTCATGTAAAAACTATGATTGTAGACAGCATTTTACATTCATACATTGGTGTGTGAATTGCTTTCTACCTGTATAATCGGAATATGGCGAGAATCAAGATCTCAATGTATCAAACATAGCTGCAGAACTAGATTTTCCTGGTTTACAAGTAGCAGTGAATACAGACATAAGGCAAAACTGCAGAAATCAAGTCACATATAGGAGGATCCAGAATATATTTGAAAACATAATAGCCTATGCACAATACCAGCCAGCCAGAATCAATGTATGAGGGACCAAAACTCCTCTCAATGTCAGCTACTGCTTTTTGCAATTTTTACGTCTGAGAGTCAGCTATTCTGTGTGTATTCTGAGAGTTTTTAATTACATGCACTTTAAGGGTCCCCACAGAGAGACTTTAATTAATCTACAGAGAATTACCATGCACAACAAGAAACATAACCCCTTAGCAAAAAGCACCAGAGTAAATATAGAATAATACAGGCATCAGCAGAAATTCAGGGAACAAATAAGCAATCTTTGTGTTCCATGCCTATGTACAGGCGTGTTAATAGATAATATTTAATATGAACAACTATATATAACCTGTGATGTACTGTAAACACCTTACCTACACACAGTACAGTGTGTTTTCTTCAAAAAATCATTTACTGAACTTGTGAAGGCACCAATGTTGGCACTCCAAGCAGAACACGCACACGCACACATATATATACAGTAAATACATACAAATAAAAATAAAACTGTAAAAGATTTTATTGACTGAAATGCACTGCCACCCACTATACTAACTTGCACTCAACAACAGACCATAGCAGGAGAAATGGAAAAGGAGAGAGAGCCACTCGTTAGCTTTGAACCTTCCCCCAACGCTGAAGAGTGGATAAACAGAGAGCCAAGTGGCGGCGCGTCTGTTTCTTCGCTGCCAGCTACCTTGCCGGTGTTGCTTTATTATTTCATTAAGTGTAAATCCTGTCAGTGCCATTCCACCCCCAGCCTGGTCCAGTCCTGCCACTCCACCCTCAGCAGGTTAAATTATAATTTAATTACCAAGCCTTAGCTGCATAAGCTGCTTGGGAGCACTGGCCCCCCAGAATAATTTGAAAAGATGGTGTCTCCCCTCATCTTCTTGCTCCTGATCCACCAGACCTGAGCCCCCTGGAGGCCCACTTCAATATCCCACCTAATTATCTACCTCAAATCAGGCACCTATTACAGAGAAATATCAGTAATTAAGTTGGAAGGGAGGGAAAAAAAAACCTTATTGTTTGAGAGTTCTTTATAGGACTTTTTTTCTCCCGGAGAGCTGGGTAAGAGCTGTAGGTGTGCCCTAAGGAGATGTTTCTTCAAGCTATTTCTATCACAGACTTTACTGTATCTGCAGTGCAGCAGTGTTACTTTATCAGCGCTCTCTAACCACACTGTAACATCCTTTGACATTGGAGCGTATTCCCGGTCAGCTGTGCCCCCACGTGACAGCACGGGAAATTGTAATCAATCAGATTTACTGTGCACACATTTTAGCCACACGGGTCAGAGGGTTATTTGTTATTCAGAGGTTATTTGTAATTAATGGTAATATCACGAACTGCCCAGTCTGGGGTTTACAACTTTCTCACGATTGATTTATTTACAAGAGTCAGTGTCTTGAAGAAACAGCCACATTTTCAGTTTATGTATGGTATGAAACATACCCTGCATAATGTTCAGAACGTCCAATTTAAAATTAAGTTGTTTTTTCCTTAAATTATACAAATAAGTTATTAATGCTTACATAATTTGGAAAGATATTCACAGCTACTGAGCCCTGTGAGTAGCACAAGACAACTGGAGTTTACACATAAGCAGCAGAAGAAAATAAACAGTATTCTCAACCTAGTATCAAAGAGAAACATGGTTTCTACATGTAAAGTGATAAGTGCAAAAAATGCTGCATGAATCTGCAGTGCTGATGTTGTGTCAAACTCTTAGATGCGAGAAAAACAAACCTGTAAATCAGCTTTGACAGTCATTGAGAGGGACAATGACAACTATGTTTTATTGTGCTGCAAACACAGAAGAAATATCTTTTCATATGAACTTCCTTTGTCTGCATTTATTTGAATGTAAATACGACTCAGCTAGTACTGGTTTATTATTCCTTGTCAGATGATCTCTCACCACGAATGAATCATTTATGAGGGGATTTAGTTTCAAAGAGAAATAAAATCATAAACTCCTATGGCACAGGTTGTAAAAACACTATATAATTTTTTTTTTAGGTGTCAGAATAATGGTGTAATTTTCTTTAGCACTAATTTGACATCACAAAATTGGGAATTTCATCCAAAAGAAGGCATTATACAAGACTGCAGGGAAATGTAATTTGAAGAAATCAGGGATCTAATACAGTTTATAATGCCACTGAAAAGCAGAAACTACTAATTTGCTATTCATACTGCTTTCATAACATCGCTACAGTTTAGTTTAACTCAACCATGTCAGAGTATAAAGCTCTGTTAAAAAACCCTCTCCACATAAAAGGGCCCCTTTTAACAGATTTTTTTTTTTTACTTGTGAGACAAAGATAAGTAAATACACAGGAGATAATGAATAGCCTGGAAAATGAGCGTTACCGCTCTGCACTGTTCAATCTTAGGGACAATTGCAGCGTTTTGGGTAAAATTGCTTGCAACCCCACCACCACCTCCACACCCCCATGCCCATCACACACAGATGTACACACCTCTAACCACACACACACATACGCACACACATATATACTCTCTCATCTCACCCCCTCTCATCCTATAATCCTCTGGCAAAGCCCTCTCTGTCCATGCGGACCCCCCACCCAGAGGGACCCTGCCAAGGCAAATTAGGGAGGGGGGGCCTTTTGTTTCGCAGCACTCTGTGAAAAGAAAAAAAATCCAAATTATTTCTTGAGCTGGAGCAATTTGACATGCTGTGATAACTGCTCTGTCAAAAACTTCTTTGACATCTCTGAAAGAGAAGATTTTCTGCCACAAAACCAGGGCCCCATTTAAAAACAGTCTTCAAAAGAGGCACAAACTCATTAGGCTGTTTAATTGCACCCTGTTCGCGTCTCTCTCCATCTATCTCTCATCTCTGTCAAAATAGAGGTAAAAACAAACCGGCCCCATCAGAAGTAGTCCTGGCTCTCATCACAGCTTTCTAGTTTGCTCTCTTTTTTTCCACACATCCTCCTCTTGGCACAATCTGCCTTTTACTTTGTCCCTTCCCTTTTGTACCTGGCCTTATTTTGTGCCTCAAAGAACAATCTCTCCTTTTCTTCCGTTTCGCTCAATCTATCATTCTCTCCTTTGTATTATCCTCCAAACCAATAAGTTGGGTTGTTGTCTTGCTGTTATCGTCATCCCTTTGTGTAGATGACCCACTTGTGTTCTTAGGGAAGTGATGTTGTTTGACCACAGCTCACTTGCTACCTTTCCCTTGCTTGCCAGCAGTTACATCTGGAGCCAGAGCCGGCCAGTATTGGATGTACAATCACAGAGAAACAGCACATAAGCAATCAGATTCAGTGGCAGAAAGAAAATGTCCTGTATGTCTCTTGGAGTGCCTTGGCAGAGGAAGAAAATGGATTCCGCCCGCAAATAAGAACTATGTGATAATGTTTTCACAAGTCTTTGCGGTTAGGTTAATAAATTCATGAGAAGTTTACTTATAGAAAACTCATCATGTGACAGTTCTTTAGAGTATGGACTACACAGATCCTTTATTTTCATGACCAGTGGGCTGATGTACTCATTACCTAAATCTACTCAAAAAGCACTCTTTATTCTGTCTTGTTGAGTCAATGTGAAATTCGCCCATGGTCCCCTATTAAAGTTTCTCAGTTTTGGGGGTTTGGACATAACGTTGAGTTGCTAAGTGCACAGAAACAGTCAAGTCAAAGCAAATAATTAAAACATTTTGGCACATGCTTTACAAAAAATTATAGATGCTGTTAAGCATTAGGAGCAACGTTTTTCAGAGCCTAAAAAATGTGAGCAGCAGTTTAGAGTAATCATCTGAATTTGCAGCGTTACTCATTTCTTCTAGTCTTTATTTTCTCAAAAAAGAGAAATTACCCAAATAAAGTCTGTGAAATCTGAACTTATAACACCAGAATCCATCCAACATCATTAACATCAATTCCATGTTTCACAAAATAAGGCATAAAATATTCTTATGCTGCCATAAAGTGTATATACACTCACATTTTTATCCATTTGTCCATTTTATCACCTGCATAATGTGATGCAATCCACAACAACTGTTCTGCCATAAAGCCTGCTTTAATGATGCCTATAATGCTCCGTTTCTGTCAACACTGACATACAGGTGCTAATTTAATGTAATGTTTTAGCATTCAGGTTATAATTAATGGTGGCGGTATGATAGACAACATTATATCAAATGGTGTTTTCAACATTCTGTTTGTAAATGAGAAAAGCAACAAAATTAGATCAACTTTAAATATATTGTCATCCAGTGAGACACCATCTGTTCCAATCAGTGCCGTCTGACTGAATCAAAAAGTTAAAACACTTTCCAAATGCAATGTGTTGTTCCTGCATGGTGGTACAATACTCAAGTGAGTGCTAACTGGAGACTTTGTTTCCCTTTGTGCACTTCTGAGGAAATTGTGTATTTTCACTGGGTCTGCCATTGTTTTCATGAAAGAACATGGTCCTTTTGGTCAGACATCGCCATCCTTTAAAAACAACACTGTCATCGTTTCAACACTTGAGCACGAAACAGGAAATTTGACTTTTACAGATCCAATTACAGCAGATCTGCCTCACCTCGTGCTGTTGTATCGTGCAGCAAACCATGCAAACACAGCTCTACATCTCACTCTGCCCTGTTCAAACAGGGGATGTCAATGATTATTCTTATCTGAAGGAGATTTACTCCTTCCAAAAAAGAAAATCTCGAAGATATTTGCTACACAGTTTTCTCAATAACCTCTTCAGCATCACTTGTGTTTTTGAAAACACTCAATACCTTAATCAAATTGTGTCACTCAATACATTTTTCCCACCCTTTGAGATCAATGTATTTTACATTCTTCCTCCCTGTCTGCCAATATCAATGATGGAGGAATATCAATAATGACAGCTACATTTGTATCTGTATCATTTCAGCAGTAGGATCTATTCCTCTCCTGCCCTCTTCTCCCTCTTCACCCGCCAGCAGCTACACAGCTCATGTTCAGCCAGGCGCGCACAGGATATTAGCTTCTCTACCAGCAAATTTGCTTTTCACATCTATTTCTTTCTTCTTCTAACCAGTTCTTGGATGGCTTGTTATTGAGCTTAGTGTCCACAAATGCCATTGATCCAAGCCACAACTGAGATCCATACTCGGGCACTTTAACACTCTCTCAGCGTGTTAGTAATACTAATCCTGCTCCACCGGCAGGCCCATTGATTTTATAGATTTCCCCGAAAGTTGTGATAATGATATATCATTGTTAAATTTGGTAGAACAAACTGCTTTGCCAATCTATCAATGCGCGCAGACGCTCTGATTCCAGGATGGCCTACAAGTCCAGTATCATACTTTTTACACTTTAGATTTCACTCTCTAACTTTGTTTGCAGCATTTTCAGACATAAGCACACAAACACATATTCATGCTGGATTGTGGTTGCATGCTATCAAATGCACTTAACAAATCCCAATCCGTTCAATCAAATGTCATCAAGTTTAGCTTTCAGAATTTGCAAGAACTTCAAGGTCTGTGATCAGCACTCATTAACACTAATTAAGCCAGCTTAAGTAATTTTCACAGAAGGAAGTTCTTACAGGAGATAAGAAATGTCACTTGAAATTCATTGTTCTGACACAAAAAACAACTGCAACATACTGACTGTTAAATCAGGTTTTAATGAACTGATCCAAATAATGAAGGGAATGATTGAGAGGTATGACTTCAATGGGCTCAACTTATTGATTAGATGCATACAAAGTAAACTTTGACTGTGCTGTGATCAGCTTAAACCATATTTCTAGAGAGGAATTACTGCTTTGCTGGGATATGAAAGCAGTCTGGTGGTGATCATCGAGTGATGTTACAGAGTGACAGGTCTGTTCACTTGCAGTCTGCCAGAGTTCAACCAAACAGCTGAGAAAGACCACATTAACCAACAGACTAAAGTTTCAGTGGAGCTGCTACAGAATTAGCATTAATTATTCGTCCAGTGCCTGGCCATTTTTAACATTAAGGGGGCTAATTAGTGTCAGCTCTAAATGAAAAGCCTGCTAATGGTACCTGCATATTTTAACATTGATCTTTGTTCAATATGAGATTCATTAACATCAGAGCTTAATGAATTTGGATTGTTTTTGCTAACCAAGAAATGGGTATAAAATGGAACCAGCTGTGGGAACCAAGAAAAAAAAATTACACATTGAAATCTCATGCCACCTAAATGTAGAATGGACCAACACACTTCACACACTGGCCTGAGAGACTTCCTATAGGGGGCCGGACGTGCGGTGGCAGATGGCCTAAAGTACCTCCAAAACACACAAACTAGCCAGACTGGACCAGACCTGTGGAGGTGAACTCCGAAGAAAAATGAGAGGGAAAAATGTTTACTGTGAAAGCACGCTCACATTATAGCTGATGAAACATTAGGGAGTGGGGAGCAGGGAGCAGAGCAGGCAGAGGTGAAAGATAGGGCTGGGAAGGCTGCAAGGATGGGGGTGAGGTGGCAGAGGGATGAGCACAGGGAATAGTGAGGCCTGGAGAGAGAACTAATGGGCAGCACGGCAACAGTTCAAACCGGAGGCGCAGCGAGGCAGCAGTGGCCTGACACAGCTGAAGGCCTCAGAGGAGTGCCAGGCCTATTAGAGCAAGATAAGGGCCTGTTTGGAGAAAGCATCCTCTCAATGTTGCAATGGGCAACAACACAGGCATGGGCATCAATTAAAGAGAAAAAATATGACATAGAAGTAGGAGCGCATTAAATAAAAACAACAAACTGCCAGTGCTACTGCCCTCCCCTCTGAAGGACTGGGAATGGGAAGGGAGCATCAGTGCTGAAATATGGTCGATTTATTCTCCACAGCATTGTCGATGTGGGGGGAGTTTATGATGAGGTGCAATGTAAAGGGTAGAAAAGAAATGAGTCTAGATGCCTTCTGGACACAGAGCTGTACACACAGAGGAAAGATGAGAGACATGGAGACTCACCAAAAAAAGAAAAAAAAAACTCTACTACAATCTTTACAAGAAAAAAAAATCTTGCCGGTAGATGACTGCTATGATAACTAATTTAGTTTAAAATCACCTTCTATTCCTTCCCTTTAAGCCTAAAGGCAGGATGTGATCTGCCAGACTGCAGTGGCCTAGATTCTTTACGGTCAGGGAAACAGCCATCAGATCATTTGACCTGTTTGAAAGACCAAACTGAATTAAAGAAATTAAAAATTGATTAATAGCCAATCGAGCAAATTATGTCCATTTTATCACAGAACTGCTATTTGCTGTCTAAAGAGGTCCGGCCTTGGCATCACCCACAGGCTGTTTAACATCTTCCGCCCAGCAGTGTCCTCGCAAGGTGCCTGTCGACTGCCCTCTGGAAGGAGGTGTGGGTGGCAGACGGCCTTCATGAAACACCAGTAAACAACAATGAGCTGAACTGACACATGCTGCCAATGAAGGGGGAAAACAGTGGGACTCTCCTGTTTTTGTTTAGAATATAGTGCAAGAGAATGTAGACTTTTCTTTTGGTTCGAGTTGGGTTAATGTGATTTCCGTTCCGCCTGTCGGTTCCAGAGACCCAGCTTTGTGAGCAGTGGTCAGGTGAAGCCTGGACTCAGCCCCCCATGGCCATTAGTGTGGAAAGAAGACAACCCAATAAACAGAGAAAAGCTTGATGTGCACAGGTCACTGCACAACCAGCAGTCAAAAAGCATCTTACCCTGGAGACTATTAAAGCGATAACATGCAGTGGGAATCTGAGGTCCTTAATTACTGGTCACTCACTGACTGAGGAGATGCTACACAGGTTCTGGGTGAAGTCGTGCTGGTAACACAGTTTTGAGCATGCCCAGAGCAGAAGTTGCGGCTGTGAACATATTTTTGGCTAATCACATTTTAAAAAGTCCGTAGATAAAGAGGAGGAAGATGGTTTGACATTCTGTGGTTAAATATTATCCAATAACTATTATTTAGTGCATCGTTTTCTGTTTACTAACCCCACCCTGGGCTTCCTCAACATTTCCATTGCATGCTGCCGTGCTCTTTAAAAAGCACTGAGAGTGGAGCCAGCAGTAAATCTTTAAGGATTTGACTTGCAAAAAGCACCTCATATATTGTTTATGAAAAAAAGCAAAGGTTCCCCTCCCTTCACCTGCCTCCGAGCATGTTAGTTTTATTTACTTATTTTTAGACGTGCACTAGTTAGACAGAGGCATACTTGTCTGACTACATCTTTACAAATAAAGATAGACGGTGTCCTCGTCTGTCAGATCTCATAAGGAGAGTCAAAACTAGTCTATTCACGTTAAAGATTCTTGGGTGACATCTTTAATTGAGTCAAAGAAGCAGTATTTTGTACTTCACCCCTAAAGAAAGAACACAAAATGGGGGTAGGATTTTTAATAAAAATGCAGCAAGTGCCATCATAACATTGAAATATTATTGGGAAAAAAGATTTTAAAAAGAATCTGTCACCATTTGTCAACTTGATCCACCCTGCAGAAACCTCCTTTTGTTAGGAACATATGGAAGAAAAGGGGAGAGTAGGAAAATTACCCTCCATAATTGGCATCCTGATCAAGGACGACCATGGCAGCCGAACAATACAACCTTTAATTTATCAGAACTCATTATGAGCTACTGCTATAATGCCAGAAGATATTAGAATAAATAGTGACAGGGAGCAGGGGAATCAAACACTCTGCTGGTGAATGCTTTTGTTGACTGCATGAACAACTCAGGAGAGTGACAAAGGGAGTGTGTGTGCGTGTGTGTGTGTGTGTTACATGCCTGTGTGTCACAAGCATCTGTGTGTCTGCGTGTGCGTGCAAGCATGCATATGTGTGTGTGTGTGTGTGTGTGTGTGTGTGTGTGTGTGTGTGTGTGTGTGTGAGAGAGCATACCTGATCACAGTTTATCCTAATCACGACCTTGACAGATAAGCATGACATTGAGCAGAGGAGGATCTTATAGGAAGGCCTCCTGCCTTTGCTGTGCTTTGACTGTGACTGTAAAGGGCAGGGGAAGGAGTGAGTTGTCACAGGGGCTGGGGGATGCCGTTCCATGCTTTAACACGCGTGGCCCCTGCGGGACAAGCCTGTTCTTCCTGTGTCCGCAGCATATAATGGACACCTTAAAGCTGAGTCGTCAATTTTGGCGTTTGGAGTTGATGGCGTGGAGCGACAGCAGAAAGCCTCTTTGGCTCTATAATTTATCTGAGCGGGGACGCTTTTTGAGAGTCAGCAACACGCAATGCACTGACCAGAGGAGCACATGTGTGTGTGTTTGTGAGCACGCAATTGAGATGGCCGTCATGTTTGTGGAGTGGGAAGATTTACACAAGGTATCGTCACTATCGGACATCTCAAACCTCCATGTCAGAACACAAACACTGCAAACGCAAAACTGAAGCTTAGTATCGTTTGAAATTTTTCAATATCTGTGCCAACACAGCCTCAGTTGCAACATGTTGCTCTTTGAGATACTTCAGTTTAGGGAGCAGTGGAGCCCGATCAGTTGTAGTTGCCTCATAAAACCAACCAATATCGGTCTATTGAAATTGGTGTACATATTGTTCAGTGTACAAGGACATCTTTTGTTTTTGTTACAGAAGGATGTCTGATATAATTCAGAAACATACAGTAGTTTGCACAGCAGAGTAGCTCCAACCTCACTTTTTACAATCATCTCAGCACCATCTGCAGCACATGCAGCAGAGTAGATATCACAGCTGAGCAGATGGTGCGGAGCCAAGATTTGTCTTCATAGTCAGGTGCTAGCTATTTTGAGAAATACATTGCTGGAAAATTTTTAAAAACAATCATTTTCCATTTTTTTTAAATATATAAACAATATCAGTCAATATTAAAACACCCAATGTATTTCTTTTCTAGTACCAAAACGCTCTAAATAACAATGTCAATACCAATTTACCTTTACCTAAATAAAATATCTAAAAATATCAAATTAAATAAACAAGTCACAGGATTTAAACTACACTATCACAAACATAATCAATCTAGCTTTCTTCTGCACATTCTGCCTCCTCCATCACTTTCCTAAAACCTAAACAAACATTGGTTGAAACTGTTGTGGCCACTTTTCAAAAGTATCCAGACATCCATCATGCAGCTTTAGCAGCAAACTAATAACTATAACATGAGAGGATGAGAATCAGTAGGAGAACTGGGTGCATTACATGACAGTAAACAGAGCCTATAAACAATAAACACACATATTAACTCTCTGTGTGTGTGTGTGACCCCTTGGCCTCCAGCTTTTTCACCCTGTAACAGGAAGGTTCAAGTGCATCTACAAACGTCAGCGTATAAGTGTGTGTGTATATTTGTGTGTGTGTGTGTGTGTGTGTGTGTGTGTGTGTGTGTGTGTGTGTGTGCGCGCCACAGTGCTTGTCTTTGATCAGGCTGCCTCTGATTAGCTCCCTCACCGACACAGCACCTTTGTTTAATCTGTCTGTCCCTGACTGGCTTCGGCCCTGTCTCATTTTCCCCCTGCAGATGGCGGGGAATAAAAAAAAAAAAAAAAGCTCCTCTGCAGCCTGGCAGGGACTCTTTTCTCCTAATCTCCTGAAACACCAGTGCAACACAAAAATGTTCTTCTGAGCTTCTGTGAAATTAGCGAGAAGTGCTCAAGTCTCGGCGCTGAACTTCTTCTCACCTGGAAAATGAGCCTGTGCATTTACCGTCTGCCTTGATACAGGTAAAATGGACGCCACACTGACACGGCAGCTGAAGTGGTAATATACTTCTTGTAAGGGATCAAATTGTCCTCAACACCCCTCCCCTTCTTTATTACCCAGACTACTCCAGTGGTGGCGGTGAGTGGCTTCATTGTGCAGCTGATAGTCCATCTCTCATTAGCTGCCAGTGTGTGTGGAGGAGAGTGGGGCCAAGACAGGTTTTTATGGCTAATCTGATATATGGTGCTGAGGACACTGCAGTGTGGCCCCAGACCAGGATGCAGCCAGAGGTCAGTGGGGTCCGGGTCAGGGGATGACACACTTGCACTCACATGCACGCGTGCACACACACGTAAACATGCAACGATTGCACTGAGTGATATTCTGTGTGATTGAACAGATCATAATCTTTGTAATATTGACAAAAATGTAATGTATTTTCAAATGTCTACCACAGCAAGATCATCCATTTGATCTAATTTAACAATTTAGCTTCAAAAATTGCATTTACCAGCTCATAACACATGAGTAGAGGCTATTTAGAGGTGCAGAGGTCACTAATCACCCACTGGGGGCCTAATGCTGTCATTTGCACCTCCACACATGGCCTCGCCAATTATGCCACCAAAAACCAGCCCTGTACACACCCACACACCCTCACACATTACAAAGACAGGACACAGTGGTGACTGACACTCAGCACAGGAGCTCATTATCGCCTTCCACTGGCTGTGAATGGCTTCCTGTCCTGGGCATCACGCAGGACCCCTGCTGTGGGCTACTGCAGCCAGTCTCAGAGCAAAAGTTGGGAGTGTTGGGAGCTTCCTCTGCTTTATCTGGCTGCTGGCCCTGGGCCTCGGCACCAGCCAGCCTCCTCAACACTACAGGAGCTGCTCTCTAGCATGAAGACATGATCTGAGAAGAGGGCAAGTCTGCCAGTTAAAGCTGGCAGGTATAATTGCACTGAAAATCACTCTAAATATGCTCCTAAAGGATCCCAGGGCATGGGAGATGTCAGCCCCAGTCCCATGCAGTGAAATATGTTAAGAGTGGAGTCAAGCTCTCTTTTGGTCTGGCATGCACAAATACACACTGCTCATACTCCCCCACATTCGATTACACACTCACTCACACACTCGCGGGGAGCGCATGTGTACATTGTGTATGTGCGTAGATACAGTAGATACACACACACATACACACACACACACATTTACCAGAGAGAGGACAGATGAAGCTGTAGGGCTGATTCTGCAGGTTTTCCTCCTGGCATCAAGTCCACTCAACTGCGAAGACATTTCCTCATTAGCCAACCTCAGCTTGAGACAGCTGTGGGGCTCAGAGAGTGTTCATAACTGTATATATGAAGGTGTGCGCAGCAAGTGTGTGTGTGAGGGAGAGAGTGCAGGGATCACAGCATAGTCTAAATGTTAGTGTGCGCAAAAGAAACGAAAAGAAAGAAGAAAAGGCAAAGAAAGACGAACGAGGCCCGTTGCTTCTCAAAAGACGAAGAAGAAGAATACAAAAACAATCAAATCAGAGTGTAACAGATTTGCAGCGGGTGCACTTCGGCAGCGGTAAGAGGTCTGCCAGCTTGACCTGCATCTCTGACCCATCATCTGTGTGTTGCTAACCCTAACTGCCAGAGGTGCTGGGCTGTGTGTCCTGTGCTTCCAAGTCTTCCTAGGCTATGTTCCTGAGCCAGTCAGAGTCAAGGCCAGGGCCAGAGCTCCGAGTGAGGTGCTACGTGTTTTAGCCTGCCCTGGCCCACCGCAGAGCAAGAGAGATGAGGGGATATGTGAGAGATAAATCACTAAGTGCCTCACCTTGGGTCACTGATCACACCAAAGGCCACCGGCAATCTCTATTTGAAGCACTGCATTTGCTGCTTCAGGGCTTTGCTCTCTGGCCTTGCTATAAATCAGCATACACCATCTAACCCCATCTCTCCCTTTTCTCTATACACCCCACCTCCTTCACTAAAGGTGCAATATTACATTAAAACTGGAAGACTTTGTCAGTCTGCGAAACAATGCAAAATAAGGCGAGAAAAGAAAATATCAAAGCTGTAAAAATCTAATTTTATTCCATTCATTTGAATTAATTATGTAAATGCGCTCTTTAATTAAAAATGGCACTGAAAATGCAAATGGACTGCCACTTTCATGCAATACACCTTTGACTTAAGCAATAATTTAAACAAGTATCTAAAACAAAAACAAAATGAACTGTATGTAAGTGCTAATGAAGACTAATGAAAAATAAAGTTTAAAATAAGGCAGTGATACTACTGATAGAGGAGATAAAGGTAGTAATTGCAGTGACAGGACAGATCATTGTGTTGTGTCAGTTAAACCCCAGTTACAAACTCATGGTGAAGTTCAGAGCAAATCCCTACAATAACAAGTGAGCCTATGAAAGAAAAAAGATTCAGCATGCATCAGACGCAAGTTCTGCTTTGCCAAAAATAGAGCCAACAATCATTTTCACACAGCTCTATAGTTGATGAAAAGCATTGTGTGCAGCCAAATCTGGACTGCAACCCCACCTCTATTGGTGTAAATGACCATTTCCCTTTTTGCTCTGTTTCAATTTTTAACAACCAGACATAAGTTTTAGAATAGGCAAGATGCCAGTGCTCCTGTCAAGTTTCTTTTTGCCTTTCATCCTGTTGTAAAATTTTCTATTCCTAATATGACAGAGTTCCTTCTTATTCCTGTGAAAAGTAATTTAGAAAAGAGAAAAACTCGAGCTTGGTCTTAATGATTTTCTCTATTTCTAAGTGTATGTTCAAGGGTCGCTGCTAATTTACAAAATATCTATTAACTTGAAAGATATGTAAACTATGACATCTGTAACAGTCCATGTCAGCCCATGGGCTGTTAAAGTCTGCCAAATCTTTCACCCAAATTTGGCATATATATTATTCATCACATCAAAAACTCTGATGTTTATGAATCATTTTTGATAGACTAGAAGTAATGTCAAAAAAACACATCTAACCCAATTACATGACCTAAAGTCATAACTTAACAGAATCTGGTTGATTTAGCATGACGTTGGCTTGGGGAAAAAATAAATAAATGAGCTGCAACTGGCTAAAAGCAGTTTTCTTTAACAAAGGGCAAAGGCTCTTACAAAAACACACAAAAACCCATTTACTGAAACATTTCTAGTAGGAATTTGAATGCTGCTGACAGCTCATTTTGACAGTTTTAAGACCTCACACAAAATCAAAATTAAGCACACCAAAATTCAGCGTCTGTGTGTTTCACCACACATCTCTTTGACTTACCTGTACAACAATGTGTGACTTAAGTCAGCAAACTCTAAGTGGTGGGCTTTGAGACAGACCTTTATTGTGAAAAGGTGAGCTACCAAAAAAAAGGGGGAAATCCTACTATGGGAGCAGGCTGAATGGAAATTCTCTTTGTCCCTAGCCTGTCCAAAAGACAGTCTGTCAGGCTGGTACTGCCTTAAGCGTGACTGTTCTCCTTCTTTTCCCTTCCCTCCTTCTCTCCTCAGGTGTCATAATGGCAGCAGACCAGGCCTTGATGGAGGTGAGATGGGAGTAATAAAGAGTGATCCACAGGGAGCAATGCGGGGGTGTCACATGTATGCTATTGCTGTATCACTATGGAACAGCAGGCCTCAGAGCTGCAGGAGAATGCTTTCACACTGAAGGAATGCTGCAGGTGATACATACAATTACATGACATCTACAACCCTGACAGGCTGACACCTACAGACTGCGGCCATATTTCTGCGTGTGCGTGTGTGTGTGTGTGCGTGTGTGGTATACGAGCGTTAGCGGGGTAGCGGGTGAAAAACAACAGCGTACTAAATGAAAAAGACACGCTGGTGTTAAAAAAGAAAAAAACAAGTGAAGGAAGAATGAGGGTCCAGATTTATTTCCCAGAAAAATGAACATCCTATTAGGAGTGGAAAATCAGTCGTCTCACTCAAAAGGATCTCCATCAGTCATTCAGGATGAATCCTAATAATAATCAGAACACTTGGGGAGGAAGAATAAAGAATTTTAAGGGGGCGAAAAAAATACGATAACACAGTTTGGCTTCAAATGTGCTTATGATGGAGGAAAGAAAGGCTACAGTGGAGAAAGTGTCAAAGAGAGGGAGAGAGGAGTAAGTAAGAGTAATTTTACTTCTTCTATTAACCTGACGTGATTACAATAGCCTGATGGGCTGCCTTATTTCATGGAATATTAAATTCAAATGTGGCTCAAAGGAAGGACAGTGCAGAAGAAGGGGGAAGGGACACAATATCATCTCACTAAAGCTTCAGCAAGCTTCTACTGACCGGCAGTCCTTCACTGCTGGAGCAAACAGTCTGCAGTTGCATCTATTTTTTGTGCCGCTGCACAGTTTCTGCAGGGTATTTGTGTACCCATATTTCATATACATGAAATATCTATTTTAAAGATCCACTCCAAAGAAACTAAAAGACCTCAAGAAAGTTAACTAAAGTAGCATCTCTTCTTGTCTGGAGTGCCCACACATAAAACTAATTGCATCAAAAATTAATATAATTTATCCCTTGATTTTTTCGGTTTAAAAATCAAATTGGTCATCTTTAAAACAGCCTTTCGTAGCAAGTCCTCCAACTTGCTTTTCTGTAAGTATGACGGGACAAACACTAAGCGTAATTGTTCATCATTAAAACATATAGTTCCAAAGTCTAAATATAGCAAGCACGTTTCTGGATATTTGAAATTATCCCTAAGAGTCCACCACTGTTAACTGTTGGATTTCAGAGAGGAAATTGATTGTTTTCAGGTATTAAGGTCAATGTGTATGGAAGGGTGGTTAAAGGCTGCAGTGAAAACAGTTGTTCCACTTTAGAAGCTACAGGAAAGCATGTGGTCAAGACAGATTTCATGGCTAGTGGCTTTACACACCTACTCATGTAGCTGTTTAGTTACTACTTTGGTTCCTTCTCTGTCCGTCTCTAGCATTTTAAAATCATCATGTTTCACATTGCATTACATTACCGTGCAGGATGACACTTTATCCTTTAAGCCTGTCTGAAAGTGCATCTTCTAGTTAGAATTTAAAACAGTTGGCCTAGTAAAGAAGACCTCTAAAGTCACAGACAGAAAAGATATGAACTGAATATACTCGCCTCATTTTGTTCAATACAAGTAAGTTCAAATGCAAATATTCTATAATAATAAAAACCATTGAAGCAGCAGCTGTCACCAGTTATAGTACCAGAATAATATTGGAAGTCTTATGCAAGCATCAACAAATGAATCTGAACAAGCCGAGTGGTAAAGACAGTACAGCTTCTAAAACTCACTGAAGCATTTAGACATTGATGCAAGTTGAGTGTCTTTAAATTGTTTAATCAAAACTGCAGTTTACAGTTTAATTCCAGACTTTGAAATTAATATTTGAAAACAAAACTACCAGCACCAATCTGATTGTTCACCGACATCTGATACGTAACAAAAAAAGACACAAAGTACTTCCTATACGAGCTATATTTACTTTAAGAAAATAATGTATGAGAGCTGCATAAGATGTGCATTTAAATGTGAATGTGGATGAAATACCGATGCCTGTGAGGAGAACGCTGCCTCCGCTTGGTTGTATTTAATGCATAGGCCATTCCTGTGGCACACATTATACTGTATTATACTGCTGCACATACTAAAGGTGGCCAAGAAGTCTAAATCCATGACCTTGTTCAGACTCAAAGATTAGACAATGCTTCTTGTGAAAGTAAGTTCTATCCATGTTTGCAGTAGTTTGTTTTTGGTGTTTTTTGTTGCGAAACCACTTTTTTCTTTAAGTTCTTTTATACAAAACTGTTAAATTCATGGAGAGACCTAGATCAAAATCACAGTTGAACAAAAGCCACTTCAATTCTAGAATGATAATTAGACTTTAAAATATTTTAACATCATTGTGATCTAGGTACCTGTGCTCTTGAAGATTCTGAATTCTTCTTTAGTCAATTTCTTGAGTACATTCTCATCGGATTTATCAGAAATCTTGTGTTGTTAATGCCACAAAACAATGAACAGTTGAAGCTGCAGAAGATTTCAGAATTTAAATACTTAAAATGAAGCTTCTTTTGTAGCATGCAGAGCTGAACATCTAAACAGCTGCATTTCAAAGACTAATGCAATATGTAGAACAACAGCCTTCATTATATACATCTGTTGTGTTTTTTTATTACAAGCTAAATTTACCATTTACTGGACAATAGCGCCTTAATGGCAGCATAACATCAAGGCCCAGGTGGAAACCAAGGACTCATGCTGTCACCGGCAGCACCATGCCTGCGTGGGCTTACTAAATACAGGAAGTGGAAGAGAAAGAACAGGGAGAGGGGAAAAAATACACAGCCACTCTGCATTACACTCGACAGCTTACTTTAAAGAATTCATTCCATCTCCTGGAAAAGCTGGACTTGTGATGCCTCATTTCACGTACCTCCGACACTCCGTCCACAGTTTTAGAACACTTCATCATTGGGAAAAACACAGCTGCACCGTAATGTTGAGAGGAAATGAAGTTAGAAGGCAAACTCATCATTAGTCTTCAGATGAAATCAGATGAGAGTGAGTGTTCAAGCATCGTTATCCAGACTGGGCTTTTATGAGCAAACACTGTGCCTTCATATGGGATGCATAATAAGCACCTCTACCCTCTGGGAGAGTGCAGCCATCAATGCAACTGTGCTGTGTTGTGATAAACCTCCTCTATCAGCGTGTATCTACATTAGCTATCAGCTCTCTGGGTGTAATAACAGAATAGGACACCACCTCACCTGCATCAGAGGAAAAAACGCTCAAGAGCAATAATAAAAAAAATGTATCAGTGTTCCAGCTTGGCAATTACAAGCATTCCATATTATGGCAATCTTTTCATGAACGTGTCAGAACAATCATATTTAATACTATGGTGAAGACATAAGGGAGATTACACCTCACCAAAGACACATGAAGATGTACAGCACACATCAGAAGATATGCAGATCTCACATTCCCAAGTGTACTACTAGGTAGGGCTGCAGGGAGGAGCAGTGAGTGGGGAGACCACCCTTTAACTGAATTGAAAGATCTCAATAAGGCATTCAGTGTCAGACGGCATGTGAGCTACTGATGTGCGTTTCATTTGCATGCTGAACGCCTACCGGATTCAGTGGTGCTGTCCTGTAACCTCATGTCTCACTCCTACAACCAGTCATCCATCAAAATAATGTAGTTAAAATGCTACTTGGACTTGGAAGTATGGGTTAGGTTGCTACCGTGGGAGGTAGTTCCAGTAGATATAGATTTACACATATACCGATTAGCTACATGTTAAAAACAACCTGCCTAATATTGTGTAGGCCTCCCTCATACTGCTAAAACAGCTCTGACCCATCGGTTCATGGACCTCTGTGAGTGTCCTGTGATGTCTGGAGCTGGGACATTGGCTGCAGATCCTTGGGATTCAGCAGTTTGTGGTTGGGAGTCTCTGTGGATTGGGCATGCTCCAGTACATCTTGCAGATGCTCAATTGGATAGAGACACAGGGAGTCGGGAAACCAGTCAGCGCCTCGGGTTCATTGTCATGCTCCTTGATCAACTTCTGTTTTTGCAGTGGTGTGAAACAAAGTTTAGAAAGACGGTATGTGTCAAAGTAACATCCACATGAACGCCGGGACTTAAGGTTTTCCAGTAGAACTTTGCATTGTAACAGGATGACCAGTGGTATAAACTTCACGTCTGTGGTTTCAGTGTTGTGGCTGATCAGTGTGCACCAGTTCTCATTTTGAACATAGGTCTCTGACAGCCAGAATACCTAAATCAATAATAAAAAAAAAAAAAATGTGAAAATGGACTATATCCTAACTTTTCCCATTAGAAGTAATTGTCACAAGTTCAGCCTGTCCTCAGCACCACTCTGAACTCCAACCTCAGCTCCATGGTGACTGGCTCAGTGCTCCAGAGAGAAAGATGGAGTTAGAGAGTTAGTAGGGGGATGGGGGTGAGAAGAAGAAAACTGATTGACCTGAACCCAGACAGCTTTCACCTTCTGCGGCTGATTTCTTTCCGCCTTCTCTATTTTGCCCTTGAAATGACCTAGTCCTTCATGCAGCACCAGACTAAAATTAACTTTCAATTTTCACAACAATACAGTTTGGACTACATGTTAGCAAGGAGACCGTGACAAGTGTAACTCAGTGCATGTGAGTGGCTGTAGGGGGGAAAATAGAGCAGGCAGCCAATGTCACACATGTATACGTATTAAATATTTCATTCACTGCGTTTAGTGTCCAACAGCATTACTCATAGACCAATTTAAGAGCCTAAATTTGCAAACACTGTTTCATTCAGATTTTTTTCTTACTTCAACAGATGAGAAGAAATTCCCAAATCCACTCTCTAGCTTTGAGATCAACACATGGTTCTGTTTTGGGGTGATGTAAAGAGGGCCGAAGCAGAGGAGAGGGTGGAGAGAAACACCACATACAGGGTGTTTACAGATCTCCCCAGGCTCACCACATGTGATTACAGCCTAATGTTTAACAGACCAATTAAGGTTTTTATGGAACATGGGGCCTTTGCTGCAGGAGGACTGGCACAGCACTCCTCTAGTCTCTCTGTGTTTGTGGGTTTGGCACTTAACAAACACTTTCATTCTATACTTGTAACCACATTCCCGATAAGGTGCAAAGAGATCCAGGTATTGAACAGAACACGACCATCTGAAGACATAGGGGAGACAAGGGGGAAAAGCAAATTGAAGCGAACTGTAGAGGACCCTTTATATTAAGTGACTGATAGACTTCAGAGGCATTTTTGTGGCACTATAAAAGTGAGAGTAAAAGTTGCAAGTACTTAGAAGAGATTTGCCTGTAAGGCATAGGTAGCTAAGGCTACGGTGTGGAGTGCTGCTTCAGAGGGCGTAAAGGCCCACCCACAACAGCCACCAGCAGAGAGGAGCACTCCCATGTTAAGAACACAGGCCTCCACTCTGCTTCTCCCCACTGGCGGGCCTAATCCCCTTGGTAGAGTCCTGAAACATGGGGGTTGTTACCACACAGAACCACAGGAGGAGCAGATCAGCCCTCCTGTGTCACAGCCTCACTGCCAAGCTGACTCAGCCTGAGGTTTCAGCAGGGAACACGAACGATGCCTCTGCATATCTGACAACATGCTGTCATTTCTGAAGAATCACAAGCACCCACTGCTTTTGTCTGTGCACTTCCAATATTTATTTTTAATTTAATTTGTTTAAGCTCAAGTGCAATCTTAAACATAAATGAGTGGACTACAGCTTTCTTTCAACTACAAATGAATTTTTATAGACAATTTATTTGCAACATTAAACACATCTTGAGAGAAACACAAAGCCTGAATTACATTTTTTTTATTATATAATGTGGAGATGTTTTTACTGGATTTATACATGCAGAACTTATCTGAAAAATATCAACTGATGCTGGATTTAATATGTTTTTTCTACAGTGTTTGTTCGAGCAAAAGAGCACAGCTGAAGCATGATTTAACATTGTTATGGTTACTTTTAGCGGCTCAAGATAAACATGCACTTGGTCAAAAGATATTCTCACAATTTTTCAAGTCCGTCTTAAAACAACAGTTGATCGTTGCTTGATTTGTCTAACACTGAAGCCTGATATGATCTTCCAATAAACGTGTACGATTTTGGCACAAAATGAAAATTCAGTCCATAATCACGAGCGCAAACTTGGAATGGATTTTTAATGACCAGTATGAACAAGAGGAATCATTATATCAAGGACATCCAGTTTTAGTTTTTATGTGGGCAGCTGACTATTGTTTTAAGACAGACTTTAAAAATTCTGAACCTATCTATTAAGGTTAGAGAAAGATTGTGGTCTTGGCTAAATGCTGAAAAAGTAATATGTGACTCAAAGCACGGAAAATGTTTATTTTACTAATACTTAACTGAACCCACAGTCTTTCCTTTACTGAAGTAATTTTGTTCCTTTAACTTAATCACATATCGCATCATGAGATGAAGGTTTTTGCGTCAAAGTCCTTCGCTTGGAGTGTATTTTCTAGAAGGAAGGATTTCTGTATTGCTTACATTTCCACCGTTTGCAGAACATTGCAGATTTTCAGAATAATCTAAAGATATGAGTAGAAAAAATATTCATATTCACAAGGCTGCTGTTTACTGTGATCTACTAATTGTGGTTATACTTAAAACAGCGTGTCATTTAAAAATATATCACATGTAGTTTTTCTACACTGGCTGTAATGCCATACCCTTTAAAACACACTAGGAAAAGGCCAAACAAATATAATTTCATTGTGATGCTTGTAGCCAGTCTAGTCATTTTGTTTAAATACCACCATAGGTGTGATGGAGAAAGATTTATGGTTTGAAGATTCTGTGCTGTGAAATATTCTTCTTGACATTTATAATCGACAGCATTTATATGAGCTCAGCCCAAATGTGACGCTTAGAGGACTATAAATAAATATATATATATGTTACGCGTGACTTTTTCTCCACAGTGATAAAGCAGAGGGGCATGATGTTTGCACCAGGTTCAGGAAGCAGGTGTAGACAGTGAATGCTGTTTAGCAGCGTTGGTCTCTTTCTCTGTCTGCGCTCACAAGGTGAGAAGTGCGGTTGTGTTCAGTCTCCTCTTGCTGCTCCTCTGCGCTGTGGTTTGTTATCAACCCAGATGATGTAGGAAGATACACCTGTGTGTGTGTACATGTACAACCATCTTCATGAGAACCAGTTTGTGATTTAGACCATCGCTGTGAGGACATTCAGGCACATTCTTACACCCCTTCAAAGAGCTGGTAAAGAGGTGACATTTGGTTTCAGGGGTTAGGGGTTAGGCAAATGGCATTTAGAGTCAAAAACCTACAAACAGACGTTTCAGCAACATAATGTATTCCAAGACTGGATAATGTGTTAAATTTTTCCAACCGGTCAACATCAGTCAAATAACCAGCCATTACATTCATAGAAGTGTGAAAAGAGTCTTATGGCATCAGTTTCACATTGACTGATGTATTTCTTGGAGCCTACCACAATTATCAATGCTAATTGCCAAATATTGATTTTCTATTTTCCACTATTTAAAACAGGTCAAATGTTGTTTCCATGTAGAGCTCTGCCCCGCTCTCTCTTCCTCTCTCTCTCTCACTAACATACCAACAACAGGCCGTCTGTTAACACAGAGGAACGGCTGTTGCCGGCTTTATTCCCATACAATAGAATCAATCCAGATTTCAGAAATTGGCAAGGTAGAGCACCTCTGCAGAAATTTGTCCAAAACTGGCATATTCAAGTTAACTCCGATTACAGCTCAATCAAAAACTTACTAGCACGTCAGCTGCCATTTTACGATTCCACATCCGTGGCTCCTAACCGTAGGAGGGTTTTCAGGTCTTTACTCCAGCTGTACTGTCCGGATTAACTCTGCAGTAATGAAGAAAGGCAGAGAGACATTGCCCTTTCATTACATGAACTGTGACTTTACTTCCTTCTCCGGGGCAGCAAACACTGTACACAAAATTTAAATAACTGCTGTACTGACATTTGTGCCTATCTAGACATTTTATGGCAGATGACAGTAACTTAATAACCTCTACCCAGTGACTGTGGATACATGCTGCTAACTTATTTCTCACACAGATACACACAACTCCAACTGTAATTTCCTTTTAGTGCGTGCTTTTAATTGCACTTTACAGGTTAATTATTTACAGAGGAGAAAGGTGTGCAAAATAAAATTACAAAAATCATGCAAAAAATATACTTTTTAAAAACCCAGCTATGTGTCATGGATTCAGCTAATTGAAGATAGCAGATATATTCATCCTGTTGCCCAACCCCACTGTATTCTTACTTATTAGAGTCAATTATGAAGTGAACCTGCAAGACTGTAACTAAATACCTCATCAGGATACTTTTAAAAAGGTGCGAGCCAAAATTGCAGTCTATAGGGGATTTTTGAAATAACCAGGACTTCAACTAATGTGTTCTCTTCACAAGCAATTAATCTAAACAAAAGGAGAATGACAGCAGACATTTATGACCATCAATAGGAAGACATGGCTCATCTAATTGCCTTTAATCTACACTCTAAATGGCAGCTGCGCAGTCAAGAGCAGCTGTATGAGCTCCACTGCTGTGGCCCCCAAGACAAGGACATCCATTTGACCAGACATTCACATGTTCCCAGTCAAGGGCATCAGCTTACCCAAATGTTCAGCGCTTTCTTGACAAGGGCATCCATTTAACCAAACATTCACCTGTTTCCAGAATGCAATAAAAACTAAGCATGAAAGTGTAGCAGAGGCCCCTGCTCCGTTGGATACGACAATAGTCGGTCTGCCGGTGTGCAAAACATAACAACCTATGCTCCCAAATTAGACCCACCACCGAGCCCACTGACAATGGGATGCTGAGATGCAATTACCATAAAAGCCACCCCCCCACTACTACCACCACCTCTTTATGTACACCCCACACCACCCCTGACCTCCATCTACCTCGCCAAAAAAAATCCTCACTACTTTCTGTTCTACCATTTACCTCAAATAGTTCCACTGTGTCCTTCCATTTTGGAGTTTAAAAAAAAGAGTAGGAATCCCAAAAGTTGAAAATATTTAATGAAACCACATGTGAATGAGTGTAGGTCTATAACTCTATCCCTACTGGACTAACATTACCTGGACAGATTATGTAATTATGAATTACGGTAAAGCTGCAGTAGGCAGAAATCTGGAAGGGAGGAAAAAAAAGTCAGAATTTGGAAACATACAGTCCTCCTCCTGCAGCGCTTTCCTCTCCCCTTTCTGTCTTATGTCCTTCCCATCAGACAAGTGCACACTTCAAACATGCAAAGATTGTCAAGCTAAAGATGAACTTTGATTTCTGGCTTTACTCCGGATTCCAACCCCACTCTACCGAATGAAAGTCCCCCATCGAACCTATTTTTCCACCACATCCTTACTCACTGCAGAGTTCATTGGTCTTTATACTCCCTGATCTGGGTGAAAAGACCCGTGATTGGCTAAAAATTCCCATCACAGGCTAGATTTTCTAAAGCGTGATAACAGAGTCAAGAGGAGGTGCTGAAGTGAAGTTTCCTCTCAGACCACTTGAACTACAATACGCTGAGAGGTTATTACGGAATGGTTGCCCAATGATACAAAAAATAAATAAATGCTGTCTATGCCAGCTTTAACCAATGGGGTGTTGACCCCTTCCATGGTTGTGTTTTGCATGCCACAACCATTCAGGCTAAGGAAAGTTTGTGTTTAACCCAAATTCACTGACATTAACCATAGACATAATATTAATAGATTACTATATAAAAGCTGTTGAGCCAGTTGAAAAACAGCAAAATGTGCCTTAACCAAAGTCTTCCATCTAATCATCTTTTGAAATTTAGCTCTTCTGGTGCATTTGAGCTTTCTCTGAATGAGTCTCCATGCTGTGCAGCAACATGAGCCTCCAGATTTGCCCACAAAGTGCTGTCCTAACTTTCATTTCCAATTGGAATTCTAAAATTCCCGAGTGGGGAAGGAGGCTGAAGAAAGGTGCAAAGAAAACGAAAAAAACTTGCACACAAAAAGATCAGTACAAATGTTAACACAGGACCTCTGTGTTTACCGAAATACTGGGGTTAATTTGCAATGGAATTTTTACTTCATGAATTATGGACATCTTTGCATGGGATTACGATCACAAATGACCTTTACAGTTATAACAAATACCTAGAAGGTCCCCAGGTAATTCCAGTCCCATGTGAATACAGCTATGAGTGTCTATGCGTTTTTGTCGTGTTAAGAGCACCATGTGTCTCCCTTCATCCTGCCGAGGCCCGTAAGAGACATGGTCGATCTCAGCCAAATCGAGACGCCCAAGCCCCTTTAAATCAAAACGCTGCTGGCCTGAGACCTCCATGATTTAATACCTTTTTCTCCCCTTGTAGTCTCCTGTCTCTCTTTCTCTCTCATTATCTTTTTTATTCTCGTCTGATTCTGTCATCCCTTGATCTGCTGGATGTTGCAGTTACACTCAAGGTTGTGTTGGAAAAAGGGAAGATAATAGGAAACAAAGTGAACATGTTGGTGGGAGCATAAAGGTGTTGACGTGAGGGAGAAAGAAAACACCACTCAGAAGTAACCTTTAAGCAATGTGGTCATTAACACCTCCATTACAAACTATTCTGTATGAGCAGCTCTATTAGTCATTCAGAGCCCACGCTTCTCTTCAAGGTAGCCATACATTGTTTTTTGAACAAGACAGCAGGATAGTAGAAAAGACCTCTTTGTTTTCTTTTAAACAACAATCAGTCATCATCACCGCCACCACCAGCTGTTAGCAAGGCTCCTGCATTAAACTGATCTGCCTGAATACATTTACAGAGTCGACTGTACACTGCTATGATATGGCAGGTCAAAACTGAACAGGTAACCTCAAAAGATGAATAAATTCCTCATTTGCAATAACATCATCCATTATTGGATATATAATCACAGAAAGACAAAGTCCATTAACAGCTATAGGCAAAATGTTGCGGTACAATGAAATTACAGCCTTATTAAAAGTGTCACCACTCTCAAAAAAATCATAATGCACAAATGTAAAGCATTATTAAAAAAATCACCATAAAGCCCTAACAAAACACTAAAGATTACATTTGGCCATTAACTTATTTTTATTTTCCCCAAAGGGAAACGTAAAGACTGTCTGTATTCAACTGCATTGCAAGCACAATTCACCTTCACAGGATTCACCCGTTCAGCCGTTTCGTAATTAATCTCGGCTTTACTAATGATCGGCTGACCTCCTGAACCCAATTTCTGTTTAAATGACAGCTTAAGTTTAAATTTTCAGTATCACCCTTTATATCCAGCCTTTACAAAAAGTGCTTCTTTCACTTTGATTGAGGCTAAGATGGCCTTTCTCTATGAAAACTATTTAAATTGGATACACATTTTTTCAATGCATCCCTACTTGAAATTCACCTATTAACTGTACTCCAAATGATACAGCTGTTTTATAATTCAAATGGAAAAATCAAAAAGACAAGGAGTCATTAACACCTTTACCAGGTGTAATGGAAAAAGTGATTCGTTAGAGGTCTGAAAATAGGTCCTCTTTCCCTACTTATAATTATAGCTTTGAAACATATTATCTTACAGGTATGGCTTCAAAAGTGTCTTCCACACACTGCTAACAAGGCCTACTGAAACTCCAAAGGAGCAGGCAGGAGCCTTAATTACATAGGTGCATATATTACTACCTATCAACCCCTGCTGCTCCAATATTAATTATACTGTACAACACACATTTTCTTCCACACATTTACTTCAGGCTTTGCCTATTACAAAGTTAACTTTCTCTCATTTTAATTCTGAGCCATGTATAGCATATTTCTAAATTATCCAATTATGGCATAAATAGCAGACAATTTAGAGTTGAAATAACTGAGCATACACAATTATGTGAAAGTGTCAAATAACATATCAACATGAGCATAATGAAAAAAGGCTAAAATATAATGCATATACATGATCAGTGAACATTTGTGGCAGAAGATGAGTAGCAATGAAATAGCTAATAATGATCATGTATTTCTATCATGGTTGTGAGTTAAACTTTAAATTTGCTTAGCTTAGGGGTCTCTAATAAGAGGACTGAAGAAGTACTTGGAAAAGTATAACTCCTTCGTTGGCCGGATAGACATGTGCTGGGTACCCGATAGTGAGAGAATATGAAACTGACATCTTTGTCATGACGGAAAATACCTTTTTCTGGATGTGAAGGAGCCTATTTTATCTACCTGTTCACAAACAAATGCTACCTTCCAAGCAGTGCAGAAATGTCTCTTTTACATTTGTACCTGCAATAATATACACTGCACAACACAATACAAACAATGCGTTTTTGGCATCTTGACTTTGTTGAAATGCGCTGACAATATCATGTACTCCTTAAAATCCCACACAACAAACACCACACTTTGGCAAAGCAATAATAAATCCAACACTTTTTAAGTAAAGAGGTGTGTCAGATTTACTTTTCTATATTTCACCTGGGTGCAATCAATCTGACTTTTCTAAAGTCAAATAAAAGCCGGGATGTGCAAATTGAAGCACAAACAAGGACCACACAGATCTGTGCACCACACCTAAACATCTTGTGCAAATACGAGCAAAGTCAATTTCAGCCGGGGTCGTGCATGGTGATGCTCTCTCTGATATTGTAGTGGTCACGGTCTGTGTGTATGTGCTGTGGACGTGAGTGGATCCAGCCAGGGGAGTTAGTGCAGGGGTGGAGCTGGGATGGGGGGCTGCTGGATGGGCCGAGGGTTTCTTTGAAGTCTGGATTCCAATTAAACCCCTGACTGAGTTCTAAGCGCACAAGAAAAATGACTGAGGTACATGACATGGCCAGGTCCCCTCGTCCAGCCAAGCCTTTCCATTTTAGCCTCTTTGTCTCCCTGCAGCTCCTAATATTTATGATCACCCCTCCTGACATTACCCCCACATCAGGCCTACCACCCCCAACAATCCAATAGAAAAAAGAAAAGAAAAAAAAACTGGACAGCAACAAGCCTGGCAGAGAGGAGAGCCACAGTCAGACCCTGAGGTTTCACTGCTCAATGCAACATAGAGAATATTTGAGAAACATCCACACAGAAAGGAGGAGTAAGATGAGGTCAAAGAGGAAGAGCAAGCAGAAGAGGTAGACAGCAAAGACAAGGACAGAGACCAAGACAGTGTGCAGAGGAGGAAGAATATCCATCAAGGATATAATACTGGTGAAGAGAGCGTAAAACTAAAATATACCTTTCTGAAAATAAAGTCATTTATTGTGTGTTTGATTTTGTTTCTGGAGTTTAACCCATTCCTGCAAGCACACGTTCCATCTGCCCAACAAGGAAAATGCAAGAGTGAATTTAGAAATAAAAAAGATCAAACATAGTAAGCTGTAGTTTGTGTAACAGATATAGAAAAGCCTATCGGACGATGTATCTTAAGTCAATAGCAAAACAAATTATAGTCAAAAATGCAGCAGGCTTGTTTCTCTCTTACAATGGAAACGTAACAACTTGAAACTCGTTCCTACTTTCATAAGGATTTCCAAGAAAAAAAACACAGAACTAACACATTTGATGAAAAGTTATCACTTTACATGAAAAAAGAAATACAGCAGCAGTAATTTGCAGTAATTCTGATCCCACCCTCAGCAGCTAGCCCCTCGCAGTGAAAAGAGTTGTGTGGTATGGGACTCTAGAATAATGCCAATTTACCTTAGAAAACACCACGATACATCTTTACAAAACCCAGTATCTGGCTGCTACTCCTCACAGTTTTGTTTTCTCTTGAAAAAGTGGTGGTAAAACAGTGAAGGTGCACCTTAGCTGGGGGACATGTTTTTGTTGAAAGCGAAAGGAGAGAAATGGTGGATTTCAGAGGTATCAGTCCTGCAAGGCAACCGCAGGCAATTCATACAGTACCTGACACAACGTCTAAAACATACCGCAGTTTTTCTGTTTTTATTTCTGCACCTTTCGCACATGAATTCCATTCACTCGCGCACTCTGAGCAACACACAGTGGGTAACAATACATACTCCATAATTCATTCAGCATTGAATTTCATTTCCTTTCCCCTTCGTTTTTTTTTCTTTTAAAAACACCGCACACACCCTCACTCTGTACCACACAGACATACAAAGTGCAAAAGTACAAGCATGTATAGTATCTCTCCGAACTGAGTAGTCAAACATGTAACAACCCAAATACACAAACTAAACACACAAACATGCTCTGGAATAAAATATTGAATAGTGTCGCAGGCACCTGGTCAAATGTTCATATGATTCCCAAAGGAATAACCCTGAGTAAACTACTTCCAGAGGGAGAGGCAGCAGATTTGAGCAGAAAGATGAGTTTTATATGATGTCTGTTCCTCGCAGAGATGGAGCTGGAGATGGGATGAAGCTAGAAGGGGTTAAGACTGGGAGCCAGCAACCTTTTATCACACTGGAGGGAGACAGGGAGCTGAGAGGCGCAGAATGGTAAATATTTCAAGATGATAGGTGACATAAACAAAAGGTTTACTCTCATTCCCACTTTTTAAGTTGCAAAATTTGGGCCTGGTAATTCATAACAGCAGTCCTGGCTGACACACTAATACGGCACTGAAGAATAGGCCCCTGCAACTCAACAAAAAAATATATATATCTCCCTCATGAGCAAATCTGTTTCCACTAAAACTCAGCAATCCTGATCACAAAGGCATTAAGGTTATTTGTTCAGCATCAGAGAAATTAGCATAATCAAAGTGACAGCCAAATTGCAGATTTACTGTTTTAATATTAATACAGAAAAAAAACACAGGGAAAGGCAGTAAGGGAAGGTAAGGTAAAAAATCTGCAACTGGGAATATTGAGAATCATGTATCTTCTGTGGCTTAATCATTCAAACTTTCTTTGACATTTTTCTCACTTTATCACATCTTCTCTTTTGATTGTTTAGTACTTTTCTCTTGATGTTTGAACTTTTCAAAGATTTTTTTGGTTTTTTTTTATAGTTCGTACAAATGAATCACTTTCTCGTCTCCGAAGCTAGGCCTCTTCCCTGTCAAAGACATGGCACTTGGCCTCTGCTCCATGTCAGAGAGCAGTCTGTCAGTGCGCCTGTGAAAGCCAGATAACCCTTTGATGGAGAGTACCGGTGGTTATTGTTGTCTGTACCCTCCACCTTCCCTCCAACACATATGAAGATTTATTGAAGGAGAGGGCTGAGCAGCGGGAGCCTGCACTAACATGGCAGGCCACGATGGCAACAGGAAAGGAGGCAGGAAGAACAGAGGCAGGAGGGAGACGCACCAGGGGGTGATGGGAACTCCTCTGACCTGCCTGCAGAGGACACAATGCTCAGGTAGAGCTGGCCGTGATTATCTGGCTGTTGAGCAGGACAAATAATCACGGGACCACTTGCGCCCCGTCTTCCTCTCTAACAAAGGAGGGGCACAAAGTCAAAAAAGAGGCATCTTGAAAATCAAAGAAAACACAGGAAGTAAAGTTATTTGTGAGTACGAAAGACTGTGCTGTTTTGCTCGAGTCCGGATTTATATAAAATGCAAAAACCCTTAAAGTATCCAATAACTACTGGAATAAAAGTATTTATTTTAAGAGCAATATTAATCCATTAAAGACCAAATTACACTGCTAATGAGGTGAAAGATATTTTAATACCTATAGGCCAAATGATGGAGTTGTGTTTAGAAAATCATAAGGCATTTGTAGCAAGTTTGGAGTCAGACTTGCACTACTTTATTACAAGTAATAAAATTATATTTGATAAAAATAAAATGATATTATTTTGTGTGAGTAAAGAAGAAAATTAAAAGAAGCTGGAGTGAGCTGAATATGTAATATGTGTGCTCAGAGAAGCTATAAGCTGATACCATGACATCAGGTAACGTAATTTAATCTACCATTAATCATTTTCACTTTCCACCTGTGTTTTACAGCATGTGTTCTGAGTAAGATCTTAAAAATGCTCTCCTTTCGTTTCAAACATAAATTCATGTAGCTTATGGCTTTGAAGTGCATATATATGGCAAATTGTTACAAAAAACCAAGAGAGGCGAAGCAAAGTGAGATGAGACAGACATAGAAAGAAAGAGAGGGACAGAGAATGCACATCAGCGACTCATAGTGCCCTCTTCTGCTCGCAAGCTGTATGATACAGTTTCTCTGCCTTTTGATCATCCAAAAGATACACAAGTGCAAAGCCCCTGATACAGAACAAAACTCTTTCTTCTTCCTTTACAGATCTGCATATTCAATTCTATACATAATTAAAAACAGGAGTTTTTCATGTATCCACCTTACCAATATGCAAATCTCAAACCATCAGTGCCAAAACACCAAAAAAAATGATTTCAAGTCATATAAACAGGTGCTCTGTAAGCCATGGGACTGACACCATTGAAATCAAAATGGCTGCCCTGAGCTCGCACTGATGCACGCATGACATCAACGTTATATACAAACCTGAGCACAAGAAATCTACTGCAAACGAAAAGAAAAAAAAAATCGCTGACAGAATCATGATATCTGCCTTCATATACAGCAACTATAATACAAAAGGTGTCTATACAATCAACTCTATACCCCAGAAACCCCAAGCTCTGGCCAAATCCAGCTGCAGCATATATGCATGTCACACGGTCCAGTAAATTTTGACTGTTTGACTGTCTCTTCGAGTGGGCTTGCTTAGGAAAATATAAGCCTTCAAAATTATCAGGGATCAATTATCAGAAAGGATACGACATTTTAATGCACTTTACATGACATTTATAAGTTTACCTGCTAATTGTATTCAGTAAATATAAATTACTCTCAAATATGTATATTCTGCTTCTGTAAAAAAAAAAACCCTCAGTGTGTGTGCACACAAAGAAACAACATAGCGTTGCACTTGCAGAGAGTGTTTACAGTACACTATATGTATAAGTGAGGCCTCCTTCACTGAAATGTTAAATGTGTATACAAGAAACTGATGGCGACCAGACTTCTGTGGGGCTGTGAAATGATGACCCAATTTTAAACCCATATTTGATTACCTGGTTTTATTAAAATTGGATCCAAAGAGACCCGTTCCCCATTTGAATTTAATGAAGGCTGTGTGGCTGACAGGAGGCTTTTGATTTATACACTGTTATTAAATCCGACAAGAGAGCCAGCCAGGTAAGCAGGCAGTGGGAAGGTGGGTGAGCACAGAAAGAGAGAGAGCAGGACCCAGAATCCTGGCTCTGCACCAGGCACAGCTAGACTTCGAGTCCAACAAGCCTCCTCTTCCTCCAGCTCGCCCACCCCCCCACCTGCTCCACTCTGAGGAGTGCAGGAGCAGAGAACAGCCAAGGACACATGCTGTGTGGCACCCCTCTCTCACATCCCTCTTCTTCCTCTGATACCTCTTCCATTATTCATATTAAAATACAGACTGATGTAAAGATGAATAATAAATGCAGTCAACACAAAACAAAAACTGGCAGACCAGTGCTGTCAAGGTGGTCACTTGATAGAAGTGAAAATTTATTGGGTCTATTTATCTTTAATAATGTTTGTGTTTTTAAGACGCAACAATTTCAACAAATTAAACTTTCTGCTTTTGTGTTATTTGCTTAAATTAATTTAAATTAACATGTGTAAATATATTTATATTTAAAAATATATGTGAAAAGTGAAAAGTAGCTAACATGTTTTGTAGAAGAGACGTGATTCCTCTCAGAGCCCTGAGTGTTTCCTCTTTGAAACATCAAAGCGAAGTAGCTGTCTAAAACACATCAGCGCACTTACTGTAGGAGATCCTCACAATTACGACTATGCTGTTATCACAAATCATTCATCTAAGCTAAGGCACTAGCCAGAACCTTAAATGACAAAGACAGTGGCTTTCTGGGCTTTTTTTTTTTTTTTCTTTCAAGGCTGAGAGATGATCATATGAAAGCACAAACATGTTCCAGCTTCAGGACAGCAGCAGTGGGCTGTTTGAACCTGCCTATGCTGACTATCAGTGTTTTCCTGGAGCTTAGCGTCCAGCAGAAAAAATAGTAAACGTCTAGCCAGACACACCGGCTAGACATTTACTCAACACCCAGAGTGACACAGTATCACCCCCAAAAAATAAAATGAAAAATCCTGGTTCAAATCATGATAATGAAAGACAAAAACATTCAGGGAAAAAGTCTAACAGATTTCAGCCCCGTGTGCCTCGTTTAAGATGATTAGATAAGTGCCTTTATCTTTAAATGTGTTTTCTATAAATGCTGTCATTTATTTCTAGCATTTCAGACAGCATGAATCAAACTGTCCTTGATGTTTGCTTAGTGATTAATATTGTGAAAATTCGTCATGCAGTGTCTCACAATTAATATGGGTCCAACACACTGAATGTCTGTCTGAATATCCAATATAAAAGCAAAATGGGTGAGGATTGCATTTTGTTTTTAATGTTTTGCTCAAGCGGAGCACTGCTGTCATGCCTGCTTTTTTCAGGATGTCAGACAAAAAGAGAGGAGAGATGGAGAGGGAGGGATCCTGGAGGATGGGGGGAGGAAAGGAGTAAAGATGGAGGAGCTGCTGACATGCACTTGTCTCCAATCTCTTCGAATCCATTGCACAATTCATCTGCTTTGTCTCTACTGCCACGGCTGAGGACAATCAGACCAGACGCCCATTAGATTCCTCATACTGCCCCCCTATGTACCCCACCACCACCCCCACACCCACTCCCCCCGCCCCCCAACACCTTTTTTTCATGTGACATGCTGACTGAAGGAGAGGCAAGGCAATTCACAAGCCTCCCCAAACGGGGAAATGTCAGGAAGGGAACCCACATCAAAACCATGTTGTCATGGAGATACAGTACAGTCCAGAAATTACAGACTAACACATAGGCACTCAGGATATAGAGTATACACACACAAGCTTTTATGCACACCCCGATAAATACATTTGCTTTGTGGATTTATTTTTGACAAACAATGTATATATACAGAGGAAGAGAAGAAAAGAAGACTTTTGTCTCACCCAGAATACACAAAAAAAATCCCTCCTGAGCTGAATATTTTTAGGTGAAAGTATTTGAAAAAAGACAGAAAAAGAGTGCCAAAATTTACCAGAGAATAATATTGGTTGAAAAAGCCAAACGATTATTTTCTTATTTTTACTACAGGTTTTTTTCCCCAAGAAAACATTTGGACAAAAAAAAAGGTAAAATAAAAAAATAGCATCTTCACAATTTACCAACATTTTAAATACAAAAAAAATTTAAATATAATTTAACTAGTGATGTATTTTCTCTTCCAAGCAATGGTAATGAAATGTCTCTTTTTGAAATGATGACAAAAAACCTGTTCTCAATGACAGTAAAACGTGAATCCACTAAGTGCCATTTTATCTGTATATTCATTGACAGTGATATCGACTCTGATGCTTAGCGTGGATGTGTAAATGTTTCTGCTTCAGGGAAATTCTACAGCAAGGTCATGTGACCACTGTGCCCATCCACAGTAGCCATTCCTCAGCCAATAGTGTTATCAGACAAACAGCGTTCCTGGAACGCTTGGCATTTCAATGATCTCTTCTCACAAAAAAAAAGAAAAAAGCAGAAAGAAAGAGTGAAGGGAGAAAGAAGATAAAAAATGTGCTCCTTCACCCCACTTGTTTAGGAGGCTGCCAGCACTTAGCTTCAGCTTTTGAGCAGAACTAGACTGGCTCTGCCCTAGTGCAAGAGGATCCTCCATCCCAACAGCCATCTTCATACACTACCAGGCCTCACTAGGGTCACTTTATTGAGGTTACTCTGCTCTGCACTACATAAAAAAGAGGAGATTGAGGGATATTAATGGTAAATGTGGCATAGTTACTGCTGTAAAACCCCTTCTTTGCCCTCCCTTTTTTCTTTGTTTGGCCAGAGGAGCTGAAGGCTTAGGGATAAAGGTACTGCTCAAATCATGAGACAGGGATAAAGCCAGGAAGCGATAGCGAGCTCTGACCCAACGACAGAGCAGTGGATAATTAAAACACCCAGGGCCCCCGAACTGCCCTCATCCATCTCTCCTTTCTTTTTCTCTCCTTTTCTTCCTGCGCTCACAGACTAAGCCTCTCCCTCCACCCTGGAAAACTCACATACACATTCTTACATCCTCAGATAACAAAACATAGAAGACGACACAAATGCATATTGAGATGATGCTGAATGTCTACCAGCGAGATCCACCAATGACTGGCCCTCTGGGTAAAAAATCCACAGAAGGGAAGAGCACACATCGCTTCCACTGGCTCTGCGCGATTATGTTTATTTTTCATTTGTACATTTTTAAGGATCATGAATGATTCTTGTTTTTATCTGATTACTCCCAGACAGTCTGCCTCCACTGCCTCATAAAAACACAAAGGATAGGAACGAAATGGCACACGAACATGTAGTCCGTCTAATTTAACAAATGTCTCTGCTTTTGCCTCTAATTATAGTCAAAAACAATTTTGTTATTTTTAAGACGCGGCAAATAAACGACCTGGTTTTCGACTACAATGTATTCAGTCTACTTGTAAAAGCATCAGTTAAAGATGAACTGAGAGGAAATTAACCATAACCTATAAGAAAGGCATGCATGCCAGAGAGAAGATCAGAGAGTTTCTCCACACGACCATGAAGAAAGAAAAAAAAAGGACAGCTATGCCTGTATATCATCTATGTATATAACAACCAAGCAAAAGACAGGGCATGTGTAAGTGTGTGTGTGTCTGCTTATGTCAGGTGATCACAATGTTCCAACCATGGATTGCAGCTGCGAGCCATGCTCTTGGGCAGGCCACACTGCCCTCTCTTGGTGGCTTCACAACAATGCCGCTGAGACTGAACAAAACAGCAATTAGATCATCAACAGGACTCTCTCATTCCTTTTTTTTTCTTAACTTGCATGTAATTTAAGGTTTACAAAAAAAATATGTCTTATAGAACAGTTCGTGTTACTTCCTGACGATTTACTGTTACAAATATTTCCTTTGCTTTCATATTTGATGAAGTGCGACTAACTGAATGGGCTGGTTAAAACAGAGCTCGCTCCATATGTCATTTGTGTGGTCGTTGACCTAGCACGGCAGAGCTGCACAGCGTCCTATGAACTGCCTGTGAATGAGGATGTGTGAAAACAGTGCTGTGGCTGGGGAATAGCAGCTCAAAAGGACCCCCACACATTGCCCAGACTGAAGTCATTACCAGGGAGCCTTTGATTTCCACATGCAAAACCTGAGGTTGAGGACCAATGTGCTGCTCCCCTGGAGCACAGTTTCTACCGAGTGTGCTCATGTGGTACGGCTGTTTGACCACGCAGCACCGTTTCAGAAAAAGAGGGGGCAAAGTGCTAGCCCTGATGAATTTGGAATGTGCTGAAGATGATTTATTAGAGCACTTAAAAGATCTGTAGGATGTCCTTCACACCCAGCTCACCCTCTAATAGACCACAGTGCGAAATGACACTGTCTCCACTAACCACGGCACTGTTTACAAAGTCAGACGAATCTGTATTTCACATCTATACAGTATATTGTCAAATATACTATGAGTATAGTGTGCCAATACTGTATTTGTCAACAGTTAAGGGTACAATCAGTGTTGGAGGTGACTGCTTTCTTCAGGTGTATGCTTTTTGTTAGGCTGCAGCTAAGAGGTCAGGAAAGGAGTTAAGGGGCGTGAGAAAAAAATCACCTGCTGTTCACTGACCCGCTTGGGCAACTCACTCACTGCTAGTGTGAAAGTGTGTGTGAGAAGTTACAATGTAAGTGGAGATTTTATGGCTTCACACACAAAAAAACAAAACAGACTTTAACATGTGAAGTGTACAAAATAAAAGGACAGATAAACAAAAAAATGCACACTTCAACAGGCCTCCCTACTTTGTGATTCTCATTTTTTTTTTTTAAATACACCTTTCTCTCTGAACAGCGCTCCCTTCAGCACCGCTGTCTATTTGTCTATTCATATATTGTTTAAAGCTTACACACACATTCAATATAAACTAGACTTTATCCTCCGTTTAAGGAGAGCGCCCAGACACAAAGAATGGCCAGTGAGTACACAATGAATATAATGTCAGTGGCTTGTAGATACCAGATATTTTTTTGTTTAGGAGGTATTATGGCAAAGCACACAGCAAATATCTTTTCCAGGTTGTATTTGAAGGGGTTTAAAAAATATTAGAGTGGAATTCTCTGTTTTATTTGATAAAATATGTTCAAATGAAGGCCTGGGTAACTAGTTTAAAGCGGTGTGGCAAGCTAATCTATCTGTACTATAAAATGAACCTATTTGTAACTAAATAATAGAAAGATGTATGAGCAAAACTGTGAAAATAAACTACATTTGCACTCAATGTAAACTACAGGTTGGATGAATGTTGTATGATAAAAGGGCACATACACGCATTGTTTCTTTTATAGAATTAGGTCATTCTGAGCAGCACCAGCGTACTAGAGGTATCCCTGAACTGAATGATAGCTACCTTCTGGCATCTACCACCCATCCTGGTGTGCAGTGGCAGTCAGTAGTGCAGTTCCCTGCACACCTGACTCCAGCAGAGAGGGTTAAAGTCAGCGACAACGGATCTAGCAGCTTTAGTCCCCAGAACAGCCAGCTTACACAGATAAGTGGGCCAGGCTGGATAAGCCTCACTGAAGTATTCTATTACAGTGCCAATTACCCCTTGGTAAATAATATGGGGATGTAGAGGAAGCTACTGACAGGAAGTGGAATGTGTGCAGAGTCTAAATAAAAATCTTGTTTTCTTTCGTTTCCCTAAATAACATTTTAAGTCACAGACGTAATGCAAAATATGGGAGAGACAGAAAACTACTATTTATTGCATATTCAGTTGTGTATACATCTCGGGGCACCAAGCGGGTGATCACAGCCAGCAAGTGTTTCATCAACTTAGCCAAGTGCAGCCAAGCCCACTGTGGTCAGGCCCAAACCAGGCCTTGGCTGGCTGCTCTCCAGTGCGGCCTGAGCAGCCTCTCACAGCAGACACTCTGAAACTGGCTTCTCTAATAGGGACAAATTGGCAATGTCTGTGCAGGCCAGTGCTGTGTGCTAGGAGCTGTGAATTGATAGTGATGCCTAATGATCCCCCTGGGTAGATCAATACCAATAATCCGCTTTCCCGCCTATCCTCCTCATTGACTATAGAGAACCTGGAAGAGCTGGGGAAAACTGCAGCCCAGAGTGACAGGGCCGGGAGTTCAAGGCCAGGGCTCCAACTCTCACACATGCAATCAAACTTTCACTTTATACACACATGAAGAAAGAGAGAGAAGTGCTATCAAAAGCTAAAACAGAACGACAATCAACCAGCGCAGCCATTCTATCACCTCTCTCAGACCACAGACAGCCCAGGCTGAGAATAACAGCAACACATTTGCAGAGAGGCGAACACAAACTCCCAGATGGTCAAATAAACGCATGTGCATGCACCCCTCTACCGCAACCACCAATTCTCACATGCAACAAATACCCCACAAACTGTAAGAATCAAATCAAAGCTATCTTATTCTCATGTACTGGGTGATCAATATTTATTTTCCCTTTATGCATTTATTAGTGTGTTCAATTTCACTGGCCAGGAGGGCCTACTTTATATCAATTATTTGTAAAGCACTGTAGCCACAGGCTCCAAAAACTTCAATTGAGATGTGGTTTGTAACAAAGCAAATCTGTTCAGTAATGCAATTACACAACACCACCACAAGAAATATATGATGCCACATTATTCATTTTCTTCTGCAATATTGGAAAAGCATTTGTTAAAAACACCACATATTCAATATTTTGCTGGGTGTGCTGTTTAACAACCAAATGCTCAATCCTAATTCACAAAATACATCTTTATTTATCTGCATCACAGCCGAGGACAAATTAGAATAGTGATTTATTTATGTGATGTTTATTTTCTGATATATATATATTTTTTTGCTGATAATTAAATTGTGTGTGATTAAAGGAGAGAAACAATCCTAAATTTTTATAGGGTGCTGGAAGCAAATGCTGAAAATATATTATTACTGAAGGCAAAAAGGAGAAGCTAGCTGTGAAGCCCAGGATATGTTCACCAGTACAAGGGTGAGGTGAAGCATACAGTCCCAACGGACCGCTGTGTGCATGTGTGTGTGTGTGTGTGTGTGCGTGTGTGCGTGCATGTAAGCTCTGCAGTCATAAAGCCTCACATCACCCTCTTGCACCCCGTGGTCGGCAGCTGATTACTCCCACCAAACACATCCATACACTTTATCCCAGCTGTCACAGTGCATACTCATTACCCCCTGCACCAGCCAGCTGACTCCACGCGGCCACACCCGCCTGGATGCGGCTCCAGGGCCACACTGGAGATGGCTAGAAATCATAAACTAGAAAAATACATTTACAAATTAGGTTGTTCAGATTTTCTGTAGATAAATCTATAAATTCCACAAATATTCCACCCAAACTGATGTCTTCATAAAGTATTGATTCTTGTGTCAATTGAGTCAATTCTTCCACTGAGGGAAGAACCAAATCATGAACCAATAGAACAGCCAAGCAAAACTGAATCTGTGTAGCACAAATCGATGAGAGAGGGGAGAAGTAAGGTAGTGTGAATAATACAAAGTTTAGTGAGATGAGGGACAGATCTATCTCCTCAACAAGCCCCTGTGCTGCCCTTGCCCTCAATGAGGCAACTATCTGGATTGTTACAGGTGACTGAGGTGTGTATGAATGTGTGTGTGTCCGTGTACATCGGGGGGTTTCTATCATTGCTGTGGTGGGAGATGACAAGAGTGACACACTCCAGCTTCTGTCACACAGTAGGTGTTTCTCCATAGAGACCCAGGTGTCGTGTCTCAGATCTTTTCGGCTTCATAAAAACAGTGCTTCAGCCAGTGCATCAATCGATGATATACTCCATACGCCTTTACTGTTGTCACACACACAGCGTCATTTAAGAACTCCGTGTTGAATGCCGTGACAATTTAGGACAAGGGGTGGGGGAAAAAAAACACCATGTTTATAGTTTATATATATTTTAAGCCAAAACTTCAAGCTGAAAATCTTCCAATCTTACCATGAAGAAAAAAACAGGTGAAGAGAGGAAGTGGGTAGAGAAGAGATGAAGGCGCAGCTATCAGCCCTGTGTGATCCTCTAACCACTTTCAAGCCAAAATGTGAACCGATTATTTTTGACAGTCTCCACATAAGTCTTCAAATGGAGACTTCCAAAAATACAGAGCTGCTGCTAATAAGGGACAGCTAAGACAGCTCAATAAACATTTTTTTATTATTTTAAAAATTACAAATTTGAAATTTCAAAACTACAAAATGAAAAAAATTACATATATTTATTGATTTAATCAAATAATAGACTCCAAATGTGACAACTGCAGAGTTATCTCTATATCCTAATAAAGAAATAAAATAACATATTGCAAATAAATATTGGATTTGTACTTAATTCATTAGAAAAACAGGCGATCAGCTTTAGTGAAGATAGTAAAAGTCAGAGGTATGCATGCAGCTAAAAGAAACATAATTAAGCTCACTGCAAACACAGAAGTAGTTGCTAATAAATCAAGCAGAAAATGTTATTTCAATCAACATTCCTGAGATGAGCTGTAAACGAGAACTCAGCGCTCGCAGTGTCTCAGCCTCACTTGTTCCTCTCTTATTTGTCCCTCATCCCACTGTCCTCGCCTCCCACGGAAGGAAAGTGCAGGGCTTAAACAGGAGCATTTAATTCATTACATCATTATGTCATCTCATACTAATCTGCGCAGTGGCCTCCACTGCTTTGACATGCAAATGGCTTAGAAAAACGTCTGGGGAGGTAAAGGGGAGGAGGGAGGGGGCAAAACAGCAATCATCACGTCTTGTCAATGGGGTGAAAATATGCCCTGAAGCTGCTCTACCATTTTTTTTTCTCCTTCTCTTTAACTGTATTTTTCTATCCGTTCTTTTTTTTTCTTCTCCCCTCTCTACTTTTCCCCAGCCCGGCTCCCCTCTTTTCTTTCTATATCTTTGTCAGTGAATGCCCCAAACAAAGCAGCGGCAAGATCACACCAAACGCCGGCAATCTGTTGAGGATCAGGCTCCCTATGGAGAACATATAAACAGTAAAGCGTGTGGCACACACTCACGTCGAGCCTCCTCCCATTTACACATGCCCCTCATCTGCATATTCACAAAAAGGGCTCCTCTGGCTTTCCCCTCATCAGCAAAACCCCTCCCCACGGCCTCATCAGCAGCACACGCCGGTTTGACTAAGGAAAAAGCAGGCGGTCTGGCAACGTGTGCTGGCTGGGACCACACATGCACATCGAGATGAGACACAAACACACACACACACACACACAAAATCAATTTTTGCACATGCTGTATACAAATGTGCAACGGCAGAGTAAACAGAAATCAGAAAGAGAGTTAGTGAGATCTGGTGATGTGAGCACTGGCCATGCTCATCTAATTTCCACCCCTCCTTCCTTCCCTCCCTCCCCCTTCTCCTCCTCTCCTCTCGTCTCTCTCTCCTCTCATCATCAGGTACCTGGTGACGAGCGGCCCGTGATAATCCACAGCCTCTAACCAATCAATCAGCAGCATCGTAATCAGCGGCGTAGAGAGGGAGAGAAAAGAAAAAAAGCCCATAACTTACCCTGGGTCGCCTCCAGTCTGCTCAGCACAAGTAGAGAGGTCTGGTCAGGGCTTTGGCTGCAGTTATGTGGACTACTTCACCAGAAATATGAGAAACACTCTGATTCTTTCCTTCTGCCTTATTTTTTTTTTAAATCTAAATTGATATATTTCTCTGCATCATAAACATGAAACCAACATATAAAGCTCTCCCCCCTCCCTTTTCCTATTTCAATCTGATTCTCACTCTACCTCTCTCTCTTCCTCCCTCACTCCCTTCCTGTCACTCTCTCTCCCTATTTCCCTCTCTCCTCCCTCAGTGTCTGCCTGTTGCAACAGTGTGGACATATACACACCATACAGCGAGGATATATATTAAGAAGCATGCATCTCTGTGCAGAAGATAGAAAAAGGCTGGCTGGTGTGATATCCTGCAGATCTGCTGGACCCTGTGTGTCTGTGTGTGCATGAGTTGGGGGGTGGTGGGAGGGAGTAGAGAAAGCAAGGGAGGGTCAAAGCTAAATGTTCTACAAAGAACAGGGGGACCGAATTGACTTTTTTTTTCTTTGAATCAAACACATATTCCCTCCCTCCTCTTTCCCTTTTATTCCCCTCCACCCCCCCTACCCTCCCACTCTGCCCGCTCCAACCCCCATCTTACCCCCAAACCTCCCTCCTTCTTCCCAATTTCTGCTCATAGGCATTCCCTCTCCAGACATCAGCATCCTTTGAGGGGGTTAGCTGTCTCTAGGAAGAGGAAGAGGTAACGCCGCCTAGCAGCCTTGTACATTTTGCCTTGAGGGTGAGATAGCTGAAAAGCCATGTGCTATCATCATTTTTTAGGTGTGCAGGAAAAGTAAAGACAAGAAAAACATACTGGTTTTACACAGCTCCCCAAAAGATCTAATGCTGAATTTAGCATAGGATTACACAAAACCTCTCCTCTGAACCTCTGAGCAGAACCCCCATTTCTACAGACTCTGTGATTCCTCTCCTCCCCCACACCAAAGAACGAGGTGTAGAAACTCCATACAACCTGCAGCTATTGCATGGTGCCTAAGTTTAGTTCTACAATACGCCTCAACCAAACAGGCTCACAGAGAATGAAATGGAACAACATTGTAACTGTTCAAGGAGCCTCTCCGTGGAGATATTCCTAAAAGAGAACACATGCACTGTGTATTTTTGTATCCCTGCACATGCACAGAGCTGCGTCTGACTGTCCTGTTGTATCAGGGTAGTCAGGAGAAAATACTTGAGGGTCCAGACAGTTAAAGAGAACATAGTAGGGAGGAACCTTGAACACATGGAAGGCCCTGCTGGCCTCAAGCAGACATGAGCAGGGTGCTGGCTAAGTACCGTACTATTGCACTGAGAGGGGAAACAAAGCCCAAAAGAAATATAACGATGCCCCCCTACCCCAGCCCCAAGGACTCGTGGGGATCCATGTCTTGGTTATATTAAGGTAGCAGTGGAGGAGCGAAGGGAGGGCTGGAGTGAAAAGGGAGGGGAGAGAAGGTCTGTTGGTACCCTCAGAGTCCTATCCTGTGCTCAGTGTTGTTTTATTAATCTTGTGTATTTCTGCGGCTGCAGCCCGCAAAACCCCTCAACTGCGAGTCTCTCCTGCCCTCTTGACCCACAGCCGCACCCCTCCACCCCCGTCCTCTCTGTCAGCGCAAATAAATACACAAACATGCGACCACACATGCGCACAAACAAATGGCACAGACCCGCAGAAATGCTCATTCTCTTTTTCTCTGTGCAGAATTCTGCATCGTTTTCCCCAAACAGCGCAGGAAGGTGGGCAAAGATGAATTCAATACGATGCTGGACTGCCACTCAGCCCCGAAACAAAACACACACACACACAAACGCACACTAAAGGCAAGAGACAATGGCACAGTATCATCAAAACAGATGACTAGCCTACACAAAGTGAATGTCCTTCTGGAACTCCAGAGATGAAACAATAGAGCAGTGGAGGAGCTAAAGTGTGCTGGTGTACCACGCTAGATGAGAAGCCTCCATGTTCTCAATGAGGAGAGACAGAGAATTTACGCAACATGGCAGCACTGTGCTGTAATGCATCAACCCTACTGAGAGCAGCACTGTCACTACCACTCTTCATCATCAGCAGGAGCAAAACACCAGCCATGCATTGTCTTTGGGGCAAAAAATGTGTGTGTGTGTGTGTGTGTGTGTGTTTGTGAGTGTGCAGTGTACAGGCGTGCAGGAGTACATTTATGTCCGTGTGTTTGTGTGTGCGTGCATGTGCCGTGTTTGCGTACGTGAATGTGTGTATATGGGTCCGCCTCCACGGCATCCATATTAAACAGTTTTGGAGGTGACTGTGCTTCCCTGGATGTCATGAATATAAGAGAAAGCATCCATCTTCGTGGAATACAATTTCACAGGTAGTGACAGTAAAACTGACTCTACCCTCTGACTGCAGACACACAGAGAGAAAGACACAGAGGGTGGAGAAAGGAAAGATACAGAAACACAGACATAGACAGACGAGGCTGCCAGACATCCTCTGATTTTCAGCACACTGTTAGATTTTCCAGCTGCATCCCATATTGAACTTAGGCGGTTACGTTCTCGATGGTTAAATTCCACTAAAGGCTAACCACGCTGATTGATTCGGCTTTATTCAACGCATGCTGAACTTATTCAAGCTACAGTTTTTGTGAAACGGGCCTAATATCTGTTCCAAACTCATCAGGGAGACAGACATTAGGTCACTTTTCGAACTTCGTCCTACGCTTAGCAAGTAATTACAATTTAAGAAATGCAAAGTCCTATTTGAAAAGTGTATGAAGCTGGAAAAAATGTATATATTTGTTAAAAAATATCAAATCCGAAAGTAGAGAGATTTTACCACTTTTTGACCTCATTCTGAGAGAACACTTACTAAAAGCAAAAAATAAAAAAATAAAAAAAATCACACATTACACGGTAGCACCTTTTTTTCTGTTAAACACAATCAAAGACCACATCGCACAGAAATTATCCACATTTAAACTGTGTGAGCCATCATCTCTAATTAATTACCTGATAAAAACACATGCATGTCTTCATTTACAGTGATTTTTCATTAATGGTGTGAAAGTGGAATTGCAGGTGGGAATTTGCACAATTATACCTGGTATATCACCGAGTATAATTAATCTCATTAACTAATCAAGGGGAATTCTTCTTGTCTTACAGAAAAAAAAGTCACAGTATTTAACACTAAGCTAATTATCTTAATCATGTACGAGATAATGAAGTAATTAGGGCAATTAAATCATAATTAATGCCTAAAGAATATGTGATTATTCCAATCATAAAGACATTTATGGGTTTTACGGACAGGACATAAAATGTATTTTATATTGTTTGTTAAAAAGGAGAAAAAAAGACAAACATTATGGCAAAAAGCAATAAGAAATTAAATTACTTTCAGAAAAACAGTGTATGACTAATGATAAATGACAGCTGTCTGAGAGGCCATCACTCTTTTTTTGAGGATGGCGGGAGATACCCCTTTTGTCACAGCCAATCATTCCAGCCTTGAACATAAGCAGGGAAAACAATGTCAAGTTTAGGTTGAAAGAACAAAGAATCTAGAAGGCAGAAAAAAATTCCACCAAAAGAAACATGGCTCACATATGAAAACAACTACAGCTGAGCTGACAAGCAGCAGAGCCCAGATGCAGAGAGGAAAACCAGTGATAGTAACTGGCTCCTGCCATCTGAGAATCGAACCAGGAGGAAACATTACAGTACACACTCCACTCTCTTGTTTTCTGCTCGCTTTACCAGCATTCACAAGAAAAACACGGTTTTCCTCCTACCAAATTCCTGCATGTCTTACAAAACATTTTGCCAGTGAGAAACCAAAGTCCATGCAAAGATGTGTTTCTGTCAAGTGTACATTGTGTTCCAGTTTTGTGTCTCTTCAGTCATTTCGCCTCTCAAAGATGTACATGTAATTCTCAGACACGCAGACATTTTACTGGGGTGTTTTATTCCAGAACTCAGCTTCTGTTGTTGCTTTTGTGGGTTTGGTACACGTCTAAAGCTCGATCTTTACAGAGAGACTGATATTGCCTGTGTGTGTGTGTGTGTGTGTGTGTGTGTGTGTGTGTGTGTGTGTGTGTGTGTGTGTGTGTGTGTGTGTGTGTGTGTGTGTGTGTGTTTGTGTTGTTGGTTTGTGACTATCTTTCTGACCACTGCATTCGCTTCAACGGCCATCTCCAGGAGTCGCCACACGCTCCATGGCCATGAGTTGATGAAAAACATGAGTGACAAGATTCATGGCTATCAGAGCAGCTGATGAAAATGGTAAGGCGAGAGGAGGATTCAAAAAAAAAAAGGGACCTCTCTCTCTTTTTTTATTTCTATTCAAAGAGGAGACAGAAGATGAAAAACGCAGATATGTCAGGAGACTGAGAAAGAATAAAAAATAAACATGGAACCCCCTCCTGTCCCTAAAACCTGATGCCAGGACAAAACAGGAGCAAAATGAAATATATTTGATCTTGGACACTAAGGCATCGCAAAAATTTAATTCAAGCTAATTATTTAGCATTTAAATACAAAGGACTTTTACTTGAAAAATATGATGAAGTTACGATAATAACTATTTATTAAATGCAAAAATCTAAAATTATATTTTGAAATAATTTAAGTATTCAAATAATTTTAATTAAGTTTGTTTGTAAAAATGACAGAAGCAAATAAGACGCAATAAATACACTCATTCAAAAATCGTCTCCAAGTGTTTTCTGCAGGAAAATAAAATCACCAGATCTAGATAAAATGCGTGTAGCAGATTATAAAATGTAAACAAGAATTTATGATCATTTGTGTTATTTTGGAATTTACGCAAGTTGTCCGAAAGAAGACAATACCGGAATATTGTGTTCCTTTGTTGGATTATTGCAGTGGTGTTTTTCACAGTTTGGTTCAGCACGGCAATGATTCCATCATGCTTGACTTTGCAGACACGCCAGGGATTTAGTCTGATCAGGCTGTGACTTTTGCAGTTCGGCCAGTGCTAAAGCATAACAGCCTCTTTCACATTCAGCTCCCTCAGCGGGGTCAACTGATTCCTACCAGATGCATCTGTACATAAAACACTACATCAGACTCAGCAAGGGGAACTCGCTCGGTCACGTTGAAACAAACAGTAAAACATGTCAAAATAAAAAAACAGACGACTAAGATGTCATCATTTAATATAATTTATATTTGTTACAAATAAGGCAGTTAATTTTTTTAGTTAAATGTTCAGTTTTAAATTGTATGCAACTGAGGTCTTTGCTTTTTTAAAAAAAAAAAGAAAGACATTTTAGAAAATGTACTATGCACAAATGCAATTATATATTACTGATTTGAATGCTTTAACATCATCTACAACCCATTTTTGAATTTAAGTTCAAAATACACATTGTTACAAAAATATGAAACATACAGACTCCACTAAATATACTTTTATTGCTCAATCGATTAAATTTGAAAGAAAATGCTTTGCACGTGTGGTGTTGTGTAATGCTCCAAAAAAACCTAAGATAACAGGCTGCTATACTACATTGTGAAACGGGCTAAAAATGGCACACGTCACAACACCTGTGCTGCAGCCACCCGATGTGGTGCTTCAGCACGGGGCGAGGGCCTCCAGGGACCGAGGGAGGAAATGGCTGCTGTGTTTGTTTGAGAGGAGGTTAGCAGAGGGGCAAGCTGGATTCTGCTGTGGCCCAGATTTTCTCCAGTCCCTTTTGTCCGTTCACTCCATGTTTGAGTGGCTTTATGGAGAAATTGCTTTTATTGTGTCCACTCAGGAAAACCAAAAGCAAAAACACCTCCAGCATTCAGTCCGAAGACAATGCTCACAAAAGCAATGAGGAAATGACTTACCAGCCAGGATCAGAGTATCAACAATGCGCTGTAGTTTTGCTCTGCTGTTCTAAATGACATCTTACTGGTGAGGACTGAATGCCTCACCACATGTTGCTCCTTCAAAGAAAACTTTTTCAATGCGTGATGCACAGCCCCGAACGTGATTTTGTGGAAGTAGGAGGAAGCGGCACACATTTGTGACAGTATCCTTCGGTGACCCGTTTGGAAAAGACTCACCGGTGAAGTCAGAAGCACCTCAATAATATTCAGAGAACTAGATGTAAATTCACAACCTGAATAAGGTGCAAGTACCAGAGATGTAATTATGTCGTAGCTTGGCTACCAATCCAAATTACTTTAAACAAGAAAAAGAGGAAAACTTTTAAGCTATTTGTGATTTTTTTTTTTATTTCGAAATATTCATGTTATGAATACTTATGATGGGTGTTAATGGTCAGTCTTGCATCATGTGTAAATTATTATTATTGTGTGTGTGTCTCAATTCGGGTTCTATTACAGGACATTCACTTACTTTTTTTCTCAAATCTTCAAAAACACAAATACAAACTTTAGACAAATAATTCTTAAACAACTCACAATATAAAAGTGGTTGGTGTAAAGTACGCTGTTTAGGATTAAGTCAATGCATCTAATGTGACATTTAGACATCTGAATAACAGTAAAGGCATCAAGAAACATTCACATGTGTATCAGGGGTCCTACTGACTTTCAGCAGGCGCTGCATATATAAGCAGGTTCCATTACTTTCAGATAACTGCACAGGGTTCTCTCAGATGGAAATCTACCAAAAGAACATCTCGCAGAGAATAAGAAGCTGCAGGTGAAGCCACATTCACTGTGTAATTCTTTAAACTCACAGACATCTTAAAAACACCAAGAGGGACAAAAGGAAAGAGAAGAAACATTTCTGATATTGTCATTTTCCGTATGCATTGCATTTTGTAAATTGTGAAATCATTGTGAAATCTAGGTTCAGGGCTCTGAGACTACACACATACAGATGAAATAGGGGCATAAAACTGAAGCATTACCATTCACGTTATTATACACAACGTTTCCTATTTCCTTCTCTTGGATGAGCAATTTCAATGGCTCTTCTTCCATGCCAGGAGCATTTGTGAACATAAATGGTAACACAGGCTTTTACGATTTCTGTGCACTTCCTTGTTTTCTGGCTTTAAGAAAACCATAAAGCCCTGCATCTGTATGTGTTAAATGAAGTGTGCAGCAGCCACATGAGTGTATGTGCTGCGTACTTCCGTGCATTAGTGTGTGTGTGTGTGTGTGTGTGTGTGTGTGTGTGTGTGTGTGTGTGTGTGTGCCTGGTCACTCACACATGTTCGAATATGTGCTGAGGAAGTGACAGACTAAAGCTGGATGATGCGGGAGGACACAATGTGGTATTTTTTTCCGTGATTCTTTTTTTTTGCGTTTTGTTTTTTTTTTTTTTTTTGTGGTGGAGTGACCTGACGCCATTTCATCACGGACATCACGGATCCCAAGAAGACAGCCCAAGAGAGATGCAAGATGCAGAAGGATAGCAACTGTACCACAAAACGAAATGAGAAATCAGGGAGGTGCAGAGAGAATAAAGAATGAAGACAGGAGGGGAAGAGAGGCTGGGGACTTGACAGAGAAACAGAATATGATACAGGAGTGCTCTCTTATTAATGCCAGTCCACCAGTCAATGAATCTGAAAAAAACTCAGCGGTGTTGTAGCGCCTACATCACCCACCTGCCCTGTGTCCGCTTCAGAAAGGACATGGACACATATTGGAAGGTTAGATGCACACTTCACCTTGTCTGCAACAAAACAGACACTTACATCCTGTTAATTTGCAATTCACTGACTCTCAATCCACAAACAATTCACAGCTAGTTGGCCAGTTGTTGCTATAGTAATTTTTTTGTTTATGTTTTCTCGTGCATCTTCTAATGTCTGATGCATGGCAGGGTAAAGACGTCGACTGAGCACGGGGTTATCCTTGGGCTTATCATGTCAAGCAATACAAATTCATTTCATATTCATCAGAATGGTTGTTCTCTGCAGGGGGTTCATGGTGCTACCTATCCCACTCCCCCTTTTTCTCTTTGATTTGGCTCATTTGAGCAGCGCGGTCCCCGGCAGCTTGTTAGAACTGCCACCTCGGTGACTTTGCCCCCTGGATGGAGAGAAAAGGGGGGAGATGGGGGAGATGGCAGAGATGGAAGGGGTGCTCAGAGGGATGTTGAGGGTGGTGCAGGATGATAGGTTAGGGAGGCCTACCCCAGAGCGCTTTCACAAGTCACGGGTGAGCAAGCAAGGTTCAGTGAGCAGGAACCGAGAAAACCTGAACGAGGCACACCATCTACTGGCTGGGAAGAGGAACTGCTGTCCTCTGTGAGGGAAGAGGCTGGAGAGAGAGAGCTCCCGTCACCAAAAGGTCAATAACATCATCTCAATCTACTGTGCTACTGTCCACATCTTCGGAAATAATAAAATGGCAAATTTAGAAGGATTCAGATTACTCAACTTGTCGTGACTTGTGCCAAATTTACCAGAAAATCTATTATTTTACACTTCCAAAGCAGTGTTTTAAAGAAGCCACAAACCCAAACAGATGCACGGATGCAAAGCGACTGAAAATCAAACCGAAGAAGCGACACTCAGAAGGGAGCTAGTCTTTTTTATTGTTACTGACAAGGTGCAGAAATAATACCTTTAGGTCAAGGGACAAGAGACTTAACTGCCCAAATTACCCATAATGGCTCACATATGTAGCCTGCGCCTCAATTTCACTTCAATAAATTTCAAATGCTCAAATGCAAACCTATATTAGACACGCGCAAGGGTAAGATACACGTTACCCCTGTACCTGCCGAACACAGGCTACATAGGAGAAAATGAATTCATAAAAAGTGGGATCATTGTTCTTCAACCTTTCTATTTTCCAAGGTCGTGTTCATTTATCACAGCGGGGTTTTGCAGTAGAGACTGGACAAAGACTTGAATATGTAATGGCAGGTATAGAATAAACAGTATAGGGTTTGGGGATGAGGGGCACAACATATTCAGCTTGGCCTGATTAGATGTCCAGACATGATATAACCTTGGGGATATGCCAGCAAAAAAGGGAAAAAAAGCAGAAGGAGGGGTTAAGTGCAGACGGACAGAGAGGTACAGACAGAAATACGCACACTCGCATAAAAACGGGACGAAAATGCATTGAGAAAACCTATTGAGAAAACATTTTAATTTTCTTCCATCTGCACATATATAAAATACAGTGAGGTGTCATTACTGAACCCCGCAACTGCTCTCCATCCTCCCTCTCTCTTCACCCCATCAAAAAAATAAATCTAATTTTCTCATCCCTGCCATAGTACCCTCCCTCCACACACACACACACACACACACACACACACACACACACACACACACACACACACACACACACACACACACACACACACATAGACCCCCAGTAGCCCCATTCACCCCGCCCACGTTCAGGCAACCCCAGCCCCTCCCATCCATACACTTATAGTGATGCACCATTTCTTTTCTCTAAGCAAGGCTCCATTTTGTAATAAGTTCTGATCAGTGTTTTAACCAATTTGCATTCAATCCTGAGAAAATGGTGGAAGACCCTTTGTGGAGGAGAAAATGGTGGGAATGGAGCATCAGAGAGAGTCACGGGGGAATAAGAGTGAATTATCAAATATCCAGCAGGGATTAATGTGAATTTATAGTTGTGTGAGGCTGTAAGTTTTGTGTGGCTGCGTGTGTTACATGTTTATGGCCATCTGCAACTGTTTTCACAGCTAAGTGGTCCAAACTAAAAAGCTTGACTGGCCTTTTATATTCATTTAAACCCTCCAAAGTACTAAAGAGACAGGTGACTATGAATTCTGGTATTCTCAGCTCGCTGATGGTAAGGAGGACAGATAGTCTGTTTTCTGCATTCATTGCCTTTGGGATATTGAGGAGGGAAAATATACTTGACCTTTCACCCCTTTGGGCGAAGCACCAAAAACACATTATCATAGAATTTAGGCTATTGAAGAAATAGAACAACATATAGCAATGTTTATCTGCAAAATCACTGAAGTAAATAATTTAAAGAGCTGAGATGACTAGCCTTGAATATGCATACATACGCACAAGAAATATGTCCCCCTTAAGCTAACTAAACACTAACAGCACTATCATAATCTATTTGGTTTCCATTTTAACTTCATGGAAACTTGGCTCATTTTGCACAGCTTTGGAAAAAGGTGAAGTTGAGTTGACACACTGTTGCAGATCATGATTTGAGACCATCTATGAGCTTAGTATAAGTATGAATTAATGTGAGCAACTATCCTCAAAACACAAAAGGGCAATCAGGACATCCTGTGCATCCCCATGTTGCTGTAGTTACAGTAAAATTATCTAGACTGTTTTTAGATACTGCTATATATCGACATCATCAAAAAGAATTTGAAAAGAAAGATTAGTAATGTGACAGTATGAGTGATATCAAACAACTCCAGAAAGCTAATCCAACTCTGTGTATCACTTTTTCCTCCATGAAGCACCGGATCTTCAGACATGTGAACAGGAAGCAGAATGAAGAGCAGAACTTCCTAAGGTCCGCAGCTAGCCATGACCTGAGTGATGCGGCCAGCTTTTGGGGGAATGTTAATGGGTGTTTCAAATCACGTTAAGGGTTGGAGAGATAGCCAAGTTAATTACAACATTGCTGAAGACAGTTTTTCTTTTTTTTCTTCCTGAATCTGAATAAGTTTTTCATTAATGGTGTCACAGAGATCAGCAGTTATCAGTGCCTCCGGAGGGATAGCAGAGGGGGGAAAACAATCACTGATTCTTTCACACAATTTCACCATCTAATTTCCGACCATGCATTTTGGAACAAAATTAATTTCCGTGGCTATCTAATAAATCAGAAACAAGTGATTGCTGTTGGTGCCAATCCAGGCAGCCACAATGAGATCTCTCTGCGCCGTTCTGACAGAATGAATTGCGTGTCCCTGCTGAAGCTGAGACACGTCATGCAGACCGGGCTGTAAGTCCGCATGGGATCTCCCTCTTCAGCCATTTCCTCCCCATCACACTCACTCTGGCTCTCATTCACACAAAGGCTTCACTCCTCCTTTTATTAGAAGTGTAGGCAATAGTGCTCCATTCTGATTGATACCTGGAGTTATCCTCCATCATCCCACTGCTTCCTCGCTACCCCACGTCCTCTATTATCACGCTTATCAGACTCATTGGTTTAGAGCACAATTACCCACTCTGCATGCTTAGAGGTGCACCGAATGAGGGCTATCTTATTCAGTGGTTTATATGATCTGCTCTATGCTACATTATACATGCAGCATCTTGTAAGATTCAGTGCATGTTTTCCACATGGCTTCCCTCTGAAACAACTAGGGGGTTTTGAAGATGGGCTATATGCTAAAACGCCTCAGGCTATCTTTACAAGGTTATAGAGCATTAAGAGTTGGAATGTACACCCAGGGAGGCGAGGGGGTGAACCCCGTACACACCGATATGTACGGTAAAATACTACCACCATCACCACAGTGTGCACCTCAGCTCTAAGGGCGGTCCCTGGGTAGAGCCTTCAGAGGAGTTGGGGGCAGGGTGGAGTGGGTAGGAAGGGTTAAACGATGGTGTTGTAAAACATTTATCTGCTTCAGATAGAGCGTTAGATAGGTTGAACCTCATCCCCTGCCATTACAGAATTACCCTAACTGCTGCCATAGTGTGGCTGAGCATAGACACCGTGCCCAATCCCTCTCCGCCATCCTATCGATTTTCACACCCTGAGACGGTGTGCTCCTAAAGGGCAGTAAATTATAGGGCGTTTTACTGGGAATTACACCTGCACCGGAAACTTTACAGGGATATGGGTGTCACGGCATACTCTCACACTCTTCCACAGACTGCTGTGAGAAACTGGACATGAGGAGCCCCATTCAGTCATTTCAATTACACACATTAAAGCATGCACTCACACAATCATGTAAACACAGGTTTCCACCAGCACAAAACAAAACGTATACACCTACTGCTGTGGCATTCAAAGGAAAGCAGGTCTATAAGAACCATTTTCTAAGCCTATTTATATGGCATTTTAGCTTTACTACTGGCAGAGGAGCAAGAAACACTGTAAGTGTAAAAGAAATGGAAGGATAACACGTGACATAACTCCGTGACTGGTTTTAAAACAAAGACATCTCAGTAACTTTGCTGCAGACTGCTAACAGAACTGTTCCATTTTTAACTTGTTAATAATTTAGGCAAGTTTAATTGCAATAGTGAAATATACAAAGCATACGCTCAGGAGTAATGGTGCTTAACAAAAAAGTAAGAATATCATGTAAAGATCAAACATTTTAGCAATATGCTTATGATAAAAATCAGTTAAAAAAATAAACAAAAACAAAATCAACACATAAGAAAGCAGAGAGTGGAGTAGCTAAACTTCTAAATTTGTAACAGATCAGATGATGTTGAAGCTCTGTGTGATGCTTTCTGTATATATATTTTGATACTTGTGTTTTTTCTTTATTCATGTTTTTGAGTGTAAGAGAGTTTGGAGCCCAGTAGCATGAGTTATGATTGTCTGCATTGTATCAAAATTACTGACAAGACAAAAGCCTTGAGGATAGAGGTTAACAGAGACGATGTTAATACTCGGCAGAGGATCCAACAAAAAGCGTGCATTCTCTCATAAATACCCGAAACAAAATTGAAACAGCAGCTCGACAAAAATATAGACTTATGTACCGTAGTGTTGATAATTCAAAAGGCAACACACAGACAACCATCTATCTTCTCACTCAAAAGACAACTATGCAATAGATGGGCATGGTATGATGCCAAGGGGCTATCTCTATAGTGGTGGAAGAAGGAATCAAGGAAGGAATTGCAACTAATAAAAGTGCCTTAACTCTGCAACACCTGGTTTCTTTTCATTTCTTCTCCGGCTCCACTCACTCCTAGTAAAACTAGCTCTCAACACCAGCACTCACTGACCTCAGGATAGCCATGCAAACATGAAAGACCCTTTATCTGTTCCAGGTGTGGGCTGACTCACGCTGTGAGTGTGTGCATCTAAGAGAAAGTGAGTGAGGGAGATATACAGATGTTTGTGTACACGAATGGATTCAAGATCCACAAGCAATTTACAAAAGTAAAACAGCAGAGCAATACAAACTCTCCATTAAGTTTCTAACATGTCTAAGCAACAGGATAGCCTTGTACACAGGCCCTACTCAGATCTAGTTCTATGCATTCAGATACACTGTGTCCACACATAGATGAGACAGACTGCATTTCAAAAGTAGGATAAAAATATATCTCAGATACGTCTCAGGTAATCAATGTGTCAGATTTTGCTTTCTGCATGCAATGCATAAAGCTACAGAAGAGGACTGCAGTAGATACAGATTTTAAAACATAATCAGACTTATTTAGCACGGTAAATTATCTGAACATGTGCGGCTGTTATTGCACCTGGACAACCACAGAAAACCAAACTCCACGAATATACAAAACCACAAACATACAGTTTACTGCAGATAAATCCATACACTGATAAAAACAAACATGTAGACGGGTGCTGAGCACAGTACTGACCCTGGCCCTTCTCCGCTCCCCCTCCCTCTGTCTGGTTTCAGGTTAAACTTGACCCCTCACACTTGACCTTTGGGGCTTGGCTCAGTGCTGGTTGAGCGGAGAGAGGCAAGGGCACAGCTGTGAGGGAGGGTCCATGGCAGGACAGACTCCCCTCTGACAAAGGGAGAAATTCAATTGAAGCATATTAGTGTCCAAGTAGTTGAATATCACTCATTCTCGCTAACTGGAAACATCTTTTCCTCCGCGCTCAAGGCAGCTTCCATTAACCTCTAAAACAGTGGGAGGGCCGGGGTTGGGCGGGTCACACAGAAAAGCTCTCAGCTTCAACTTTGCCAGCACTTCTCTGCAGCACTCTATTTTTAACCTCTGATACATATTGCTCTGGTCATTATTTTCAATGTTTCTGTCCTGCACTGTCAAACGCCTTGCAGGTTTGATGTATGAATGGTGGTCCATCACTTACATTGTTCCCCAGGACAACCAATGAGTGTGTGGTTCCCTGCAGTGGGCCAGACAAAGACAGATAGATGGGCCTGGCTCAGGCCACAGGTACCAAGGGACACTTCTCAGGACAGCTTACAAATAGGACTGAGAGGGAAGGGATGAAGCTGAATAAAAGCTGATACTCCACAGAGCTGCTCAACCCATAACTGTCACCTCTGCAGATTGAACAGCCATCCTAAATGAAGATAAACTATCGATCCGCAGAGTAATATCTGGTGTTTGGTAAGTCTACAATGAGAAGAAGAGGTGCCAGAGAAAATATTCTCTTGCTATTTGAATATTGATCTCAATAGTGACACGTAGACTTTACAAGTATGAAACGGGAAAAGGTTTAGGAGCTGGATCCAACTTCACTCTGTGAGCTGCTTTGTAACAAATTAAAAACAAGAGGAAAATCATACTGAAATTGGGTCCCATCTCACTGCAACAACCCTCCACCCCCATGCCTTTTCCCCCCTGCCATCCCCAATGTCTCTTTTCTCCACAATCAGTGTCAGAAGAAGCAGTGAGGAACGGTTTGTGAGAAACACTTATCTAGCACAGCGGCAGAGCCCTGTTCCTACACCCTTTATCTCACCAGGAGATGGAATTCAATATACAAAAACCCCATCATGCAGCAGCATCACGCCTGTGCTGGGGATAAGGGCAGGGTTGCCAGGTAATTGGTTGGTGGTGGACGAACACAAGGTTTGAGACTACCCGTGGAGGAGTGGAGATTACAGGAAGGGGTGGAGGGACTGGGTAACTGGGAGTCAGAAGTGGGGGGAGGAAGGGAAGGGAGTGGTTCTTGACAATCTTTCTCCACATCCCCCTTCTCCTCCATCCACCCATCCCTACCCCGCCTGCTCATGTAATCTGCAGCCCCACAAATGTTCACATGTGCTCGCCGGTTGGTGTGTGTTTTTTTCACTTTTGCAACAAATAACAAAGCACGTCAAGTTTATTTGTATAGCCCCTATGTCACAATGCAACCCCCAAACCCTGTTTTCAAGAAGGAGAAAAATGATGCTACTTTTGTCCCTATTATACAAGTTTGTATTTTGGATCTTCTGTGCACACATTAATTAAGAAAACCCATCACATCCATGACATTTAAATTAAAATTAAAGCAGATACTGTCATAACAAGAACTGAATATCATTATGGAGTAAAAATTATTTCTTCCCTTTGAGATAATGTAAAAGGGGATTGGAGGGTGATGATCCTGCACATGCGGTAAGACGAGTGAAAGAGGGAAGGCGCACAGGAAATCCACCGGCACACCATTTCCCGTTTTCCAGCGACTCCTCGAGATAACAGGCGTAGTAGAGAGAGAGATAAAGGAACATGTGAGAGAAAGAGAAAGAAAAAGTCATTTCTCTGATTTATTTATGATGCAATGAAGGTATGCTGAACGCATCAGAACATGCAGCAGTGGTCATACTGTCAGGGAAGATGAAGTGTCTTCATAGTCGACTGAGCGAAGAGCAAGGAAAAGAAAGAGGGAGAGAGAGAAAATTAGAGGGAGAGAAAGGAGGGTGGCTATACTGCAGAAGGGTGTTAACCATCTCATCTCTACCGCACCACCGCACTCGCCACAAAATGGCTACTTCGTTCCTTCTGACGGCCGGCACCAGGAGGGGGGCCATCTGAACCACCGCTATCTCATCTCCCACCTCCGTAGCCTATTCTTCAACCTCAACTATTTCTCATATTTATGGACTGTTTTCACACAATACTCTGCTGAGTGGCTTTTTACCTGCAGAATTTTATATCAAATGGAATCTGTTAAGTCCCCTCCTTTTTTTTTTTTTAAAGCTCAGTTTAATGTTCTGGTAAATTATAAAACTACATTCGATTTGAGACTATAATTTGTCTATGAGGCTGCAGAGCAAAATTAACATGTGCAGTTCACACTGTATCCAGAACAATACAGTAAGATGAGCACAGATAGATCCACAGCATGTTACTATGTTGCTGAATATGTGAACTTAGAGAAAAGAGCAGCTGACAGAGAAAACAGCATCAAATTACCAAGACACTAAGGTTTGCATAATATAATAAAATGCTTTAGACTTGCGTACAAAAACATTAGGCAGACATGCAGGGGAAAGCGGTGCAGGTAGTGAGTGTACTGCTGCCTAAAACACAGGACATGAGCTCATGTCCAGGACAACATCACCCTCTGCAGGCAAAAGGAACACAATCACTCCACACAAAAACCTGATTTATAAACTAAGATGGAACCTTGGAGGCCATTTCCTCCATTACTTTGCATCTATTTGTTGTGATCCTGTTCCCATTTGAAGACCACTTAAGATAGTCCACTTTAAAGCAAAGAAAGATGTTGCTTGGACACACAAAGGAGAGGCAAATTATTCATACTGTCAACAAGCGCAGACTGCTGTCCATCACAGAAAGTATACACATTGAGCAAACACAGGTTACATTAGAGCTCCTAAATGAAAATATTGAATATTTAAAAAACATTTCCCTTAATCAGCCTATATTCAGTCTTATAATCATATAACCAGAGCATTTTCTAGCCGAAATCCGCTTGACAACTATGTAAATGTGTCCTCCTCGTTGCTGACCCTGCAGAGATTTATAAGGAGGTTTCAATCTCTAATGCATATAAAGCAACTAAAGGTTTTATATAATTAAATGTGTCACAGAAAATCTTCAAAATTCTCAGAAAGAAAACTTATATTGCTGATTTTTTTTTTTTTTTCAAATATTACTGGCCTTGCAGATAGATGTGAAAATACTGGAAGTGAGCATAAATGTACTTCTAAATTTTCAGGCCCCCTCTCAATCTTTACCTTGTACGTGATAAAAATTGAATGTCTGCAGCTTCAATTCCAATAAGCTTGACAAATGTAGCATGTTCATCTTAAGGCTGCAAAAAGAGAGAGGATTAGAAATGGTGAGTGGAGAAGAGTGGAGCTGGATGTCAGGATGACCATACAAAGTCTCACACAAGTGCTTTTTTGAGTGTCTCTAGATAAATATGACTCACACGACACCTTCTGCTGCTTTTTACCTCTCTGCCAAAAAACATTTTGAAATAATTTTCAACATATTTGTTAGTCACCTTTCTCAGGAAGGCAGCCTTTCAGTGGTGGAGCAAATCAAACAAATCTTACCTACACATTTGCAAAGTTCAAGACTATATAGACAGTACTTATGTTTGCTGTATTACCAAAGGCAACAGAGTCCTTAAGCAAGAAAAACTCAAACAATATGCTTTATTTATTCAAAATACATGTAAATTTGCATAATGTATCACACATTAAATACACTGACTGCCTAATATTTGTGCTACATATCTGACATCAGTGTCAAAATGTCTAATTTAGGTCCTTCTTATGAAAAGTTGCTTTGCAGACACTTTTAAAAAGTAACAGAATTAGCCTGTCGATGTTGCTACATTATCATTCTGTTCAGAAAAATTAAAAAAAGATACAACCTGGACTGAAAAAAATCTACTGTGCTTACGTGATACCATTTTGCTCCAATTTATCTAGCGATTGACCTGGCACTTCTCCCTCTGTGTTATGGACGACTTTGCAGCTGAGCCCTTGAATCAACTGATGCTTTAGCACAAGCCCTCAACTCCAATGTTATTTCTTCAGGATTTCCTTTAAGTTCTTTAAAGAAGAGTTGGCATTTGGAATACATATTATACATAAAAACTCAGTCAAATAAACTAACAAAAGTTAGGAGATCAGCAGCATCAAAGCATTCCTGGGCTGTCTCAAACCACATGATGAGCCTTGTGTCTTTGTGAGCAGAAGCTCGTAGATGTTCAGCACATTTTAGAGCCTGGCTTTAGATTTTTTCACAAGATTATCTTTTGGTCTTTGAAGCCCAGAACCCACCTGCTTCAATCCCAAAAGCGCTACTCCTCCGGTTTCCAGGCTGTGGTTTCATTGGTCAACATAAACAGCACCTATGAGCCTCACCCTCAGGGGAATTCCTATTTATTACTGACCAAAGTCTGCACAGAAGCCCTGCAGAGATCTTCAAAAAAGCACCGGCAAATATGCCCCCTATGAAATATGAATCATTTGGGAGACTTGCTGGATATCTGAAATAATTCTATGTGTACAGATAAGTCAACATGAATCCGTGTGTACGTATCCCACTATGGATTTTAACTTAAAAAGAACCCCAGCTCAGCCAATACAAATTAAAGTCAAACGGCAGGAGACACTGTTAAATAAAACAGTGCTGGTGTACTGAATGGTTTAAAAATAAATAAATAAATAAGTCAGATCTTTGTGAACACATCATGATTATGAATATTGAAATTAAATAAAACTTGCATATCTGGGGTTTGTCCTTTCAACAGGTGGGGTGAAAATAAATATGTATATGCTTTACGAAGTGAACAAACTGTACCTGGAATACTAATAAAACCTTCTAATAATGTAAGAATTCATTCTATTACATATATTCATATAAAAAACAGTATTGGAAATTCTTCAGGAATGTAATTGATTTTTTTTAATCCACTGTCATTAATAATTCTTCTCATCTTGTACTGATTCTTATTGATTTCTGATCAGTTTTCCATGTAGAAAGAAGAACCCCTGCACAGGTTTTCAGCATCAGTGTAACTGTTTCATTGTAACTGAGCCTGAACACAGTTGGCGGTAGTAACAGTCTGTCAGTCATCATCTAAAATGGATGAAATGAGATTTTTTTCAAAATTTTGTATTTAGGTTTTCTACATTCAAGAAAAAATCCGCTAAGCCTGCCTGTGTGGTGCTAATGTTATTAAAACAAGGGATATTTGCCCTCAGTAACAGACATGTTGCTTGGTTCGGGTGCAGTGGCACTCAAGTGTCAAATGCAAGGCATTCCTGGAATTTAGGCTCATGTTGCCTTGAAAGATGTTTCAGCCTCATGCTGGTGTTTCCACCTTTACTTGAAATTCTAATTTTGCGGACATTCCAACTAGTGCTGTCATCTTTCTCTGTGAAATGTAGACATGTGTCACACCATTTCTTCTACTCTACTATGACTCCTTGTTGCAAGTTTCCAGAGGACAAAGACACATGAATTTGAAACTGTTTTACAATGTGCAGCTGTCAGAAAAAAAACATACCAGCATCAATAAAATGAACTGAGAGGCTTGGAGGTAAATGACTCCAATGGACTGGACAATTTGATAGCTTGATTCTTGAGTCCCATCCCTAGACTCTGATGTTCACAGACACATATATACTTTGATCTACATACATTTAAACAGAAGCAAACTAAACCATGTCATAATAGCAGCTGAACTGAAGCAAAATGTCAGTGGAGTCACATAGAATCACAACTTATGAGAGGAGGAGTTAGCAGGCTGAGGCCTGAATGAAAAGGGGTCATCTTGCATGCTACCTTCAAGGTAGAATGAATAATTAATGGGCTAGCAATGGACACAGAGAGGTATTATCAATATTTTAATACTTTCACCTCTAATTTCAGACTTACTCTTCCAGATTGCCACCAATGTCCCAACACATATTCTTAACCTTTACTTAGCAATAAGCTGCACACACGCAAAATGGCAATGTCCATATTTAGAGAGAAATGCAGAGAGTTTCCCTGTCTTTGGGGTTGTGAAATAGTTATTTTCATATGAATCACGAACTGGTATGACTTAGTAAAAACAGAAATTATCATTTGAAATAATAACAAGCATGAAATGGGTATCAGACAGATTAGATTTCTCTGCAATGCTCACAACAAAGCAAATGAAAAAAAATCTAAATAATGAGTGAATCAGCATCTGGACCATCTAATGCAAATGAATGTAAACAATTAGGTTAAATTTAATGTACTCAAACTTAATTTCTTTCAACTTTAGTGCTTCTGCAGTCAAACTCTGGAGGCAAATGAGATACATTCCTCTGTCAAGCTTTCTGTGCAAATCCTTTTGTCGTCCCCACTCTCATAAAGTGTCGCTGTCCTGATTACCCTGCAGTGCGGTGGAGAAGCAAATGGGTGAGCAGCGACGGGAGGGAGCGGGGTGGGAGGTATGCGAATGAGATGCTCACTGACCCCACCACCATCACAAACCACCACCAGTCTGATCTAATATCCTGACTGGCTGAATGAGTGGGTGGCTCGGTACATATCAGGCCAGTTCTGCCCAGCTGCAGCTCTTGTTTAAGCATCAACTGCTCTCTATAAAACCCAATCAATGGGCATCCACCACAAAATTACAATAGCAACTATTGTAGATGGTAAAGGTTGATGTCTCTGCCCTGACTAGGTCTGAAACAGCAGTGAAAGTCTGAAATAGCAATAAAAGTAGTTCAGTGTTTCAGCTCACAACTTAGGATCAGTTCTTACATGTAGACAAACACACACTCCAAGTACACACTCCACATATTCTCCTAGGTTTGTTAAATTCATATAATTCCGCACTCTGCATTGGATGGCACCACTATGAAGGTTAACAAATCAATATTCTAGACGCTTGTCATTTATTAACACAGGAGATCTGGTTGGATAATGATCGCTGCACAGGCATCCAGAGGCATTTCTATAGAAACAGGCCATTAAGCATTGCAGACACCATAAAGTAGAGAAAGGGGGACTCTGATTGAGAGTATGATTATTTGTCTGTGGCGCAGTCATCTCAAATATCACAAAGCTCTTCACCACAGCAACGCCTGTCAGTCAGATTTGTGTCTCTGTGCCATTCTGTAAACCATTCTCGAGCTAAGTGCTCAAATCAACTGGCAACGGAGATTAACTTAATTGTTTAATTCAGCACACTTTTGGAAAGTTTGTTGCATGCCCACTCACCTCCTCTCAACTCCACATGTCAAGGCTAAGTTGTGCATGTACTGAGTAATGGGGTTTGTTCAGCCAAGCCACAGAGACTCCAGCACCGCAGCCCACAGACAGGCCCGTGCGCTGTTGCTGCTGCTGAGAAATCAGCAAAACGGACAGTAGCGCCAGGGACCGAGCACATCCCACGTCTGTTCAGATTAAATGAGAGGCTGACGATGTTAATTAGGCACAGTAAATTTACATCAACAAATTATGTAAGTAGCTACAAGAGTAACAAAGCGTGATACCAGTTAAGTCACAGTTTGGCAAGCTCTGCCCTGCCACTTCATGCTGATGTGGCCATGGTCGATCAAGCAGCGAAGCCTCAAATGCCAATTAGACATGAGTGGGTAATTGTGTCGGGGGGGCTGGTGGCACAAGGGAGTTTGTTACAATGTCCTGAGGCACTCTGTGTTTCCATCCTTCCCCGACATAGAAAGTGACACATCTGAGTTCACTGATAGGAAGTGTTTCATGCTCACACACACGCACACACACACATGTACACACACACCAAAGGAATGACTGTTTGGCTGTTGAGAAAATAGAATTTAAAGGTTGAAGTTTATGAGTTATGTTTTCCAGCATTTTTGATACCCATTTATGTAAATGAAAACAATGGAGGGAGATAGTCTTACTTAATAGATAAAAATCACAAAATGGACTTCAATCATTCAGGCATTAAATTCTTACCTCCTTAAGGCATGAACGGTGATTTAAAAAGTAGCTCCCAGAGCCTTACAGAGCATAAGTTGAGGCCAGCTTAAATTATGTTGATATTAATGGATTTTTAGAGTTAGCTATTTTTTCACAGAAGTTTGACAGTATAAACGTCTCAAATCTTTCCTGCAGCATAATCAATTTTCTCCTTAATATCCACATGTAATGTACATACCGCTCACAGTTTTACTAGAATATGGCTAAATGCACAACCTTTCTGTCAGTATTCAATGCAGCAATCTCCAGGGCTAACAAAATGAAGCCGAATCACAAGTGCCAAAACTGACAGTTCCTCAAATGGCCACATGAGGCTGGCTCCAAAAACAAGTCAATCCCAAGAGACACCTATGATAAAATGCCCAATTTTACAGCAGAAATAAACATGTTCATAATCTAGAAAAAGAACTGCAACTGAACAGATGGGGATTTTTCAATAATTCACCTATCTAAATTGTATTAAAGTTATACATTAAGAGCATGGCTACTTTGAGTGACACCAGGTCACCATCATAGGAAAGTCCATGGCCTACAGACATTTGAATAGCCCAAGCAGCTCCATCTCTTTGTCAAATTTTTGGTTTAGTTGATAGTTTAGTCTCGCTTAGCCAGTCCATTCCGTCGTACATAGTGGTCTGGCTGCACTTCGCTATCATTCTGCTTAAGAGGGGAAAAAATGCTCTGACTTGATTGCCTTTTCTTTAAACTCAACACAGTTGTCATTAAAACGGATAATGCACTGAAGAAAGGGTACATCCATCTTTGCATAGAGTCAGTGGTCTTTACACACAATCTCGGTGTAAGTTACTGCATACATTTGCATATGTACACTACTTGAGAGGCAATTGGCAAAATACAGTAGAAATTTAGGCCATCAATGTCAATGGGGTGCATAAGTATGGATGCAATGTATATTAACCCTAGGTGGTAGAGCAGGTCATTCAAATAATTTAATGGTTGGTGGTTAGACCCAAAGCTTCTCGTGGCTACATGTTGAAGTGTCTTTGACTATGAAACAGATGGGTTAAAAAAAAAAGTCGCTATCTGACAAATGTATTCTTTATTTAGCCGTATTCACCACTGTGAATCCATAATGATCGCCATCGACGTGCTCAGAAGGGCAACATTTTTACAAATCTGTGCTAATATGTAAACAATCAAGCAAATTACTTACAGATTCATTATTATTTTTCATTATTTGCTCAACATGCTCGAAATTGTGTGGGTGTAAAACAGCTGCTTTCATAAAACCTTTTGTTAATGAATAGGACTGCACATCATGTTTGAAATGAATCAGAAATTTCCAGTATTTTAATCGATCTAAGCCAAGTATGAAATGTATCTCGGTCCAAAATAATATCTGTACAGTATTAATGCTATAAGAAGAAAATCCTCCATAACTGTGCAGTAAAGCTGCTTGTAACTTGTGGCTTGTGCTGTTACGTTAAAGGTAAAAGCCAGAGTCTCTGCTCTCCTTTCTGATACACTGCTTGTTTCTATCAAGCCCTGGCTGTGAAGTCGTCTCTCTCTTTGCGTCTACCCCACTCGCCCTCACAGCAGGACTCAGTAGCCCACGATGCCCACCCACATCTCTGCTTTCTAGGCTGCTCTTGATTCTAATTGGCTCAGACCAGTCTTATGCGCCTGTAATCCCTGCATGTTAAAACTCCCACGGTAGCATTCTCTCACCTAATGGCCGCACAGTAAGAGGCATTTTCAACCACATTACCTCTTATTGAGTTACGGAGTCCCATCGTTCCAAATAAGACAAATTTAATTGATCCAGTCTATAAAAATCTCCCTGCCACTGTGAAAGACCTGTTTCTTGGGTTTATTTATTTATTTATGCACTCTGTTTTCCCACCTTGGAGAGTGAAGCCCTGCATGAGGCACGAGGAAATTAGTTTTATTCCACTCCTCGCAAAAAAAAATGAAAGGATGCAGAGGAAAAATTCAAAGGGTTCAAAATTAGATCAATGGTCTCAACAATCAATCAAAGGCCGGGTTCCTCAGGTGTCAGCCTTGGTTATAAGTTCAAAATGAACCTTTAAAACAGCGGGTATAGAGTCCACTCTTAAGTGAACCAAGCAGGAGGGAACCCAAGCTGTGGAAAAAGGTAATAAAAAAAAAAGAAGCTCAGAAAAACAGGCACAGCTAAGATGTACATTAATCTTTTTTCTTGTGTCTTTTCTGACACTCTATATTCAGTGAGATCCTTGTAATGCTTTAAAGGAAGAAAAAAAGCACTTCATTTTCAAGTCCAAGTACAAAAGATGTTTTCAATGTATGCCAGAGAGAGCTGCTGAAAATTGACAGACTACAGCCATCAGCCAAGGGTGTTTTAAAGTGAAAATTTACTTTGGAAACTTTCATGCAGTATATATAAAAGTATGTTTGTGCCCCGACTTTCACCCATCATACGCATAATCCTGTTACCAACTACTGAAGATATTGAGCTCAGCATGATACTTAAGTGATTAACCAAAATAAATATTATATCCAGTGTAAAAGCTGGGGATTGAATAGAGCTGAACATTAAAACACTGGCCTTAAACTCGCCTGTTGAGAAAAAAAATGTGATAATAAGGAGAGAAACGGTGGGCGAATACTGAGGTAATCCTACCAACAGAGTGCTTCCCCTGTGAAGGATTTAACTATTCCCAGCAACTAGATAAACCTGATATTATATTGCAGAGCAGAATATGTGTTGGTGTATGTGTGTCTGCAGTTTGCAGTATAGGTGAGATGTGTGTATGTGCGTGTTGGGCCTGATGTACCCTACGTTTGCCGTGATGAACATGGAGAATTTGTAATTTACCGAGGAGGATTCGGCACTGTACCATATTTTGAAAGTGACTGAATTAACTTTCTGTTCATTAAATCCTGTTTCGGGACATATCATTCCTTTTTCGTTCTCTTTTCTCAGTCGCCGAGAAAAAAATTCTATCAGTGTCATTTTACGCATGATTACAGTTTTAATGGGTGATGGTCAGTGTTATTGCTGGGGTTAATCCCAGCTTTCTCTTCTTAAATGCTGGTAACTGGGTTAAACATAATGGATAGAGCTCAAGGCTGGTGACTGAGAAAAGATCTCAGAAAAGCAATTTGCTTTCTCTTAGAAGCATTAATTAACATATTTGGGAGTACCATGATATGAATCGGGGAAATGTAACAATTAATTGCCTATTACATACTCTGGCTCAGATCAAACCCCCTGATGGATTTCATTAAATGTGAAATCAATCCGTGATTGATCACAAAATTCTTCTTATGCCACTTACTCAAAACAGTCAGTTAGAATGCCAAAAGAAAAGAAATGAATGCAGTCTGTCCTTAACAAAGAACTATCAGGTGGATATTTGTTAACTTGACAGGTATGTTTTTGGAGCCAAGCTTTTCTCTGATTCCTCTGCAGGGTATTGTTCCATTTAGTGCAGTTACTCTTCCTCAGAGGAGAAACCTGCTGCTTTTACAATGGAATCATCCAATTAATTGCATGTCCATGAGGGAGAGCTAATTTAAACATTTCAAAAATAAAAAGACAATCCCTAAAATGCTTCCATAGTGTGGACATTACACAGCCTTGTCATTGTGGTCATGGACTCTCTCTCTCATGAGTCAATATTTTTTCTCAAACTCCCCATATCTTTGTCTATCTCTTTACTCTCAGAAACATTAGCTGTAGGAACCTTTTAATTACTAATAAATTAATCAGCCCAATCAATTACAGATCTCATCATAAAAGTTAAAGCAGCCTCAAGTGCAACATCCAGAATGATTTTGGATGGGAGCTATTATAAGCATAGTTCAATGTCTATGAGTTCAGAAAAGAATCTGAAGTACAGTAAAGTAAAATATCCTTGAAATCAACATTCAAATGCTCGTGCAAGATGAATACTAATGAACTTTATAGAAGGGACTGCTGCAAGAAATTGGTAGAGGGGCAATTAAAGAATGCCTGCAGCAACTTAACAGAGGACAAAGCATCCAGTCTTTCTAATTAAATTCTGTGACAGACACCTGGCCTTTCACCTCCTCCTCCATTTCCCCGTGCTCCCAAGTGGCAGTCATGAAGCGGGGTGTCTGCAAGTCTCATACTCCTCTTCTTCACTTAGGCTGCAAGAAAAGCCCGTCTTATTCATGGACAAATGCTCCCAACAGATCTAATCAGTAGTGGTGGACTGGGGTTATGAAGTAGATAGATATCACAGCTACTATTTACCACACATCCCTGGCTCCCACAGGATTATCTCGGCTCAATAGCAGTGACTCAAAAGTCAGCAGCTAGTGACAATTCAAACTAGACTGAAACCCACTCTGAACTTTTGGGAAGACCTTACTCATGTCAGAATTTCTCAATACGGCTGATCAGAAATCTACAGGGGACACTTTATATTGGCTGGATACTTGTATCAGTGTGGATGTCATGGAGGCTCATGTAAGTGCCCTCATATCTAAATTCTGTGATACATGCCACGCACTTTTGGTATGAAGGTGGAGAAGGTTGCTGGGCGATTAAAGGGAACACAGAGTACAGGATAAGTGAGGTTTCACAACCTTGCTCCCGCAGGGATCTCTTAGAAGTACAAGACAGTGAGGAAGAACAACTGTCAAAGGGAAGCTCACTGGTAATGGTACGGAAGTTAATAAAATGAAGGCAGGTAATGGAAATTGGTTTTAAACCACTGGCCACAGTCCTCCTGAGATAGAGATGGCTTGGGCTAATGAAGCCTGACAGCCTATTCCACAGCAGTTCCACACTTACAGCACATTCACCTCCAACTCCGTCTCCTCCCACCGCCAGGACGAACCAAGGTAAAGAGAATAAAGTTACAACTTCGCACAGATTAACTACTCCCAGTTATCTAGTTACTTAACACCCAATCGAACTTGAAAGTGTGCAGTGGCAGCATGGTCCTTATTACATCAAACACACTGAAAATTCCCTCATTCTTCGGAATTAACTCAGTTTTGCTCAACCCGAATGAAAGCCTTTACTTGGCGTTAAATACAGTACTGCATGGCAAGTTATTGTGATTGTGCGAAGACTTCAGCAAGTCACAGTGTATTTTGTAATCACCACAAACCACGAAATCCAAAGAGAGAAGTTTTTACCAATTTTCATTTGTGCGAGAAGGTGAGGACTCTGATTTGTGTCCTCAGTCTGATATCATGGATAGTAAGTGTGTTGTATACAACCTTATGAAATGGATTAGTTATCAGCCAGACTTGCCTGATTCGTACGAAATATGGTTTCTTGTTAATGGTGACATAAAATTGAAGCAAAATAATTTCAAAATTCTTGACCTCTGGTACCTTCACAAAGTGAACTGAAGTTCAGGCATCAAAACCAGTGTCAGTAGAGTAAAACTGATTAACAAAAAGAAAGAAATCATATTGCAGAATGTACAGATCACCGTCGTAGACACTCATTTTGGTACTAGATTAGAATTTCCACACATTCATTAGTGATTAGTTCAGACCTTAGGTGATCTATTTACCACGGAGATAACTATTTTTAGACAATTAACACTTGGGGCTTACCTAATTTTTTAATGAACATTCTTAGGGTTAATTGCATTGGTGCTATTATGTGATAGAATAAGGGCAACCATGTCGAGGAGGAGGAACAATCCTGAAGAAGTGAATCTGAAGTTGCACAATGCCTTAGTAGGCTGTGGAAGTAGAATGGTAATATGGATTGCCCAACATGTCTTCCAAGTGCTAAAAATTGCTGGTTGTCCATGTTCTGAACTAATATTTCAAACAGCAGGTCAATATAACTTGTCTTTGCCTTCAAAAACAGGCAGAAATCGCAGCGGAAAAAGAAATGTTTGATCATTATCATAAAAATTTGATGTAAAAAAACTGTCTTCAGTGCAGGTTAAGTTTAAGTAGCAGTACTATTATAGCATATCCAGCTTCTAGCAAACTGCATAGATTATACTGGTTGTCAAAATCCTAATCGCTGTACCACAAAAATGCTTGTCCAACATTAAAAAATATTTGCCTGGATTTGCACTTTGTAAAAAAAAAAAAAAAAAAAAAGAGGACAAAGCTTGTGTATGAAATAGACAAGACAGAAGGGGGAGACAGATGAGGTGCAGCTAATCAACATCATATGTCCGAAAAAAAACTTCAGAAGACAGAGAGAAAGAGGTGCCTGACCAAATGTCACTGCCTACTAATACTTCTCAGATTCTCTCCTGCTTCCTCTAACTACTATTCTTCCTTCTTTTGTTTCTCTTCCAAGTCAACATGGAGCTAATATGTTGTTTATTTCTCCCCAAAGATAGGTGGTCTGCTGTGGACACCTACAACCAAGAGTGACGGGAGAAAATGCTGTCTGCAAATCTTTTCTCACAAGTACGGTGTCTGCTATTCATTATAAGTTCAACTCTAATAGAGACGCATAAAGCACTGGCAGCAAAATACTGCATTTAATTGAGAAAATTTTCCCTTTTTTAAAAAAATATGATGTTCAGTCTGATTTCAAGTTGACAATAACAAACTATTACTTTTTTTAAATGGTCAGATAATGTTACCTATGAAAACTTCCATATACTTCAAAAATTACAAGCATAATTTAAATAATCTTCAGAGTTTTATAATACATCTTGCCGCAGAGTGCCAGTGCCTTTGTCTTTGTGGATAGAGAGACGGAAAGCTGAACATTTTGGAAATATGCCCAGTCGGTTGCTACGAGTACAGACAGGTTCTTTCGAGGGATGTAATGCATGCTCTTTCATGATTCTTTTGGTGATAAGACATAATCTAAGATTCCATACACCGATAAAGGTCCTTCTGCACACCACAGTGGGAAACACAAGAGGAATGTTTGAAGTGAGGACATACACCAGTCCCCAGTTACTCAGAGCATCAGAGAAAGAGAGAAATATAATCTAGTCCCAACTCCCGTGAACATTCATAAATAAAATATCAAGTAACTGAGACCCTAAGACAATCCTCACCATGCCACAGTGGCAGGAAAAGCTAGCATGGCTGATCACGAGGAGGGCAGCCAAGGGAGACTTTAAATCCCAGCGGTGTTTGATAGTTATATTTAATGAATTGGAAGCAGGAGCAGTTTTGCTGGGTCCCTGTGCCCCAGGTTGGCCCGCAATCGGCCAGACTCAGCCTTCAGAGAAAGGTGCTCTGTCTAATCTGGCTTCATTTTATGCCTCTTTAACCATGACCAATGTATTTAAATGGCTGTTTCTTTGACAGATGCTCAGTTCAAATTATTCCTAACTGGAAATTTGTAGGAGTGATATTAAATATCCTTCAGGCCAGGGTGCCTAAAGAGAACATAGGAACATCAAAAGGCCAAACACTTCAAAAACTAAAACTAATGATCCTAGCCCACCTCCAGGGGCGAGGAGGACTCCAACTTTGTCCAACATCCCCCTGGCCACAAAAAAACATCACTCCTTTAAATGGAGATTTGACCATTTGCCCAACCCTGCTACTACTCCATTTAAAAGTGATTTAACATGAAATGCATATCTCCCCATCACTGAATCCACAGGGGAGCAGGTGGGGTGAATGTGTACCATCTTATCCAACACATCTACTCCCATCTTAATAAAATCCACAATATAAGCCTCCAAAATGAATGTTCTTCCTTTCATCTGAACTGTAGTCTTCTGGACTCTTCAACTACCAAAATTTTATAGAAAAACTTGTTTGCTGGGATGACTGTACTCACCACTGAAGGAGCTTCACCACCACCATGAGGCCACTGTGTGCTGAGAAAAGGGGAGAGAGAGAAAAGACACAGTAAGAAAACGAGAGAAACAATACGAGCAGGAAAACAGCTGGCAGCATTCATCTTAAACCCTGATGGGAGCCGACGGCAGCGAATAAGCAATAATAAACTAACCAAACTGTGGCTGTGAGAGGAGTGACTGAACAGACCCACCTGGTCAGACAAGGCAAAGGTATCAGTAGTGGCAGAGGTGGGAAACAGGGAGGGTAAAGTTAACACACTAACATGAGGATAACAAGTAGGGGTGTTTATTTAACCTAATGGTCCTCCTAAAGGAGCAGAAGCTTGTAATCAGTACTAAAAGTATCTAATCTTTAAGAGAAAAAAAGCCCTTTTCTGTGCAGTGAATACTTCACACACAGCACTAAACTTAGGTAAGGCACCTTCATTAACTAGATAATTAATTGTATGTAATTTCAAAAAATGAACAAAAAAGTACAAACAAAACATCAGTCAGTGGTTTATTCTCACATTTTTCTATGCTCTAAACATAAAAATACCAGCCTCTACTAAAACATAAAGACTTAATTCTCTAATGCAGAACATGTCGCACAGTAAAAACTGAAAAACTGGAGCAGTGCTATGAAGAATAACCGTTGAAAAACAGTGCCATTTTGGAATATTAGCGAAATAAACAGGCGCTGTGTGCTGGGCTGCATGTTTTTTTTCCAGTGAAGTGCTTTCTTTGCCAGTGAAAAATGATGTTTTCTTTCACCAAGCTGTGGGGTTAAAGAAAAAGCAAATGTTGAACTTAATTTCTGTAAAGTTGTGCCTAGCTTTGAAAAGAAAAACCTTTACTCTCCAGCCCAGAATCACCCACCGGTTCATGAGTCACAACGGATACCTGCACAGGTTAGTGCAAATAATTTATGACACAACTATTTTAAACACCACTGACACGTTTCCACTGCAACAGCCAAAGAGAGTCGTTGTCTGACAGTAACATTTCAGGCAGCTTATTTCGAATAAACAGTTTCATTGAAAGCTGGTGAAGGCAGAACCACAGTCACACTGACCAACCAATGTACTAATATTTAGTTAAAGGATGCCACACAGCGACAGACTTAACACAACGCAATCCATGGGGTAACTCCCAGACAGTTTTTCCTTAAGGCCTCAAGTATAAATAAGTGAGAATATGTCTCATTTTCAGACAGTTGTGGCTGCTGAAGTTGTTCATATTTACAATTAAGATCATCTTGTATGCCAGTCACTAAAAAGGCTAAGCTATTTGACTGCTTCTCTTAGACTGAGGGTATAAGTCTGCAGGACTTATCAGACCTGCTGTGTATTTTCTGCAACATTCTCCTCATTTTCATTATCCATGTGTTACCATTTTCAAAATCCCTTTGGCTACAGGAACAACAACCACCCTCAAACAGTAACATACACACTGAAAAAGGCAAGTTTTGACAAAGATTGATATTGTGCAATAAGGCAGACCAGCTTGGGTCTTTCAGTGAATGGTTATGAACACCTACAAAGCAGACTGTATGTTTACAACATCTGCAGTCCAACCAGGATGTTTTTGCATGTTCACCCACAGGTTATGGAAAAAGTTTCATTTTCAAATCACCAGAACAAGTTACCCCCAACACTATGTTGCAGGGGCACCATCGCTGCATCCTGGGCTTAGCATTGCTCCAAGATGATTGTGATTAGTTTCAAGAAATCAAACAAGCCAGAGCATTTTTTCCTCTATAGCAGAATGAAAATGTGTGCAGTGAAACCCATTCTCAAACACTGAAACAGTGCTGAGGAGATACAGTCTTGCATAACAAAACCTATATTGTACTATGGTTTTACATTTCAGAATGTATCTGTCATATATATTTCCTCCTCTGTTTCCCCATAAGGCCTGCTACATAGGTTGATTTTTGTTGTTGCTGTTCTCTTTTGCTCCCTTGTGCTGTCATTGTGCATCACTGAAAACTATGCAAGCTCTAGCTGAGGGCACACACAAAGCCACAAGTGAGCATCAAGTTCTTTCTGCCAATCATCTATAATTCAGGTCTTTTCAGCAATTTAAAGCAGAACCAGTTGGCACACAAAGAGTGAAATATTTCAGTGCTATGCCCGAAAGAATATGAGCTCTCTGGGGCCATGAGTCTAACAGATTGCAAAGAATTTGGTTTCATCCAACCATTTAAAGTCAATCAATTCAACACCCAATTGTTGCAAACTCTTGACCAATTTAAGGAATCCGACTTGATATGTGTACTATAGCAAACAACAGTAGCCCAGCACAGATATGCACCGAAACTAAAGCCAGTTTCCCCTGAAGGAAATCCATTTAAACAAAATCTTAGCAAAGGCTGGCTGGATGTAAACCTGTAAGTATTAACCCGTAACAGCTGTCCTCCAGCCCTCAAGAACTCCAGGCTCCACCATCAGAAGAATAAGCCCACAGTCCTGTTAGCCACATGCCGCATGTATTTAATTTTCAACATCTGCTGGCTTCATGCTTCTATGCTTTCCATTCCCACTGCACATTCTTCACAAATTCAGTAGCTTCCTTCTTCTGCATTTGTAAATGTTGTTGATTGTGGAAACCATCCATGTTTACTTTGAATCCCAGGCCATTTCTGGGCCAGCTCTAATTACCTGCAGCTGTTCACTTCGCTGCTTTCGTCGGCTATATGCTTTAAAGTCAGGGTTACTATTTTCATAGTAAATTACAGATTTCTGATACACCGAGTCAGAAAGTCTGTTACAACAAGCACTCGCAAGATGCAACATGCCTTTAATAATATTATTTTGGAACAATTGTCACAGTTGGCACGCATCCACAACTTACAACACAGTTTTGTGAAATAAATGTTTCTCTCATTTGTTTTTGCACGTAGGTGTAGAGATTTCATCAACCTCTCTTTCAGTCAGAAACCAACATAATGACTGAGTGAGCTGACACTGTCACTTTCAATATACAGCACGCACGCTACACATGCTTTCAGTGCTTGCCAACATCACTGTCCTCTGTAGAAAACACGACCCTGGGGACATCATCTGTACAAAAATGTCTGTATTTTACTTTGTCAGGCTCCTGAATAGCATATTTATTTATCCTCTCATGCCTCTAATGTCTGACTGCAAAGAGGGAATTGAGAGAGGTAAAAGGAGGGGGGAGAAAGAGAACTCTTACAGAGCAGTCAGCTGCTCTTTGCCTGAGGACCTTGTCTGCTCTCACCTGCTCTGTTAAGCTGCATTGTAACAACAAATTTTACACTGTCTGGAACACAATTTGGCATTCTGAACTCTGGTTATTCCTCCAGTATAATCTAATTTAAAGACACTGCCAGTGGGTTAGAAATCAGAGCATTACACAGTTTGACAGACAGACAGACATAAAAGTGTTTGCAATTTCACAACATACTGGGCGCATGTGTAAAACTTCAGAGCCTTGGCTGAAAGAGGTTTGGCCTAACTAAATTAGCCCAACTACACGCTCTGTGGTGACTATAAGCACAGTGTAGGTGCTGAAATTAGATTTACAATAATTTTAGCTTTGAAGTCCTTCCAAAGATTTTGGAACTGTCGTTAAATGTCAGGTTAGAAAAGGATGAGTGATCCGCTGTTGCTGTGCGCACTAAACATGTTTTTATTTTCTTTACAAGCATGACTAAGTATCAGGTTTACAGAACAGATTCAAGTTTTGTCATTTTTTAGAAAAGGCAAAACCAAAAACCAAGAGAGAAATGATCAGTGTGACATTTTCATACCAAAGGGAAAAAAATACGGATAAAGACATACAAGGTCAATTTGAGAGATCGTCTTTTGAGAAAACAGCTACTGATTGTAATATCTGTTCGCATCCATTATAGAAGCATTTTACTAGTCTAGCTGAGCATGCACTGTAAACAGGTAGACAAGGTGGATATGGCAAAAAATATGCAATGCATCAAAATATTTGAATAACATTTTGGCAATGCCTTGTTGGCAAACAGAGTGCATGATGCTAGTAAAGGAGGACCATGACAAAGACTTTTATGAGGCTTAATGACCTCAGGCCTGCGCACAAGTTTCAATTAAACTATGATAAACTAGGGCAGTGGTCCTACATCCTAGTCGAATACCTGATGGCCATTACATCAGTTGTTTTTTTTTCATGCTTCAACATGAGAACAGCTGTATTGACATAAAGTAAACTAAACGAAAAAATAATGTTGACACAATCACTAATCAGCACCAGGAATACTAGTCCGTTGAAATAATTAAAGCAGGACAAACAGCATTTTGTTACACCAGAGTAGGTTAATATTTTATTCATTTGAGTTGTTGTCCTGTTTTGTGGGATAATGTGCAATGTTTACATGCACAGCTCAAAGTACCACATGACAGCAGCATTTAAAATATACTTTGGTTCCTAAAGAATGCGATTAATGGTTGAACATCTCACTCTTTAAAAGGTACATGCAATATTTTCACCTGCAATGTTTACCCTTATTATTAAATTGTGCTCAATGCTGAAAATTTTCTGAATGTTTCTTACTTTTACACTAGTGAAGTAGTCTTAATTTAAATTTGTATTTCATCCAACACCCCTAACAGAAACATAGCCAAAATTGAAGCTCATGTGTTATGGTAAGGTATTGGCCAAAACATACGTGGTATATGTTTTTCCCATGTACAGTCAGTTATGATGGAGAAAAATAGAAAAAGTCCAAATAAACATTGCAACAGTCAACATGACCTGATTCACTGGATGTGTGCTGCTGAGACAAGCCTCCCACTGACAAACTCTGCAATTTTTCTGCCTTTTATTGTCTGTGCTAGTGTCCAATGCAATTTTCAATAAGAATAAAGGATATTAACTTACTGATTATGACCAGAAATTGACCAGAAAGTAACAGCAATGAGGAATAGCATTGCCATGCAGCATTTTGTAGAACCAGACTGTTCACCAACATTCAGATAAAACCACCTATCTCCATCTCAGTATAACAGAATAAATTGAGTGTATTAGCTGCCATCATATCATCCATTATTTTTTTTTTATTTTTTTAAGTTCATGTACTGGCCATGATTATTGTCCGAACCACACACTAAAGTATTTTTTATCCCAGCAGATAACAGACATCTGCAACTAAAATCAATGTGACCACTCCTTTAAAAACTACTGTCTCAGTACCCCTCGGTTTGGCTCAGATTGTGAGAGTTTTCCAAATATTTGAACCAAAAAGAAAAAGAAAAACGTTGAACTATCTGAGACAGAATTTTTGGTCACGAGAGATAAATCTCTAGTTTTGTGGAAAGAAAAGCCTAAGCGTCATTAAAGCTACCAAATTTTCAAACTAATCTGCTCTTGCAGTAACATCTCCATTAAGCGATGTGCTCCAGAAGCAGATGCATCACACTAAGGACTACTCAAAATAACAATAACTCTGAGTAGTTATCCAAAATATAAACCGCTTTAAGGACAGTTATTTACTGTGAAACAATAGCGTAAAAGCATTTCCTCTCAAACTCCTCATCAGTTGAATCTCTGAGAACTAAAAGCAGTTAAAGTAAAAACACAGAACTATACATAAAACAATATATCATAGCAATAGCCAACAGCACAATGTGGGACCTCTTAAGAGACTATAAATAATCATAAGGCCTCCAAAATGTCAAGGACAGCTGTGCAAAATGTTAAAGGCAATCGTGAAACAAGGGAAGTAGGCCAAAGACATTTTCTATAGTGAATAAAACATACAACTTCACAGAGCAGGATATAGTAAATCCTACTTACCGTGAAGCACAAGACAAAAATTGTCCACATTAAGAGGAAATATCCAACTCACATTTTTCCAAAGGAAACAAATGTGACCGCAGTGATGTCAACATAATGACAAAACATTACTGATCTAATTAGCTGCATCCAGTCTGTTGAACTTCAGCGTTCAATCACTCACCTTGAAATCTGCGTACAGATTCAGAAGCCCATCTTTGAGCTTTCACTTCTTTTGTTCAGAATGCGCTGTGACACCATTTGCAAACTGACTTTTGGTTGTCTCTAACTTGCCCTTAACTTGTCATTGATCATCCAACTCAGATACAAAATATCCCCATGTCTCTTGCTGTGTATTTTGTTCCACAAGGAGCAGTAGACCTGTTGCAGCACCTGTACTTGCCAAAGCCATTTCATGTGTTATTGGTATTTTACAGTATCTTCTACAGCATATGTGGTACTTCAATACATTCTGTGCACCACAAAAACAAGTGAAGTCAAATCACTAGTCCTGGCAAAGTTAAATTCTTCACTTGTACTGTTGATTTAAGAATACACATTTAACGATCATGCAGCTACATACCACCTTGAGCTCACTGTGTTAGTTTGCCAAACCAGTTATGCCAAAAAAATGACTGATGAAAACCACGCACACAAACAAGTAGTTATTTCATTGCCCAATAATTTTGTCTAAAAATCTAATGTACTTATTTAGATAAACCTTTGAGGTTGCGAATGCTAATGCTGGTAATTGCATGACTTAATGTTGTGTGTAATTTAAAGTCACAAAAACATTTTTAAACAATTTCTGCATTAGCTGATTTTAAACTAAATTCAATTTAAAATGACTTAAAGAAACTGGCTTATAAACGTAATTTTTCTTCACCTTGAGTTCAGGATTTTGAGTCTCCTCTCCTATTCTAACATGTCTGGACAATTTCAGACAGTGAAGACCAGTAATTAAAAATATCTTTGATTGTAGAGGAAAAGCAAATTCCCCATATTCAGCGTATGGAGATGTTCAATTATTAGTTGAAGATAATGTCATTAGAAGTTGTCATTGCTCAAAAAGATTTATGCAAATGGTTTCTTTTGTTTTCTGCTGAGAACAAACACTATTTGTGAGATTGCTAGCGTTCATTAAAGATGCAGGGTCAAAGCCTTAAAGAAAGCTGTAAAGCTCTTGTTGAATGCTAAAAACAGTATTTGTCATTAAATGTGTTCCATTGCTTTTTTAACGTTGTAACTTTCTTGGACAATGTAGTAATTTCAACGACAATATGATGAGGAAGCTTCTGTGAACTGTTTAATTTATTCAGAAGGATGAAATAAAACTTGAATAAGGTATTTCATGAAAGTGGAACAGCAAACCGTTAAATTGAGCTTAAAGAGGAGCTCTACCTCTGATTCAACCCAAATCTATTTTTCAGACTGGTTATTCCAAATCCTCAGAGCTATGACAACAAAAACACTAGCTTTACTCTTCAACAATATATATTAGTATCTAATCCTGAAATGCAGTCCTCGGTTGGTTACCAGCGTGGGAGCGATTCACAACCTGTTTGAGCGAAATGTCTCACTGTTACAAAGGATAAGTCCAGAAACAATGATAAAGAAATCTATTGTTTTAATCAGATTATTGTTACACTAACATAAGCAGCACCTGAGTTACAGGTTTGGTGCAAAAGCATGAAAATATTAATATTGAAAAAACATCAAATTATAAGTTCCAAGAGAAGACAGAACTGATACGGGGATGTAATAAATTACTTACTCCAGCTGCCCGAACTTTGTTCTTATAAAGCCAGTAGTTTTTCAGGCCAAATTTCCAATTCAGGAAGCCAGAAAATCTCAAAAAAGTACACTCGAACACACTGACCTTCAACTACTGGTGGGGGAAAAAAAACGCAAAAATACGCCAAGAATTCCAAAAGCTGCTGTTCAAGTCTTTCATTTTTTCAGAAACAGAATCACATTAACTAAAAAACTGCCACAAGTTGTGGAGATGCCTCATGTCCATGTACTGACTAATCTGGGTTTAAATATAAAATGTGTCTACATTAGAAATTTCAATGAATTTTGAAAAAAAAAGCATGTCCATAAATGACTATAATCTCATGACAATCATATTTTTGCGTGTTTGTCATTGTCAATAATTTATGTTTTTTTTAGCGCTTAATCTGCCTTATGTAAGTGCAAAGTTGCTTGAGGTACATCATAAAACTGTGTAATAAACTCGAGCCATGCGTTTAAGGATTAAGGCTTTCCTTTATTAAGCTGCACACAAATTGTCAAAAAAGCTGAGAAGTTGAAAGAGTAACCTGTCAATGTACTTGTAATTCTCAGACCTTTAGGCTTAACCAAAGCCGCAAAAGCAAAAACTAAATGCAATCAGATCTCTTTTCTCTGGCAGAGCAGCAACAATACGTACATTTACTGTCTGTGTACACTGTGCATGAAGGCGAGTGTGAGAAATAAAATGAAAGTAATTGTGTCTCCATTTACCGTCCGTCAATATCTTGCAGACATTGTATCCCTTTCTTCTTTTCATAATTTTACATGGTAAATTTCCTGAGACCCTAATGAGAAAGAATGAAAGAAAAGCGAAGCATGAAATGGCTACTGGGTTTCATCTCCTTCCCATTCTCCTCAGTCTATGCTGGCGGAGGGTTTTTTTTCTTTATTAATTTTATTTAATTATCCCACAAAGCTTTTTTTTTACACTGGCCCATCTCTGCCTGTGTCCTACTCCCTCTGTGTGAGTTTGTAATTTAATAAAGCTTCATTTAAAAGAGAAGTTGATTAAAAAATTAAGCTCCAGTGATCACCACAGCCTCAGCCCTCCCCGTTTTATGAAAAGATCCAATATTTCATATTATGAACATGTCGGGCAGAAATTATCACCGCAGGACAAGTTAATGCTTTCCATACAATCATGTGACAATGACAGCAAACCCCACTACAAAGAATGTCCCACTAAAATGTAGAAAGTGACAGGAGTTGAAACGATTTCACTGCTTTACTGTAGGTCAGGTGGTTTTTTTTCTCTTTTCCCCTCGTCCCTGCTGCTTGCCCATCATCCAAGTGTTAATTTTTTCATTCATAATTCATATTTCATACTTCTTCTGACAGCAGTCGACTGCCAAAACTTGTCTTACACAGCTGTAAAGGAGATTTCTTATATTTCTACCTCTATAGAGTGAATGATGACACTGTACTGCAATACAGGATTGAGAAGGGGGGGGGAATCCAGCCAACTGCCCTCTGCTTGGTTTCACTGTAGAAAATTGCACCAACAGCCTAATTACTTATACTCATACTTACTCTTTGAAATACAATCTCCTTAAGTTATCCCATCTGTGTGGCAAAGTGTACACTTAGACACAAACCCACTGATATAGAAAAGGTGCAAGCTGTCAATTCCTATTGTTAAAAAAAATAATAATAATAATAATAATAATGATAAATGCAATATCTGCACTGCAGCTTAAAGCTAAATACTTTCTCACTGCCGGAGAAACATAATCCACACAATTAATGCTTGAAAATTATAGCCTGGATCTAGTGGCAGTTTTGAACCATAAGTTATTGATTTGGAAATGAAAACCTGTACTCTTCAAGGTTAAATCCAGTCCACCCTCATTACTGCTCTGTCCTTGAGAGGCCCGCACCAGGGCTGCTGCAAGGAGTAGAGAGGACTGCTTTAATGAAGGTGAATTTAATGGGATTTAATGTAGCTGGGGGCAATGGAGCAGCAGAGATATGGTTTTAACAAAGAGCAAGGGACCAAGGGTACAGCCAGGAGAGCAGCCATTTTCCTTTCTTTTTATTTATTTCACATTTGGCTGAGCAGAGTAAAAGCACCACATTTTTGTCTGACTCAGCCCCAAGAGTCAGACAAAATGCAGGACAATGCAGGCCTCTAGCTTTCCATCGCAACGTTCACACAGATACTGTATAACATGATATCATTTTAACAGATTGGAAGAATCTGGCATGACACTGGAATGAGTGGTTGTCCGTGATCTTTAAATGTTGATGGTTTTTGTACATTTGACTGAATAAAACAAAGACATTTTTTTGTCTTGATGGTACGTTGCATGTTTAACCATCAGTATCGCTTTAATAATGTGAAGTGATTTATAACATAATGTGATGTTGTAGCTGATATTTCACATTCACAGAGATTTAAATTTTTGTTCATTCCCACACACAAGCGAGGATCTATCCTCTCTGTGTTTTAATAAAATAAGCAATGGCATGATAACATGTCTCTCCAGTTTAGCGTTGAGCGCAATTCTTTAGGACAAGTAACGTTCCTCGTTTTAGTTGCAGTCGTTGTATTTTCATAACCCCGTTCTTTTATTAATTGTGTGGAGCTCTCACAAATGCTGAATCTCATTTGCCTCGTGCAGTTTGGCCCTTCAGCTGCGAGGTCATGATCACATGGCGGTGCTTTCAGCTTTTGTAAGCTTGATGTGAACAATGTGTGCTTTCTGCAAATAACATTAAATGGCCCGCTCCTACAGTAATACCCCATAAATATGCCAAAATCTTGAAAAGCAAAAAAAAAATTACTTTCATACCTGGTTTTGAAACCCTTGCACGGTCATTTCTCTTCCTTTCTCTCTCCATTCCTTCTCTGAAAATCTGCTAGAGAGCTGACAGGGTGCTAATTCACAAACAGGAAGAGAGGGGGGAAAGCAAAGATGTGATTGCAAATGCCAGTGCTATAATATAATTCATACAGTGTGTGTTGTTATCAGTAACAATTCTTAATAATCATAGTGGGCCAACGGCCAAACTCATTACTGATCATTGCTTTCCCTTCCTCTAGCACTAGATGCAGTATAAAAATGAACTGTTTTTCCATCCTTCACTTCTCCCACAGTCCCTCATCAAGACCCAAGCGAAGAAAAATGGTTCCATTGTCTGTTTTAGTTGAATAATACTCTGCGCTGCATTTTAAATGCTGAATCACACTGCTGATACACCACTCCAGGTGGTGGGATTAAAAAAGAAACTTCGCTGAAAGATCAAATAAGGAGCACATATTTAAAGACATATACCTAAGGCACATGCTCCACCTAATTAAAGCGTGCTTTTCTAAAACACTAACCCTCTGCCAGGTCCACCATGTGTGGATATGATATTTGAGCAGAGGGCACTAGGAAATGAGGAAGGAGCAGAGGCTATCCAGCCAGCCGTTTTCCTTTTTTTCTGTCCTGAGACATTTGAGAACATCTGAGGAAGAAGCTTTGCAAGGCTTGAATGACGGGGTTCTAACCTTGAATCTGGGGTTGTGAGCGATTCACAATGCATAGAGACAAGCTAAAGAATATTAAACCTGATAGCAGAACCATTGTTATTAGTGTTTGTCTCCCATATGAAAGTTATTCACCAACCAGATGATGAAATCAAAGTGCTTCTTAGCCTGTGTGATCATAATGATCCTTTATATAAAGTGTCATTTTGTGTATATTTTGTTTCAAACTAATGGCCACAAAAGAAGATTGTGCCGTCTCCTATTAGAATAAAGTTAATACACAATCATTTATGAAGCCAAGGTTTTATTGTCTGGTGCTGATAATAGGATTGAAAATGATGGAATGTTTTCTGAGAAATGGCCCAGCTCCCTTGAAGAGCTCCCCTGCTGACCAGCCAAGAAAGCCCTTCCAGATTTTTTCTTTTTCAGAAGAATGCCATCTTTATTTGTGAGCGGACCTGAGGAGCGTTGTCAATGCCAGTTAATTTTCCAAAATCACTAAAAAGCTGCGATAGCTATAAAACACGCCACACTGTTCACACATCTGCATTTTCCATTTAATCTTTGACATTCATTGGGGCTGTCTGTAATCCCTCAAATGTGACTAATGGGAAACATTAAGTACAGGTTTGGGAACAAGTGGTTTTAATTAAAATGCTGGTTCACAGAGGACCTTGGAAAAAGCAAGTTTTTTAATCATTCTTCACAGTACCCTCTGTGTTTTTCTTTTACTTGCACTTGTGGACACACTCAGACCTTAAGAAAAATCTGCAGGCAGGAAAAAAATGTATCCAGAAGCATTTACAGTTTAATAATCAAATGACATTTTCTCCACTGACACTTAAGAAACGGCAAATGCGGTAAGTTACAGCTTCCAACTGTTCTTAACCCTGACCTGACACACAAAGCCTTAACACTTTCTAGGCTGTTGGGTTTCCTTTTTACAAAACAAGAAAAGTCCTTAAAACAGATGGGTGCCATCTTTAGAAGGCCACACAGAGACTTTTTTTTATTAATTCTGACAAAGGAAGAGGCAGAGAGGGTTCTCCACTTAAGCTATTCTTGAAGTTCTGGTAACAGTAGACGGTTCAACCCACATCTTAACTTACTTAATCAACAGCACTGGGAGGCATTCAAAACCTCAAGGTCACAGTGACACCATGACCTTTAGAAGATATCACACAAGGGCATAATCACCATGACAGCACAGACTTAAGGAGCCTGTAGACCGAAGCACTGGCCTTTGATGTCAACAACTTGTTTCACTGCCTTCAGAGTGCAAGAAAGAGAAACAGAACCGAGAGATATTCAGTGCCACATTTGTATTCTTTTAAATAAACTGAAAATTCTGATCTATCAGATTGGGACTTTGACATTTCAGAAAATATGCTGATTTGAAAATAGAAGCATGTAGAATGAAGCTACAGCAAAGCATTTGTTTAACAAGAGGTTCTGTGCTTGTGTTTCAGATGCACTAATAACTGAGTTAACTGGTGACCATCGTCTGAATATGTCAGTGGTTGTCCTCATAAATGCAACTTTGCCAATTTTTCACTGAATTTGTCGTAACCTACATATCTGAGTTGGTTTTAAGTCTTGTTCCCTTAAATCTGACATGAAATTGATTCCTCTGTGTTTATTCTCATCGTGCCTTCCTGACCTGTTATTTAAAATCTGAGCAAAGCTGTATCACCTTCAACCAAGATAAAGAGAAAAAGGGGGGAAAAAAAGGAAAAAGAAAAATCTGCCAAATCATGAAATCAATGCAGTGAAACACAAGTTAACACATCAGTCTTGGCATACTTCAAATCTTACAGCCATCTTTAAAATAAATTAAAAGTCAGATCAATATGTAAGTGATTTCACAAAAATAAGCAGCCATTTTAATGCTACAAATCTATAAACACATTAGTCATTTTAATGTAAACTAATGAAATAATGGAGTTTGAGACAGTTATTTTCCATCATCTGTTGCATACTTAAAATAGTTCATTATTGTATTGTAAAGACCAAAAAAAAAGTGTGAGTTACGGCCAAACAATCAATCGATTTTCAAGTCTAAATCACGAATGCTCCATCAGATGTTTAAAGCCTTAAACACAGTGAATACAGAACTATAGATTGCCTTATAAATATTAGATAGCAAATCACAAACTGTTCATCCCTACCATGACACATCTTCACTAATTACAGTCAAGACAAACACTCACTGACATCAGCAAAGTACAAGTAAAGTATAAAGACCAAAATCTAAATAGTTTTAATAGGGCTCCCAGAATGCACTAAATGTCCAATTATGTGGATACACCAACTCCATGTTTAGGCTCATGGTTTTGGAATGAAAAGGTGACCTCACAGTCACATTTAGAGTTGGTGTAATGTTTGAATGTTCATATAGTATTGGCAATAGAGTGAATGTTTTATATCGAGTCTAGCCATATTTACAGGTTTGTGTCAAATGGTTGCTAACTTGCATTGGAAACAGTGAAGGAGCCCAAATGATTTTAAATCACAGACAGCAGTTCATCTGGCAGCTTCCCTTCTTAGGAGAGACAACAAACTATATGCTGTATGGATTTTATGTGTAAACAACAGTAAAGCAGTTAAAGGCGCTGCACTGTGTTAGTGTCTTCTTTAGAGATCACTCTTTTTTTATGTATTTGACACGTTACTCAAACCACAAACCAAATCCAAATCAAATATGTCTGCACTGACAACTTCATGAAGCACGAAGCAACTACCAATACATTCTGCTGATGATCCCTAGCTAACAAAGTCACTAGGAAATCCAGAAAAAAAAAGGTTTTCCTTAGCAGGATGCCGTGACTTTCCTAATTAATTCCAATCAGCTCTAATTAAATCAATTATAATTAACTACAGAACCAGAAAGGCCTTAATTAGCGATTTACATGGCTGAATCATAATGATTAAAATGTGGCTACATTCCGTTAAAACTTTCTTTTATTTTACATGTTTAGACATTTATACAGCATTTCTATAGTTACATTTATGAACTAATCAGTGTACATCAAAGTATAATGTTCTTTACACTGAAATAGTGTCATCCGCATGTTGAAATTCAACTGTACAGATATATAAAAGTGTTGGATTGCAGTTTTAACTTCACCCGCAGACATAATAGTATTTATTCTGGTCTTTGATTGACCTCCAAAAGTTAACAGTACACTGAAGTAAATTGCATGAAACAGAACTAAAGAACCTTTTACCAAAACACGCTGAAGAGATTGTTACAGCTAAACTCTCCCTTTAATTTCTCTTAACACGTTTACGCCATTGCTGTTTTTTGTTTTCAGCTTCATTTTTAAACATTATTCTACTGATGAAAAGCTTCAATATTCCATTTCAAACCAACAATGGAAAACAGACAACATACCAATACACTGACTGCTTTAATTATGGTGAATAAATTAGTGACAATACTTACAAACAACGAGAAGAGAGAACACATTACTCCAGTTCTTAGACTCCTGCACTGTCCTCCAGTTTAATATGGAATTGGAGTTTCTATTTATTGTCTACATGTCTAAGAATTGTCTGGACCCAAAATATATCCGAGATGTCTTTCAGATCTGCAGGAACTAATCAGTTAGTGAAGCCCACAATTTAGAACAGAAGTATTAAAATGGTGTTTAGTCATAATGCTGCTGGAACAAGCTCCTCTTGGAACCTTTAATATGCCCCAAATTAAGCCATTTTTATGAATAAATTAAAGACATTTCATTTTTTTCAACTGCTTTAAATTGATCTGTTTCACCGTATAAAGTATGTTTTAATTTTTCTTATCCATTTTTTATTCCTGTCCTTTTAATTAATCCATTTTAATTAGTGTATGAAATGTGTGTCCACTTTATTATATTTATCTGTACTCTTATGGAGTTATTTAATTAGATCCTGCTGTGCGTTTTAATTTTTGTTTATGTGTTTTAGCTTTGTGTAGAAATAAAGTTGTTTACTTCCTAGAAATCACCTGTTTAATTATCCAACAAAAGAGTTTGCAGCCACCTAATGAGTGTCTGTGCTAATTTCTGGTTAACTGACTTCACTTCTGACAACCAACCATCTTGATGCACCTGAACACATCACCTGTGATACCTGCCTGACGTTTCTCAGGTGTTTCACTGTTTATATAAACTTTTTCACTGTTTTTAATGGTCACTGCAGGTTTGGGGATCTGCAGCTCAGATTTAAGGCCTTCAGCCTCATCAAACATAAACCAGGAGGATTAAACTTCGGATTATCTGCTCTGATGAGCTGCGGCCCCAAACGACGGAGTTAACGTTTGACATCATGTGTTTCCTGAACCAAAATTCAAGCGAAACTTCATGAACTCGCACAGGTTGTTTGACAAAACTTACCGTTGCTTTGCTGGCATGTTTCCGTTTTACTTTCCAGATGGAAAAAAACAAACAAACAAAAAAAACAAACAAACAAAAAAACGTGTTCCAGCCACTGCACGACAACGTTAATTTCAACCCCATTTCAAAAGTGCGTCTCAAGATGACAGCCGGATGTGACGTTTCTCGAGGCGCAAAACAAGATCTGACAGGAACCTTTGAAATATGTATGTGTGTAAATAAATTCAGGTAGCCAAAATCATCGCATAAAATATTACAGTTTTGGTGCCATTCTGGCTAAACACAGTATGTAAAAGAGTAAAAAGCTACAAAAAAAATAAAAAATATGTCCAGGTTTGAATTAAACTTACTGGACTCTTGAACAGCTTCTATCTGCGACTTTGAATCATCAGTCAGAAACTGCAAAATGTAAAACAGATGATTAAACTCTAAGACCAAAAAACTGTGGGATGCAAAGTAAATAGTTGAATCTCATCAGTTCAGCAACAGCTTTTAGCTGTTGATAATAGAATATTACATAAATGACTTATGTAAAACTATTGTTCACAGTATCTCAATAATTTAAACACTGTTGACTAAGTCTTTGCTGGATGTGTTAAATTTTGCATGTTATGTGTCTGCTGCATCAAATGGACACCATGTACCAATGGTCCCATGAGTCCTAGTGGAACTTATAGTAAGTTGCAGGACACAGAACAAATGTGTTTCCTACGACTGAAAAAATAGTCAATGAATATTAAATTTGTGAGTAACATTAATCACACTGGTACCTGCATAAACAGAACCAGATATGTGAGATTTGTGGAAGATAATCCAGTTTTATGGTGATATTGTGTCTCTGTGTGTTGTCGTGTTCCTTCTCACAAATATCTGGTAACACTCTTTAACAGAGCTTCACTCGCAAATTAGAGGTATGTGTTTTATTAATAAAAACATATAAGTAGGTATAACGTCTAAAAAAAATATTAAAAATGTGCCTCTTTATTATGTTTTGTTGCTTGGTCTTTGGTGCCGTGTGGATTTTGGAGTCTTTTTCAAAGTCATTTAAAGTTGATTGCAATGTTTTCTTTACAGGTTGTTTCAGTAAAGTCACCTCCATGAAGCTCTTTTCTTTGTTCCCATCATCTGGTTCTGCGGCTCTAAGCCTTTTTAAGTTTGATCCTCTACATTTTTTTCAGTTTGCAGTCTTCATCCCTCCACACTGCTGTGACAATACAGCAAAGACAAAACACTCATCACCAGTCTACGGTCTGTATGTGTCCATCTGGAAAAGAAATCGGAACAAACAGGTTGTAGGGGCAACTGGAGGCTCTTTCTCTCCCTCTCTCTCTCTTGAAATGCCTCCCAGACCTGGTGGTGTCTGTGACAGCCTCTCTCCTGGTGAGCTACCTTCCATGATGAATGGCCACCTTTCCACTCTTTATCGCCCCACTAAATCATGGGCTTACCATGCTTTTATGACCAATTTTTGCTGCTTTGTTTTACTTTCCCCCCATTTTTGAATGAAACACCAAAGGCTGGGGTTCCTTTTCTTTCTTTTTTTTTTTTTTGTACTGTACATCGGATTAATCTTTGAGGCTTTATTATTGCATTGGTATTCAGGTGGGGGTTGAAGTTCTAGCTATGTTCAAATCAAATTCCCTCAGACAAATGTGTCAGACTTTGTTTGGACTGGAGAAATGCTCCACAGAAGGTTTTTATCTAAATCTTAGTTCATACATTTGTGTTTTTCCAACCTGTATCTGTTCTGCAGCACTCCTGTGTTTTATTTCTGCTGTAATTCTGGAAAAGTATAAATTATTCATGTAAATGACCATCAGACTTGGAGCTGGTCAGAGCGCAGAGATTGACAGACGTTCAGAGTGTTGGGCAGAGAAGAGGGTCTGAGAAGAGACTGAATTCTTTTCATATGAGGTGTGATGAATTACGCGGCGATGGAGTTTGCTGTGTGTTTCTAGTCTTTGTGTGCATGTTTCTGTCTTTAAAAATCTGCACTCTGTGATGAATCCCCAAGACAGCCAATGATCTAGCTTTGCTGTTTACACACATTGGAGGCCTAAATATTTTATTTTTACAAAATATGAAACAAAATGAAAATGTAATGTTATTTTAGCTTGTAACTGTGCCAGGGTAATACTAATATTTTTAGGTTCACTCTCAAGGATAACTGGTAAAATATTCTCACCAATTCTTTTTATGTATTTCTATTGATTCTTGTGTGTTGAAGCTGTTGTAGAGTTTTCTGTAAGGCTGGCAACACTTCATTAACTGTACTACATGCTCCATTTCAACTGACTTCTTGTATACAAAACAGTAGGCGTTGGAATTGCAGTGGATACAAATCTTCATCATAGTTATTTTTGTTGTTGTTTTAATCATGGAAAACAAAAAGACCTCTTTTTCATGCGTGCATGAGTGGTTTTATAGACAAATTTAATGATGTATCTTGAGTCAAAGAAATAAAAAAGATGGTTCCTGGAGATTTAAACACAGGACATGCTGGGACGTAAGTTTAACCACTTTTCATTAAAGACAAAGAATCACAACATCCCAGCCCTACTTTTTTATTGTATTTAATTAATTCAATAATAAATCTGATAATATTACTTCTATAATGCTGATATGTGTTCATAATAAGCAGTGGACAGTGCTGACACTTTTTGATAATGTAATATAGTAATAAGACAAACAGCTATTTAGGAACACATGAATAAATATGAAGTATTTTATGCATCCATACATATACAAAACGTTGTCTAATGTTTTAAAGCTACTTTTTCAGTAAACCGATTCCTGCACAGATTTAAACTGAGCCAGGTTTGTTCAGATGTAGTGTACTCTGTCTCCCCCTAGTGAACAGAGAAAACTCCTTTCTTGTCAGCTCTCACTGATTTTCATGCGTTTGACTGACTTCCTACTGGGAACTGACATATTCAGGTAAAAAAAAAAAGAAAAGAACAACAAATTCATCAATATATTTATTATAAGTCAAAACAAAATATTTCAAATGAGAAATTTAAGTTGCAAATTTTGCTGCAGCATGTCACATTGTTCATGGTAAAACATACATGTTTGGGTTTTTTTTGCTTTCAGCTGGACAAGCTAGAATCTCATAGTCCAGAGGAAACTACTCTGCAGTCCTCTTACAACTTGGATGTTTTTATGATCTATCAATCACCTAAACAAAGCTGGAGTGCGTGAGCCACTGCCAGGGGAGGTCTGACCTGCGGCCTAGCATGACATTGAAGGAAGGAGTGCTACTCACCCAGGAAATCCCATTACACCAAAGTATGATGGATATCAGTACTGTGGAAGCTCATATGTGGTCTGACATATGATTTGTTATAATTTGTTAAAAAGGGGTGGGGGGGAGTGACAATGTTCACCTTTATCCCTGTCTGTCGCTTTTTTTTTACAACTCTGACTTATATGCCTTAAATCTATGAATACTACGTTCATCCGTGGTTTATTAGCATTTGAGAGGATGTACAGAGCAGCTACCAAGATAGCAAATTGGCCATTTTAGTGAAATTGAATGTTTAAAATTAGGTTCTACAGTGCACAAGTCTGACACAAAGGAATACTTGCATCTTGTATCTGAAAATTTACTTTCCCATTGCTTCAAAGAGAGTGAATACAACTTACTTCAAGGCGTCTATGAATAATTAATAATTTCACAGAGGTGTATTATCTTATTACGATGAATTCCACATTTAAAATAGACATTTCTTTATTTATTTGGACGGGACAGTGTATATTAATGAACATACAATCTCATAGGTTTACACAAGATTTCCGTAAATAAGCCAGATTTAGCACAAGTGCTAATTTTAATCATCTGTTGTCCCAAACGTAAAAGACAAACATACAGAGTTACAGACATATTAAAAAACAATATAGTAAAAACATGCAGACCATACGCTTTTTTTCTGACATGTAGTGACATTTCTGAAATTTCAATCTTACAGTCTTATGTTTTCTGAATCAAAGAAGCATAAATCGGCTTTGTATTTAGTAGGACTTCTGTGCTGGTTATTAACAGAGAATATGGCAGCTTGCTTGTGTGCAAAGGTGAATAACAGAGGGAAGCGTGTCGCTATCAGGCAACTAAAACACTTTTTTATCAACACCAGGGAGACAAAAAAACACAGCTATTTGTGGTAAACAAATGTCATCTGAGCCCCCCGCAGCGAGGCACGCTATTGTATCACTTACCTCAAGTCTAAAACAAAAGGTTAATCAGGCACCGTCCTCCCTCTTCTCAACAGTCTCCCACTCTGTTTGTTTGTGCTACATCACTCCTCTGTGCCATATTGATTGTCCAAGATAAGAGAATACCATGAAATTTTTCAGCTAAAATTCAATAAAACACATCCCAGCATGCGACCTTTGGACTTTTCTTTGACTTTTATTGATTTTTCTTGATCACATTTGTCTTCCTAATAAAATTTGAAAAATGAGTCATGTAGCTAACAGGTCTTTGTCACAGGTCTTATCTATATGTGGTCCTCACAGTGGGTCTCGTTTATCTGCCTCTGAACTCTCCCCTTTATATGCTTTTACTGATAAGGGAAAAAAGTAAACAGACAGTGGACCAAATTTCAGCACTAAGACATCACATGAAGTGGACCATCACTGAGCAGGCTTTTCAAGGCGCCACAAGAAGGTTGGAAGTGACATTTTAAAGAAGATTAACGCCTGTAGAGCGGATCAGGAAGGCAAAAACAAAGGCTGCCAAAAACTGTGAAGAAAGAAATGAGTTTGAACCCACACACAGGAGACTTGTGACGAAGAGGAACTGAGCTGAATACAAGATCCGGAAGTTACAGTTGATATTGGAGGAGCTTTGCATATCAAGCAGAATCAAAACCCTTCCGACCACAGAGCCTCGCCAGAACCATGAAGCTTACCGGGACTATCCTTAAACTGGAGTACACCCATTACAGCACAGACAGGGAACATTTAAACAACATGATGCTGATACCTCTACAAACTGATACAACAGGTATGATGATAACAACAAATACAGGCCTTCTGAGTGAGTCCGCAAAATGCTAAAATTACAGGATTATTCTTAGAAAGTGAACCATGTTGGAAATACATCAATCTAAATCATTATAACTGAGAAGCTATAAATAGTCGACATTGGCTATTCCTGCTTAAAAAGTGTTTTGAGTGCGATATAAATTATCAAAAACAGTTGCAAATTAATGTTTCTAATAATGTAACTAATAATTTCAGGTCTAGTTTACATTCTGATCCAGCTTCCTTCATAATCTCCCCCTCTGTCATTATTGTAATTAGGCCTCTGTTGAGCTGAATCAGGCCCTTTTCCTTGCCAGTTTAAACGAGAACGCATTACCACCAGGCTGCTTTTCAAACCCAGATAACTGCGAGGCAAATGTATTCTAATCTCTTAATTCAATCTAACTGATCTTTGACCACAGAAAGCATTTTCCTTGTTAAATCGTAATCCCTAGCTGCTTCATCTGCCTAAACTAAGCATGCAATTTGCAGACATTATAGCCTGGGGTCTGTACAGTGTGTGCATCAGTGCAGAAACGCCAAGAACACGTATTTGATGGTCAGTGCTTTTAAAGAGAGGAAACCCTGCAACAGCAATTTGGCAGGATGCAGTTTAAAGCAACATGGAGGGAGACTGAGTGCTCAATGTAAAATTAGCCAGAGGTGAGTAGTGGACTTTGGTTCGCCACTGACCTCTAACTGCTTTAATTAAATGGGGAATTTCCTCTTCCTCCTGAGTAATAACTAGCAGTGCTCCTCTGAGGTCCATGGCATTCACATAGAGGAGCGATATCACTACCTATAACCCTGTTTTTATTATCATCACACTGTTCCTGACAGACCAGTGAAAGAGTGCCCAGATAATTCTGAAGAGGTCACAAGTTCATAATCAACACCTTGTCCCCAAAGTTGTGTCGAGATTATTTCTTTTTCCATGGAGGTGGAATAAGATTTCATACATTGATGAAAGGAATCTTGAATGATCATCTCTGTCACGGTGCCTCTCAGCTCTTAACAAAGCTGATGTTCTCCGAGCTGTGTGATCTGTCTCAGAAGCTTGTGGGGTTTATTAGATTCATCTCAGACATATTTTCTTATTCACTAGCAACCAAATAAAGATTCATAGAGAATAACACTCCCCTACAATGCTGGTGTCTGTAACTATTCAAACTTTTCCTCAGGCGTGTTCACTGTATACTGTACTTTATTAGACATCTGGGACTTTTTTTATATTGTCTTCTCCCATTTAATTGGCAGATTCACCAGCGTCAGCAGCCGCTTCATCACTGTCACAGCCTGATGGAAGTAGGACTCTGTGTTCCATATGTGCAGACAGAGCCACAGGTAAACATTATGGTGCATCCAGCTGTGATGGCTGCAAGGGCTTCTTCAGGAGGAGCATTCGCAACAACCACAGTTACAGCTGTAGGTGGGTGTCATTGCAGATCCTCCTCAATGCAACAGATTATTACTCAACAACATTCTATTCATTTTATATCTAATTATCCACCAATATTCTATGATAAACAGTAAAAACAGCTCTCAGAATTCTAAAAAGGACTTGATTCGAGTGAAAGTGAGACGGTGTTACATTTATGACCCATTGAACTATAGGCTGAGATACGTCACAAATGAATATTCACCCAGAAATTGAAAATCAAACTGAAGGACTCCGCTGCTGGGACTAGTCCAGGCATGGCAACTGTAACATATTTAATGACAGAAGACGCAGAATCAGAGATGAGATTTAGCTGTAGGGTCCTTTTACTTTCCCATGGGAGCAGCTGATTGAGCCAACAGATTCCATCAAGTCTAAGCGTGTGTCCCTGACTGCAAAGTTAGACAAACAGTTCCTAAATCTCAGAATACTCAACATTTGACAGATACTAACATAGAACTGCACTAATTGTACACATCAAACTCTGTTCATATGACTTGGGGAGTACAAATGAACAAAATCTGATAAATTGTCATGAATGATGTCTCTTGAGTCTGTAGTTGTTGGGTCTGAAGACTATAAATCTGAAAGATGAAAATTTCAGAACTGCCAATTTAAAAAAAAATGATGTGAGAACCCAGACAGAACTCACCAGACCTATCTTCTCTGCTTCAGTGTAGCCACCTGAGGCTAAAGCTGCTACCAGGCTAACACACCTGATTCTGTAGACCAACTGGTGGCTGTTCAGTTGATTTGTGGGTAATGTAGTCACCAGGTTTTGGGGAAAGATGAAGAAACGTGTGGAATTAAAAGATCATATATCTGGTTCTGCTCAGTTAAAATTGATTCCAACAATCGTATAGAAGTGCAATGCAAAGTCAGAATGCTCTTTTACTGTGAAATGCTAATGATCATAAAGTAATTTACACCACATGCCTCTGTGCTTTTACATTATACATTTCTCTTAGGTTCAACAGGAAATGTATTGTGGACAAAGACAAAAGGAACCAGTGTCGTTACTGCAGACTACGGAAGTGTTTCAAGGCTGGAATGAGAAAGGAAGGTCAGATCAAATATTTTCTTTTTTCTTTTTTGTTTATCTAATCGTGTTTGCAGTGGCGTAGTGGTTAGCACTTTCGCCTTGCAGCGAGAAGATCCCTGGTTCGTGTCCCGGCTTTCCCGGGATCTTTCTGCATGGAGTTTGCATGTTCTCCCTGTGCATGCGTGGGTTTTCTCCGGGTACTCCGGCTTCCTCCCACAGTCCAAAAATATGCTGAGGTTAATTGATCATTCTAAATTGCCTGTAGGTGTGAATGTGTGAGTGCTTGTTTGTCTTTGTATGTAGCCCTGCGACAGACTGGCGACCTGTCTAGGGTGTCCCCTGCCTTCGCCCAAGTCAGCTGGGATAGACTCCAGCCCCCCCCCGCGACCCTAATGAGGATTAAGCGGTGTATAGATAATGGATGGATAATTGTGTTTGCCTGTAGTTTATTAGTTTTTTCCAAAATGTCAATGAACGACCACTGCCTTCAGAAATGTATACAATAAAAATACCACGTATGCAGTGAAAACTTCCCTCTTGAGTCATTTATTGAAGCTCTAAAAACTCCTCTCTGTCTGTTAGTTACGTGTTGTTTTTTTTTTTTTTACATAAAAATAATCCCCTCTTACCTCAGGATGACTCATAACTACACTGTTGTTTCCTCGAGGATTCACAGATTTGTAAAGTCCTCTTCCCTCTTTTTCCACTCACACAGAAATCTATTTACATGAAGAATAATAATACGGAAAGCTTCACCATGCAAGCTGAACCCTTAGGTTTGTTACTTATGAAACCCTGGGAGTCTTAATCTGTGTTTTTGAGATTGTCATCAGTATACTGCAGCTGCAAGGTGGAAATGTTCAGCCATGGCACTGGCTGGTTATTTTGCTCCAGATGTGTCTTCCATCATGTAAACTTGTTACACCCAGCCTAGGGGTCACTGAATGTAACATGAAAATGTCATCCTGTTGGGGCCTCAAGCAGCACACACCACAGATTTTTCCACGAAATCAATAATTTATTTTCCAAAAGAGATTATAAACAAAGGTTGTATTAAACAAACTACAAGTATGTATGAGCTGAAGTCAAAACAAACAAAACTACGCTAAACTTCCCGAAAACGAGAGGAACGAAAGAAACAAAAGATAGCAGCTCGATCCCTTCTCTTACAAATAAACTTGGGTTGTTAAACAAAGAACTAAGGAGTGGATGGACTGTGCTGCTGTGTGCTGGTTGGGACTCCGCGCAATGACTCGCTCATCTGGTTCCCTCGCTCTCTGACCCCCGGAAGCGACGTCATCTTTGCGCTTTTTATGTCCGTCCTCGTGGTAGACCGAGCCAATCCGGCGCCGACTCATCAATGTGACGTCCAATCCTGGCAGTGGTGCGGCGCAGCTATTTTTACATATTGGATTAGCTAAATATAAAGACACACAGAGCGCAGAAAAAAAACAACCTCATACGAACGAAGTCGTAAAACCCCCTTCCCCAAGAATTAAATACCCCCCTAAAGTATTTAATTCAAATAGGACCTAGACAAAGTGTCAGCCAATACATTTTCACTACCCTTCTTATGTAAAATCTGCAAATTAAAATCCTGCAACAACAGAGACCAACGCATGAGCCTCTGGTTGGAATTTCTCATCCTAGAGAGAAACACTAGAGGATTATGGTGCGTAAAAACCTGAACTGTTTGTGAGCTAGAACCTAGATAAAGTTCTGCAGGGCGAGCAGCAAGGCCAGTGCTTCCTTTTCTATGGTACTATAATGTACCTTACGCTTTTTATGTCCGTCCTCGTGGTAGACCGAGCCAATCCGGTGCCGACTCATCAACGTGACGTCCAATCCTGGCAGTGGTGCGGCGCAGCTGTATTTACATATTGGATTAGCTAAATATAAAGACACAGAGCGCAGAAAAAAAAAACAACCTCATACGAACGAAGTCGTAAAACCCCCTTCCCCAAGAATTAAATACGCCTCTAAGGTATTTAATTCAAATAGGACCTAGACAAAGTGTCAGCCAATACATTTTCACTACCCTTCTTATGTAAAATCTGCAAATTAAAATCCTGCAACAAAAGAGACCAACGCATGAGCCTCTGGTTGGAATTTCTCATCCTAGAGAGAAATACTAGAGGATTATGGTCCGTAAAAACCTGAACTGTTTGTGAGCTAGAACCTAGATAAACTTCAAAGTTCTGCAGGGCGAGCAGCAAGGCCAGTGCTTCCTTTTCTATGGTACTATAATGTACCTGATGCTTGTTGAACTTTTTAGAAAAGTAGCAGATGGGATGGTCGAGCTTCTGGTCGTCTTCCTGCAGGAGAACAGCGCCTGCGCCCCACACACTAGCATCCACCTCCAACTTAAAAGGACGCGCAAAATCGGGCGCAGCAAGAACAGGAGCGCTACATAATAGAGCTTTGGCTGACTCAAAAGCAGCTTGACAAGCGGGGGTCCACACAAAATTCCTTAACGGACTAACTAGTGCAGTAAGAGGAGCGACAACCTCCGAAAAATTTCTGCAGAATCCTCGATAGTACCCACACATACCAAGAAAACGGCGCAAAGCTCGTTTCTACTGAGGAACAGGGAACTCTACTACAGCCTGCACCTTGGCTGTTACTGGACGAACCTGGCCCTGACCCACCTGTTTCCCCAGATAAGTCACAGTTCCTTTCCCAAATTCACATTTTGTGAGGTTAAGAGTGAGAGATGCCTCTCCTAAACGACTAAATATCTCAGATAACGTCTTCAGATGCTCTGACCATGTGGAGGAATAAGCCACTACATCATCCAGATATGCCTCACAGTTTTTCACTCCAGCCAGAACTACATGTATAAGACGCTGGAAAGTAGCGGGAGCGTTTCTCAACCCAAATGGCATAACAGTGTACTGGAGGAAAGCATCAGGAGTAACAAATGCGGATATTTCTGAAGCACGGGGCGTTAACGGAACCTGCCAGTAGCCTTTTAGAAGGTCCAGTTTGGTCACAAATCTGGCAGAACCCACCCGGTCTACACAATCCTCCATCCGTGGCAACGGATAGGAGTCTGGTTTGGTGACTGCATTTACCTTTCGGTAATCATTACAAAAACGAGGAGTGTTGTCTGGTTTCGGAACCATGGAGAGCTCCATGCGCTGATGCTGGGGACAGCTAACCCATGTTCCACAAGATGCTCACCTCCTGCTGCATTAGGGCCCGTTTAGTCGGATTAACCCTGTATGCATGTTGTTTGATAGGAGGATGACTCTGTGCATCAATATCATGGAACAACACAGACGTTTGACGAGGATGATCCGAAAAGAGGAGTAAATTGTCCTCTATCAATTGAATAATGTCAGCTCTAGCTGACTCACAAATACGATAGAAACGACTCTAAATCACTCGGCACCTCTGAGTTTCGCAGACGAGCGACTGGCATTAGACCACTTTTTTCTTCTAAGCCGTCAACAGACACACTATACTGTGGAGGAGCTTCATAAACGACAACCACGGGAGCATCAGAAGGTGGCACAGGGGGGTTATCTCTGGAAAAATATCGCTTCAACATGTTAATATGACACACACGAGTTTTTCTTCTTCGATCAGGAGTTTTAATAACATAATCTGTGTCACTTATCTTACGTTCCACTACGTATGGACCACTGAACCGACACTGCAGACTGGATCCGGGCAGCGGCAGCAGCACCAAGACTTGGTCACCTGGCTGGAAAACTCTCAGAACAAACTTTTTGTCAAAATGACGCTTCATCTTTGATTGAGCCTGCGTTAGGTTTTCCTGCACCAGCTTGCAAACATGGTGGAGACGCTCACGAAAAGTACTGACATAATCTAGTACATTATACTCACTCTGAGGAGAATCTGACAGCCATCTTTCCTTAAGAAGATGCAAAGGACCAGGCACAGTGTGGCCGAAAACTAGCTCACAAGGACTGAAACCTAAGGATTCCTGTGGAGTTTCACGCACAGCAAACATGAGTAAAGGCAGCCCCTCATCCCAGTCTCTCTCAGTCTCCAAGCTGAATTTACGCAGCATGGACTTCAGTGTTTGATGGAACCTTTCTAAAGCACCCTGAGACTCTGGATGGTAAGGACTGGATGTCTGATGCTTAATGTTTAACTCTTTTACTACCTGAGGGAACAGTTTTGACATGAAGTTGCTTCCTTGGTCAGTTTGAATTTCTTTTGGAAGACCAAATGTTGAAAAAAACTGTATCAGAGCTTTAACAATAGGTTTAGCTTTTAGCGTGCGTAAAGGAATCGCCTGAGGGTAGCGAGTAGCAGCACACAGAATTGTTAAAATATACTGATGCCCAGATTTGGTTTTTGGCAAAGGCCCCACACAGTCCAGCAACACACGTTCAAATGGTTCCCCAAGCACAGGAATAGGATGCAACGGTGCTGGCGGAACAGGCTGATTTGGTTTTCCTGCTAGATGACATGTGTGACATGATCGGCAGTATTTGGCCACGTCGGTTTTTAAACCAGGCCAAAAGAAATTGCGCAACACACGCTGATAAGTTTTCTTAACACCCAAATGACCTGCTAAACAGGAATCGTGTGCGATGCTGAGAACCTGAGGGCGATATTCCTTTGGCACGACCACCTGATTAACAACACGTAATTCATCAGAGTCAGGACTCCACTTCCTCATCAGAACTCCATTATCTATAAAGAAAACAGGAGATGTGCTGTCAGTAGCGAATACAGAAGAAAAACACAGAGTTAGCGATGGATCATGTTTCTGAGCAGTGATCAACATGTCACGGTTCACATTCACAGTTAATTCTGCGTCACTAGGGAACAGAGATGTGTCATTTTTACAGTTGGACTTATTTTCAGTTTTTACAATTTTGTCAGTCACATCAGATTTCTCATCTAACTTAGTCATGAATGACTCAGACAAATTCACAATTTCACCCAGTTTACGAGCCTGTGCGCGCGTAACAGCGCACACAGGGAACAGATGTGGTTCAGAGGTCAGCAGGAGTGGCCGAGGACGAGGCGGGCACCGGAACATCGGTAACCACGGGGTGAGGAAAAACGTTTCCTCCAGCCAGATCGTTTCCTAAAAGGAACGAGACACCATCGATTGGCAACCCAATACCCCACACTAACACATCAGAACCACACGAAGTCTCGATGGACAGTGGCAGGACATCACTTAACATCATCGAATGATAGGCTGCCGTATCACGGAGAATTTTTATCGGTACTTTTTCTTTTCCCTCTCCGGTCACAGAAATAAAGCCCTCTGTAACGAACGGCTGAAAACGAGCATCAACGTCCGAGACTTTGCTTTCAGAATGCACAGAACGCACTTCAGGAGAAGTCACAGTTTTTATTAGACAAACGCCAGCGGGCGGTTTGTTAGGTTTAGACTGACCTTTCTTTTTCAGAGCAGGACAGACTGCGATTAAATGACCCGACTCATGGCAGTAATAACACTGGCGGCTGTCACCGGCAACCGTGGGAATATTTCTCCGCGCAAGCTTCGGTGATCGGTTTCTCCGTTCATACACAACATTTGGTCCACGAGATGACTGTAGAGAAAATACACTTTTATGAGTCAAAATAAAGTTTGCACTGCAGCAACAAGGACCAGAATTCTGTGGGCCATTTTAAAGCAGCAGCTATGCGCTCGAAAGCGCTGAAATAAGAATCGACTTCAGATTCACGAAACGGAGGAACTAATGCAATGTGCTTGCTCATGTCAAACCCACCTGATGACACAGATGCAGCACTTTGACTGGACACTGACGGGTGAGCTGCAGGCTGGTCCCGCTCCAGTTCCAGAGCTCGGATGCGGAGATGCATCGCCTGCACTTCCAGCTGTCGGTTTCTCACCTCAGCTTCTTTAATTGCCAGAGTTAGGCGGAGATCACTCTGTAGCCAAACCTACCAGAGAACCAGCGGCCGGTTTGTGATCCAGACCAGCAGGGGATTCACCGGGAACCTCAGGCTCCGCTGCATCCACCTGCAGCGGCGTCTTACTCTGCCAGCTGTAGCAGGAAGCACACCTGTGTCCACCAGCTGTTGAGACAAGACAGTCTGCATCTCTGCTTTGCGGGCATTAGCAGACACACCAAGATTAAAATGACCAGCAATAATTAATAAGTCTGTCTTCCTACAGTTGTCAAATTTTTCCCACGAGGGACTATCAGCGAACTCTTCAATGGAGAAATCAGCCATTCTCCCCCCTAATTCCTCCCATACACAGAAAAATGCCAACCAGGAAAAAATACTCACCTAACTAAGCGAAAAAAAGCAACGGACGAGCCCCCAATTCATGTTACACCCAGCACTGAATGTAACATGAAAATGTCATTCTGTTGGGGCCTCAAGCAGCACACACCACAGATTTTTCCAACGAAATCAATAATTTATTTTCCAAAAGCGAATATAAACAAAGGTTGTATTAAACAAAGTAAAAGTATGGATGAGCTGAAGTCAAAACAAATAAAACTACGCTAAACTACGCTAAACTCGCCCATCTGGTTCCCTCGCTCTCTGACCCCCGGAAGCGACGTCATCTTTCCGCTTTTTATGTCCGTCCTCGTGGTAGACCGAGCCAATCAGGCGCCGACGCGTCAACGTGACGTCCAATCCTGGCAGTGGTGCGGCGCAGCTATATTTACATATTGGATTAGCTAAATATAAAGACACACAGAGCGCAGAAAAAAAACAACCTCACACGAACGAAGTTCTAACACCCCCTTCCCCAAGAATTAAATACCCCCCCTAAGGTATTTAATTCAAATAGGACCTAGACAAAGTGTCAGCCAATACATTTTCACTACCCTTCTTATGTAAAATCTGCAAATTAAAATCCTGCAACAAAAGAGACCAACGCATGAGCCTCTGGTTGGAATTTCTCATCCTGGAGAGAAACACTAGAGGATTATGGTGCGTAAAAACCTGAACTGTTTGTGAGCTAGAACCTAGATAAAGTTCTGCAGGGCGAGCAGCAAGGCCAGTGCTTCCTTTTCTATGGTACTATAATGTACCTTACGCTTTTTATGTCCGTCCTCGTGGTAGACCGAGCCAATCCGGCGCCGACTCATCAACGTGACGTCCAATCCGGGCAGTGGTGCGGCGCAGCTGTATTTACATATTGGATTAGCTAAATATAAAGACACACAGAGCGCAGAAAAAAAACAACCTCATACGAACGAAGTCGTAACAAGTTATAAACTTGATTTTCACTTGAAGATGTCTTTAAAACATGTCATGTCTACTTTTAGGAAGAAAACAAAGGGATCAATAAAAGAAAAAAATGTACCTTTCCAGAGAAACAATGAGCATGTCACCATTAATTTTCATGGACATGTTTGTGTACTGTGTACAGCATTGCCCAATCTTTCACTGACTCCCACAGATAAGCCGAGAGAAGAAGATGCAATCAGAAGTTCCCAGCCCCTGCACATGAATAATTAACATGCCTGAGCATGGGCAAATATTTGCTCTGCATTTTTCAGGAACGATGTTGCTCACAACCCCTCGAAGTGAAGGCCAGGGGTGCAAATTGAAATGTTTACTTCACTAATTTGCCTGATTTGCATAACATACTGCAATATCACTTTCAAATTAAGCCACAAGTAGAGCTGAAGCAGGAACACATAAGTTAAATGGGACTCCAACGCTCTGTCACTTCATACTTGACCTCTGAGAAAGCTCCCTGTAGCTGTTTACTCCAAATCCAGACTTAACTGATGTTTCACAGAAGATTCATTTGTGACATTGTCATGCAGAACCATGTCAGCGAAGCACAGAGGGACCCTGCTGCTCCTTCTCCTCCTCTGGTTTGATTAATGTGCTCCTGATTGGTTGCTGAGAGGACACCTCTGATGACTGATTACTGTGACACTTGGTCGTGTTGTCTGACTTTGTAGAGCCATATTGGAATCTGTCCGAGGGCATCCAGATTGCTCTGTTTCTAATGACTCTCGCAGGCGGGTCATCAACATGTGTTGACATCTCCTCTACTAAACATAATCTATACCAGAAAGCATCCCAATATTCACGTCAACTTTTTCTTTTTTGTCAGTGGCAAATGTAAGAAGTTGTTGACAACAGAATGTCGAATTAAAATATACTAAATGGAGGTCTGCATAGCTGGATTAAAGCTTTACCTTTAACAACTTTGCTTCAATATATGGCTTGAACAAGTGCATTAAAAAAAGTTTCTGCTACATTTCTCATCTTCTCTGTGTCTGCAAGCTTTTTAAAAAAAATTTTTAGCAAGGAGAAACCTTGAGTCAATGGGTAAAGAAGAGAGAAAGAAATTAAAAAGAGGAAGGAAAAGGGAGAAATAATGTTACAGATTCTTTTCATCAGTATCTAATATAAAGTATAAAAAATCTATGATAATTCTGTTGTTAGCATTTCCTTAAACATTATACCAATTTCTATCACATTGCATCAGCTTTCCATGTATTTCATATTAAAGAATGTGACAGCTAATTACACCATACTTCTTGCCACCCTGAAAGAGATTCATTTAAATATGCGAACGGAAGGAGACTTCAGCTCCCCCTCAAAATATGAATTTTTGTTTAATTTCTGCCTCATTTCATACATAGACAACATTTGGCATGGCTAATATTGGCATGAACGACTTCAATGTCCCAGAGGATAGAGGGAGGCTGTTTCTCCCAGGCTGTGTTTGCCCCCGAGGAGAGTTTTTCTTTTCTTTTTTTTTCAAAGTGCAGGACTGATGTCTGGAGAAGCCAAGAAACTTCTCTGATGGTTCTTTTCCTCTCTTTAATCTCCAGCCGTTCAGAATGAGAGAGACTGCACCAACACTCACAGAGCCAAAGGACAGACAGTGGGTACTCTGTCCATCAGTGTGCTGCTGCAGGCCGAGGCCAGTGTGCAACAGGTAATCAGCTGCTGTTTAAGATCTCAGACACAAAATTCAGTGCCGAAAATGAACATTTATATCACCCATGCCTGCCAAATGATCCCTTCTCTGCTTCTGAAAATCATGTAGACGAAGGTCAGAGATGGAAAGGACTCAGGTTACATTTTAGACAGACCCGCTGTGGGCTGGATTCAGTTACTCCTTCAGAAATGACAAAATTGCAGAGGGACCTCATCTAATCATGGCCCATTTATTGCACCACTAGGTCTGGGATTGAGCGCTGTTACCTTCAAATGCATAATAATAACCAGATACATGTAAAAGGAAGGAACAGAGATGAACTACTGCAGTATACGTTGCTATACTGCGTTTTCAAATAGAACATCGTATGTCCATCCAGCATTGTTTTATACCTGAACCATACAAAAGGGAAAAACAAAAAAACCTCTTCCTGCCTTGTCTTGTTTGAATTTTCACAGCTCTCCCAGTGCTAAAGCACTCGTGCACCCAGCAGCATTATCACCTTCCTCATCCCCTATTTATCTCCTTTGCCACACACACACTCTTATACCTTATCTGGGCTTCATTTCCACGTTGCCACATCACCTGAGCTCACCGTGAACTCACATTTTGCTTTGTTCCTCTCAGATCCCAGCGCTGCTCTCACCTAGGAGTCATGACATCAACGCCAAGAAGACAGCCTGCGTGGGAGACGTGTTTGAGTCCATGAAGCAGCAACTCCTCCTGCTGGTGGAGTGGGCAAAACACATACCAGAGTTCTGCAGTCTCCCGATAGACGACAGGGTACAAAGAGGGCTGAACACCTCAATAACCTCTTATGCTTGCACCTGACACATACCTGTTAAGTGACAACATCTGACTTTTTAACTTGGACAGAATGAGGACTTTTACATTTCTCAATTCAGGTTGATGCTTGGGATAACTGTCAACTTGAATTTCTCTGCCGTATATGATATGAAGCCTGTGTACGTGTGTTTGCAGGTAACCCTGCTACGAACCCACTCTGCAGAACATCTTATTCTAGGTGCAGCAAGACGCTCACTGCCTTGCGACAATCTCATTCTACTAGGTAGGATGGGTGTAAGTCTCAGGATTTATTTCAGGTATTGCGTGTATCTGCATTAATCCTCATGCTAAAACAGCTTCTATATGAATGGATGTGTTTATGGAGCAGGCAATGACTTTGTGATCCCCATGAGTGGTGCAGAGGTTGAGGTGTCCAGAGTGGCTTTCAGAATCCAAGAGGAGCTGGTCAAACCTCTCAGAGACCTGGACATCACAGACCAAGAGTTTGCTTGCCTCCGAACTATTGTCTTCTTCGCTCCAGGTCAGTCTGTGAGACGATAACTGTGGATTACAATTTCTGCTCTGCTTTTTCACATCACCCTTGCACCGGACTTTTTTCAATCTTCTGTTTATTTTTTTGGCATTTTTTCATGTCTAGTTTAGTCTGAGTGCTCTGGCTTCACTGTGTTTCAGGAAGATTTTCTAATAATATCAAGATGTGGTGAAGTTCTTGGCAGTCGGGCAGAGGTGACTGCCTGCTGAACTGAATGGTCCATTTACCTGAGGCAGCTGCAGTAAAGCCAGACTTGACGACCAAAGAACCCGAGCACTGACTTGGCAAACTGATTCGATCCTGCCCAGTAACAACAGACACTAAAACCTCAGTTAAAAACAGAAATATTAGTCAGAGATCCTTTCAGCCATCCATTTTAATTTTTTTATTTTACTTGCTGCAAAAAATCCTGTCCTATTTTGTTATAGGGTCAGTTGTGACTATCATGTTATACCTGTCATATCTCATACATTGTTTCTTCCATCCATCCATCATCACACCACTTCATCCTCATTAAGGTCCCTAGCCCAGCTGACTGAGGGTGAAGACAGGGGACACCTGGACAGGTCACCAGTCTATCACAGGGCTACACACAGAGACACAAACAATCACACTCACATTCACACCTACGGACAATTTAGAATCACCAACTAACCTCAGCATGTTTTCAGACTGTGGGAAGAAGCCGGAGTACCTGGACAAAACCCACGCAGACTTCTAGCTGTGACACAACAGTGCTAATCACTGAGTCACTGTGCAGCCGTCATTGTTTCTTCATGCTGCAAAATACAAATTAGTGTATGTTTTGCAATCAAGACCTCTAGAAAGAAGTTGATTAATATGAAAAAAAAATGAAGAAACGTCTCTTTTCTGACTGCCAGAACCAGTAATGGATTTTCCACAAATAAAAAAGATATATAGATAGAATAAAAGCAGTTTTGATCCAGTCGTGAATTTTGGTGTTCAGTGTAATGTCATTTTATTTGCTTTGATATAAGATGGACTAAAGTAACTCACTTTATTTACAGAATGGCATTAGACTGTTCTCTATGTTTTCTTTTTGAATCAATGTCAGTAAACAAAACACTGATTATAGTCAATAAGTTTGAGAAAATACGTTACTAGAAAGTAACACTGGGATCGAAGCTGTAATTGATTAAAAGATTTCTAGCTGCAAGAAAACTTCAATAAAAAATCTGGCTAAAAGGAGCAAAATATAGCTTGGTACTGCTGTATCGCCTTTTTTCCCTGTTTTCCTTGCCACTGTCACCTTAGGGCTTGCTCTGGGGGTCAGGCATATGGGTTCTGTAAAGTGTCTTGAGACAATTTGACCTGTAATTGGCGCTATATATATATATATATATATATATATATATATATATATATATATTATATATATATATATATATATATATATATATATATATATATATATATATATATATATATATATATATATATATATATATATATATATATATATATATAAATAAATAAAATTGAATTGAATAATTTTCACATATCAGTAGCAAGAGTTGATGTATTGTAATAAAATCTCATTTTAATAAGTAAAACTAACATTACAGTGGGATTGCTAAAATGGAGCCTCGATCTTGCTCCCTTCATCAAAAAAAGCGGTTTAATATATAAAAAATAATATTTTTGTGAAATGATAATATATTGAATAAGCTTTATATCATTATTATTTATATTATCTCTCTGTTTCTCATCCAACAATCATATTCTTATTTGATGATCATATTGCAGTGTAATGGATATCGTCCTTGTCTTTTTTCAGTTAATGTTAACAGTTTCCTGACAAACATTTGCTGCTTTCTATATTTAGTGTACTGCCTCATATTATACCTACAGTATGTCCTCTTACTTCTGTCTCTCAGACTGTCTGGGGCTGGAGAGTCCTCAGGTGGTTCGACATCTGCGTTTCCAGGCCCACCTTCTGCTTGAAGAGGCAACCTGTGAGCAGCGGGGAAGGTTCGGGGAGCTGCTACTGATCCTGCCTCCCCTGCAGAGCGTTGCCTGGCAGATGGTGGAGACTCTCCACTTGGCAAAGCTGCTGGGTGAAGCTAGGATGGACAGCCTGCTGCTGGAGATGCTGCTGGGAGAGGGAACCAAAACAGGAGATGGACTGTGTTCAGGTAGGAGACACAGCTACAGATGTTAGTCACAAGAAATTGTAAACTCAGGGATCCAGAAATGAAATTTTGTATGTTAGGTTCAGTTTTCCGCTCTTTTTCTCTTCCCACAGGCAATGATCAAACTCAAGAGCAGCATAATGACCAAAGAGCCTCATCTAGTAACCTCACCTCTGTGATCTCTCATGTTTCAACATGTGAGCACTGACAAATCAAGCCATCACAACTGTTTTGTATAGAACTGAGCATATTTTCATAGCTCTCACCTAAAATTACCATCTATGGAATAAATATTACATTATAGTTGCTGAACCCAACACTAATGCCTGTCTGTCTCACACAGCTCTTGCAAATACCCTCTCTGCTGCCCACACAGACTGGCACTGAGGTGTACAGACATGGAGAAGCTGCCAGTGTGCCCACCACATACCAGAGGCACCTGTCCACACCAAAAAACACCTCAGGAACATCTCAACTGAACCAAGGACCAGAGAGCTTGAGCCAAAAAACACAGACCAACACATAAACAATCAGTTGTATATATAGAATACCTTACACACAAATACTGACAAACACAATTTCCTACCACTTTGAAAAAAGGGTTGTTTTCTTGGACGACAAGAGTAATTCTGCAATCATTCTTCATTTAATAATGCGTCTTTTTTAATCCAGTTTTCCTCATTTGTCTGAGAAAGGTCACATTTTGAATTCGTTGACCAACAGCATTCAACATGTTGCAAGATGCCACTAAATCTGGACAGAGTGTATACGAAAAGCTGCTGGTATGAGCAAATAGGTGAACGCTACCCTGAAGTATAAGGAAGAGAGAATTTCTTGAAGCTAACATGTAGTGTGCCTGAATTCTGCTCTGAGCTCAGGTGCAAGTCCCAGTATTTGTCAGCAGAGGGCACAAAAAGCCTGTTCTGAAACACATTTGCTGGCCCTGACAGACAAGACTTCACTCATGTGGTCAAATATTATCATGTAAATGAATTTTAAAAATACATTTCAAATAACAGTTTCAGGTTTGTAATCTTGTAACCCCCAAGAATCAAGACATTGTAGAGAGGACAGAACCTGAAGTGTTTCCTCCAAGAATACTTGTTCTGGAAACTGTGTGATGAACCCTTAATGTTATTATTGAATGGTCTGATGTGATGAGGGATGAGGGGACCATACAGAAGCTGAGAATCACTGCAGTGACTCAGTGGAGCTTGATGATGAAAGCATAGGGCATCAACCGAATTAAGCCCTTTTTCCTTGTTCTCGCAACGTTGTTTGTTTTCATATCTTAATTGCCGAATCCCTATAAAAACAAAGAAAGAAATCCATCCATTATTCTCCCCCAAAGCCATGGGCAACCAAATTCACAACAGAGGGTATAATCTAAACAAAATATTGGATGTAAATTCCTCCGTTCTAAAGACTGAGAATTAAGGCTTTCTTTAAAAACAATACCAATGCATCATAGAAATTAGGTTAGCATAATAGTGACGTGTTCTTTTTCCATTTGAGGCAGTATCAATATCTGATGTTGAAAGAAGTTATATAAAACATTATATAATAAAGCTAATGCAATTAGAGTAGAAGAAAAGCCTCTTCACCACAGACACCAAACATCTTCTGAACATTTACATTTCCCTGACAGCCTATAGAGTTTGTACTTGGCTGCACTCTGTTCGGCACAGACAGCACATGAGCTCATACACAGCAGTAAGATTCACTGCAGCGGAGACACATAAGAAAGAAAGAAACGTGGTTGCAGCACCTTGTGAGGGACAGTATGGGTAGATTGGTTAAAATGCACAGTGATTTTCATGTTAAAGCAAAAAAAAAAGCCAATAAAATTCTGAAAATATTTTCTGAGAAAGTTTATCATGTGTTCAGATGTTAAAATGCTCTTCCTTGATGTTGGATTGACCTTCTTTGCATATTCTCTGGTTCACTCCTACAATCCAAAGACATGGAATTTAGAGATTGTAAAAAAAAAAAAGAACCAAACTACAGAACTGCACTGACCTCAAAACATTTCCTTATCATAGAAAGAATAAACACACTAAGAGCCGTAATTGGATGAATCACTGACTGGAGATGACCGTTTCCCTGACCTAAATGAACACATTTTTCCACCCTTTTATTTAGTTTGTGCACTAACTGAAAATTACAATTAAAAAGCTGCCATAACTGTGAACACACAGTAAAGGAATGTATCATGTGCTGTGTCTAATGGATAATTACCTAAAGATGATTTTCCCTGATGGATGACGTGATAGTGACTATTGAAGAAAAGTGACTGCAGAGCTGCATTCTCATCTGCTGCCCTAAATTTATGTGACGCTCCAACCCTACTGTCAGGTGCAACAACTTTTCTTTGTTCTCAGATTCTTTCTGTATGAAAAACTATTTTTAAATCCTTGGACCAAATCTTCTTGACCTACTGACTGCAAAATCTGTGGTGACCTGCATTCACTATCAGCAGTAGTGGACGGACTGAGAGATAAACTATTTTATCCTGTAGAAGGAAACTTGGAAACAAAAACTCTACTGGAAAAGTGTGCAAATGGGCATTCCCTCTGTAAATGCTCCACTAGATCCTAGTTTTTCACACCACAAAAAGGGCAGCATGGTATGACATGTCAACCCAGACAAGGTTCCTTTGAGAAATGATATATAATGTCAGTCGGACTAAATCAACAAATACATGTCATACCTTCGGTGCCTGAGAATGACACAGTCAATTGCTCCATTACATCTATCTTAGGGGTGTCAAACTCATTTTAGTTCAGGGGCCACATTCAGCCCAATTTGATCTCAAGTGTTCCAGATCAGTAAAATCACAGAATTTTAACCTATAAATAACCACAACATCAAATTTATACTTTGTTTCAGTGCAAAAATGTTGACATTTAAGGAACTATCTTTTTACAAAGCATCATGAACAACCTGAAATTTCTTAAGAAAAATAAATTCAATTTCAACAACATTATACTCATTTACACGTTACACTTTACAACTTACAGATCAGAGTGTCTACAAAGGAACAAAGCATTTAGTCTCAGGCATCTGGAACTGAACAATGTAGTATTTTACTTTATGATCAAAGTGACGAAAGTCAGACAAAAAAAGACAAAATACAACAAAAACAAGACAAAATGCTACAAAAATGAGACAAAATGACAAAAACAAGACACAAAAAGAGAAAAGCGAGAAACAAAACGACAAAAAATGAGACAACACAAGCGAGACAAAAAAACACAAAATGGCAAAAACGACACACAAGAGTAAAGCAAAACACAAAATGACAAAAATAAGGCAAAAAACACAAGCGAGACAAAAATGAAATACAAAACGACAAAAACATGAGACAGACGACAAAAGTCAGACAAAAAAGACAAAAAACAATAAAAACAAGACAAAATATTACAAAAACAAGACACAGAATGACAAACGAACTATGAGCAATCTAGTATTTTACTTTATTATCAAAACAACTTGTCAGGGTCTTAAAATTGTTTTTAAATCTATAGTTTTACAAATTTACAAATTGCAGTTAATGTCTTCTCTGTAATTTTTACATGTTACAAAACTGGCCAGATTGCAGGCCAGATTGGACCCTCTGGAGGGCTGGTTTTGGCCCTCCAGAGTTTGACACCCCTGATCTATCTGAACAGTCAAATACTTAGTAATGGATTGTTGACAATTGCTAAAAGATGTCATTGCTCTCTGTCTTACTAAACGCTCCTCAGATCACAAAACACATGCTGCTTACTCACCCTGCACTAACACTCTCATCCACTCAAACAGTTAATAAGGCTTTTAAACGGGAACACGAGATAGCTGGAAATGAGGTCCTTGTCATACTCTGGTTTCACTGTTTGTCACTGTTAGGAGGTTCGACAGTGACACTGCTGTGATGTCAGTTTCCTTCCCAGGGGCCTGCTGTGAGGCAGCCTATTGATCTGTCAGGCTCAGCAGAGAGTGCAGTGATGAACACTGGTTCTCAGCTGTCAGTGGAGGGAGTCCAGAGGCAGGGCTTTTGTCTGCACTAATGCTTTTCTTTTCCACAACAATATGAAAACTCCTTATATTAGTAGTTCTTTTCAACCAGGAGGCTGCCAGATATCTTAGAGCTTCTTGGATTTCTGCTGGAGTATAAATATTGTCCAAATGCTGGCTGAGGACCTGCTTGATTCTCTCCACTTCTGGCCATGATGGGCTTCGCTCTGCCACAGTATTATTTGATTATGCTGGTGTGGAAAGGCAGTAGGGAAACACTGACATCATCAGATCAAAGGCTGTTAAAATCAAATTTGCTTCTGTCCAAGTTTTGGAATCTTATATTAAACCTAAAAGAATTTCTGAACGTTGACGATACGAACCACATGAGATGAGATCGTGGTAAACGGTATGCAAATCACTTAAAAACTATTTTTCAAAACATACTGAGAATAGAATAAAAGAAAGAATGAGAGACCACCGTGGTCACTCACATTTTCAAAGCATTGTGAAGAAACACTCCCACAGCTTGCAAAAGCAATGGAACATATTTTACACACATTGGCTGAGTACCCGTTGTTGCTGTTTTCAAAGATTCAAGGCTGTAAAACTTCCTTTCTATCTCGAGGGTGTTCTCCTTCTTGAAAAATTATATTCCTTACGGGAAATCACATGACCTGTAGAAAAGGTCTGTTAATCTAAAAGGGAAGTCTGTCTTTTTTAAATGGAACAATGTTGCCATTTTATTTTGTTTTATTTGTTAGAAAATTGGATTTTCTTTGGGACTTGCAGGAAAGTCTAGGTTCTAACAGCAAATTAAAGTCAGTTTTCATAAGATGCAGTTCTGCATTACTTACTAAACTGATCTAATTACCTTTATTCATTTATTTTACAGGGACAGTGCTCACTGATCAACACCACAGTTAGCTCTGTAGACTCGTTTTCATTTATTGAAATGAGACAAAACTACAGTGATCCAAATAATAGTGTTTGGAGACCAAAAAGGGAGGAATAGAGACTGAGCAACAGAAATAATGGATCAACCACTAGAAGACTGAAATCTTTGTAGGTCAGGAGGAAGAGGAGTTTTGTTTGTTTTCTTGTTTTACACCCACAAAGTCAGGAAACATGGAAAGACACCCATGAGTAGGATAAGACCCGATGCTGCAAAAACACAAACATCACTTCTATGATTTACAGGGATTTTCCATATTCACGCCCACACTTCTTCCTCTGCCTCACTGTATAACTCCTAAGAAGACATCAAGAATCACCTCAACTGAGATACACTGAATGAACATTTACCACTACCTGGTATTTTCATTTCCAACTTAATGACGCACTGATCTGACATTGGATAATTTCCAAATGGCCACAAAAGTGCTCATTTTGCAGCAGTGCTTTAGAGCTTGTTGCAGTTCTTGCATCAATATATTAGCATTGCAAAGGATCCTACACATCCATCAAATAATTAACATTAAGTAAGAAAAGGCTGCATGTAACTTTCTGTCCAGTCAGGCCAGTGAACTTCACCATCCAGATGTTTTCGCTGCCCCCTCAGGTAGCAGAAACAGACAGCAGTCTTCTTTGTATTATGGATTTACAACTAGAAACTGCTTCACCTAAATATAGCTGTACAGAGAGCTGCTCTCTCTGTGGGATGAATTTTAATCAGGGATCCTGCAAGGAGAGGTAGCGCCTCAAGTTTGAACTTGAATGTTCAACCATGGGCAATGTAAGCTGCTTAATTCAAAGAAGAACAAAGAAACTTAAAAGAAAAGAATTTGCTTTTTCAAATACAAGTAATTGCTGCTGTGACAGAAGAACTGGGCAAGATAAGATCTGCTGTCAAACTCCACAAATCACTCTCTTGAAGAGAAGATGAAGTCGTTTCTTGAAAGTCAGTCTAAACAAAAGAAAGGTGCCTTCAAATCCGGGAATCAGCCCATATTGTTTGCAGACTTGTAGCCTTACCGAGGACAAGAACAAAAGGAATGTCTGTTTCAAGTGCTCTTGGAAACTTAAGTGCAGTGTACTGTCCAATAAACTTTGTACCACTTAACTGATGGAGACAGACAAAACCTATGATTCCACTACAAATTCAGGCTTTAACAGCTCCCCCTGTTACATCATGGAGCTATAAACTGTGACTATAAAGTGATTTTTAGTAGAGCTGCATGAGCTCTGTGATCCAAATGCAATTTATAAAATGACCTCAAAGACCCCTTATCTTGCAGATAGTGTCTAAGCAAACTTTTAAGCATTCATTCATGAGACATTTAGGTATGTGCTGTAGGTGTATTCAGTTTCACAAGGTTCACCTGAGTGCAGAAGGATTGGCCATCCACCACTTACAACAAAACACGAAAGAAACAGCCTCCCAGTGGCACCACAATGCTTCTGGTTTGAGGAGAGATGAGAGTCTGTGCTATTACTACTATTAGAAGTAGTGGAATGTTGGCAGCAGCATGTTGTATGTAAGAATATGATTGATGTTTGCTGTGATAACCCAAGACCCAGAAGGTCAATTTAAATAGCTGCTCATTGCAAAGGTCTTGGTGTAATCTTGAAGTTTCCAACCAATGACCTTCTAGACTGTCCCCTAAGGATAAAACTTAAATAAGCAGACAGATCTCAGTCTCGCAGTCTTGAGCTCCCGACTGAGTCAAACAAATTGTACCAATAGCAATGGTAAGGTAGCTATCTCTGCAGCTCATAAGACCATCACATGGAGATAGACAAGAAGATGAAATTATAACAGTAATTTCACTTCATCCTTTTTAATGATTTGTAGGATGGTTCCAGCGCCTTCATGCAAGTGTGGCTTGAGACGTAATGCATCCTCAGATTAGCTTTTTGTTAGTAGCAGTGCAAGATCGTAGTTTTGCAATTACTGAACTTTTTCATTACTTTTTCAAATATTCAATCCATTTTGGCTCCTTTTATTCTCACAATAGCACACTGTTGCTGTTAATCTCCTTAGTAGCTGTGTAGTTAACTGGTCCACTGCTGCAACATGATGTACTGCAGTCTGTACAGTTCTGTGTATTACTGCATTCACTGAGGCAGCTGTATCTGATACTGTATTCATCTGCACAGTCAGCTGCCATTAGCAGCCAAACGCAACTGTAGGTTTTTATTTACTTTCATGCACTCCACATAATTAAACTGTCATTGTGGTTAAATTGGAAAACAGTTCATTTTGTATTGTTTTGCAATGTAACTCTGTTCATTTGTAATAAAAGATAACTGCTAATAAAAGGCTGTGAAGGGGATATTGTGTCTGTCAGTCATGCCAGTCGCCTCCAGAGTGACAGATTATGGGCTGTAGAGCAGACTGTGCAGTGAGTCAATATTCATTCAAAGGTAGATGTAAACTACACAAGATGAAATTGCAAATTGGTGTTCTTTTGTCGAAGTGCAAAACTTCTCCAACAAACTACTTTTCTCAGTAAGTAACGCTGTACCGTAAAACATTACTTCTTACTGGCAGTAGACTTGTACTGCAGCAAGTTACCCAACACTGCTTGTGAAGTTCTTTCTCTAAGTAACAAAAAAATACACAATGATTTCTCTGTCTACTAAGTTAGAAGTATTTTAATCAATTAGATTGTGCTATTTTTTGTTGTGTTAGTACCAGATGTCCCCAGTTTGGATAGTGTGTGTGTCCTTCAAATACCTGGATTTTCTCCTCCTTGTGATTGCATCCATACCTGCTGCAGAGATGTTAAGTAAAACAATAAGTTAACTCACAAGCAACCACATTTGTAAAACCCTACAGCCAACTCAGCAGGATAGTATTCATTCCACCCTCAATACACAGACTGTACAGAAAACTGATGTCTTTATAGGCAGTGAATTTTAATATATGATACTTAATATCCCTGATAAACACATATCAGCCAGGGCTTGCCCTCTCTGGAGCAGCCTTTGAGCTCTAAACTAATGCTTGTTTAGCACAGGTCAGCATAAACTGACCACTGCTGCTGTGTTGACCTCCATGGTTTGTTTGGCTAAGGGAATTCTGGGCAAAGGAGTTCAGACAGCGAGGGGTGACGCTAGGACACAAGAACAGCTGTGTTTGCTGGGACACAGTAGAGAAATGTGTTAAGTTTCTACTCTGTATACCTTCCAAGAACTCCACAATGCAGAATTTTTGGCCAGACGCCAATAGGAGGGGTAGTACATCCAAAGTGGACCAATCCACACACATCACATCCAATGGCAGCAGACCTTTGAGGATACAGAGGAGCACCTGCTTGCATCGACATGCAGACTAACTCAAGTGAGACCATATTATTTTTCCACTGCAGAGAGTCCCTCATGAAAAACACAGTTATTGCACAACAGAATTAAATGAGTGCATCTAATAATTCACAGGATGAGCCCTTTCGTGTGTATCATCTTCCAAAATATGCGCTAGTTTCCCCAAATCAATGCATCATGTAAATTTATATCTTGGTTTAAGAAGGCTTACAGTGTGGTCTCTGGAAGTACATTTGTTGAATGTCAAAGTCAGGATTCAAATGTAGCAGACTGGGCTCATTGGGAATACAGATGGAGAACAAGCAAGCACTTCAGCTGGATTATAAAGTCTATGGAGAGAAAACAATATATAAATACTTTCCTGATAGTCGTCCTCTTGGAGTATTTTTTAACATTTTAATGTTGCTGCTCAATTCTGGAAACGTCAGTGAGGATAAATGACTGCAGACACAAAATTAACTACCAATTATCAGTTAAACAGATATGCAGCAGGTAAACAGAATCAAGTTACTCATTTCACATTTGAAATGTAAAGATTTCTGTAAATTTTTCTCTTAATTAAGCAAAAATCATGACCTACAGTGCCTTTGCGTCTGGCTCACCTCTGATAACTCCGTCCTTAAACTAACAAACGAAGTGTACAACCTGAGTCAACTTACCCGCCTCCTTTCAACACTTACTGTCGCCAACGTTAGATGGTTACCAATGATTCTTGGACACTTCACAAGGAAAACAGAAGAAAAGCAATGCTGTGTGGACTACAGCACACTTCACCCTAATCCGATCTGGCACTTTTTTGAACTTGAAGTTACATCTCGCCAAAATCTGGAAACATGTCTGTGACCTTTTGCAGGACAGCAAGCAATGCACTGGTGTAAATAACACAAAAAGTGTCATATTTCTCCATTTATCTGCTAAAATTGAGCAAATTTGACTACTTCAGTGACATGGGGCAATTTAGTGAGATTTAACCATTTGGTACGGATTGCATTGCAGATGAGGAGAATGGTTTTTTGTACATCATGTGTCTCGTATAGAACTTGACTTGACACTTTGTCTCCATGTGGAACAAAACTTTCCAGAAAGCTGAATCTTTGTCAATAAGATGTTTTTCCATGTGGGCCTCGAGGCGAGGGACCATCGAGCAGCTTAGGCTGTCAAAATGAGTCATCGTCCACATCTTGTCTTCAAACACATTTTATAGTCATGTGGTAAAACTATTTTTGTTTAATGACTACTGTATTTGGATTGGATATATTACTTTCTACTTTTGCTTTGAAATCCTTTTAGCCTTTTTACTTACTGCTGACAGGCGATAACCTTTTTTTAAAATTGTTTTCACTTTTTTTTATTGCTGCAAGTGACTTAGAAGAGACAGAAGCATCAGCGGTATCAAAAGTAGCAGTAGCATTGATAGATCATGGTCATACGGTGCAGGTAAAACAGTTCAAACACATGCAGTGCAGTTAATTTAATCTTGGAATAAAATTTTACTGCTGCCATTGCTGTGTTACATAATCACGTCAGAGACTGGAAGGGTGGGTGATGGACTGTGTTGTGATAGAGCACATCCAGGATCGCAAAATCCACAAATGCACTAGAGCTGCCAGTGCTAAATAAAAGTTATGTTCTTTTTCTTGGGAAGGACATACAGCTGTGGAGCGGTGGAAAGACGCATGCAGGAAGACGATGACAGACGCTGAAAAACAGAGACATGAGCAGAAAAATGTGTTTATCATCTGTGTCAAACCAACGTGTGTAGAAACAAATTGCTTGCCATTAATTTGTATTTCACTGTTTACAAAGAGTTCTTTGTTACATTTAGCACCAGGGGTTTGTACAAATGACATACTTCAGGAAAAAACCCTTTTAAACTGTAAGCAGTTGTAAGAGGCATAGAGGTGTCTCATCAACTTCACTAATGTTGCTTACAAAGAGACACAGATCTGTCATTACTTCAACTAAGTGACATAACAAAAAACTTTAAAACTGAAACTGAAAAAACTGTCTTCTTTCTGTTGTCAAATTTACGTAGAAGTACTGCCGAAAGAGCTTTGAGATGAAAACAGTGAAAAAGTGCAGGTTCATGACCTCCCAGAAGTGACAAGATTCATGTCTACCTTTATGCTTGTCCGAAGCTTTCTTTGGTCATGGGCCATTTCAGATAGTCATCTTTCATAACTCCTGTCGTGAGAAACTATATCATTCTGAAGTGGGGAGTGCTTGTCATGTCACCCACAACGTCTGATTTCTGTCTGTAGACCTCCCAAATATTGTCCTCCCAAGTTTCCAATGTGTCTTGATCCTCTAGTGAGACGTTGACCTGATCTTCTCCCAACACCTCAACGTTGGTTCTGTGGTAGTGTCTAAGGTTCATTTCCTTTTTGTGGGTTGTGAAACCATTGCCAAAGCAAAATCTGTTGAAGGAGGGGTTGAAGCAGGTTTCTTTCATTCTCGTGCTTTTCCAGCTGGAGCCAGCACTGGTGTCTTTGAGACGAGGAGCAGAAGCTTCTGATCATTTATCATCTTCTGTGATTGAAACAATGAAGAGGCAGTGGCCAGTGCTTCCAATGTTATATCACTGGATCACGTATTGGAACTTAATATCCACAGCTGGATTGAATGCATTATTTGGTTTCTTTTTGCTGTCTTACAGGTAATGGGGGGGTGAACATGTCTGTTTAGCTGTCCACATACGTGCTCCACAACCACCAAAAAAAAAAAAAAAAAGCAATCTGCCACCTCAGACTCTTAAATGACATTGTCTACATGCCATCTGACCAGGATCTGTATTATGTTTTGTACACAGCCACCAACCAGTACTACAAATACCATTCATTCTTGTTTGAAATGTGATTTCTGTAATGTAACTAAAATAGTTAAGTATATTGTCTCTCCCAAGTGGTAACCTCACACAGAACTGACAAAAAATGCAATCTCCACTTGAGACTCCAAAAGTGAGTCAATCTGCATTGACCCCCATGTTAATATGTCCAACTTTACAGCAGAAATAAACATGTTTATAGCAGGAACAAAGAATAGGTTGGGTCTCTATAGCTAATTTCTTCATGCATGACTACTGTATTTGAATTCTGATCTTGGCTTAAAATGCATTAAAGCCCAAAATTATGCACAACTTAGAACTTGGACACTTTGGGTGACAGGAGGGTGTCATCACAGGACAGTCCATTCCCCAGAGATATTTGAATGACCCACCTCAGCTGTCTCTGCTCAATTTTGAATAAAGCAGGTGTCAGGAGTCAAGCACTGCCAAGATAACAGCAGTCAAAGCCACCACACTGAGCCTCAAAACCACTTTTAAAGAAACTTATAGAGTATGTGGTGTAAGGAATTATATGTTTCTGCTTCACTTTCACATTGATTGATTAATTAGATTTTTTCTGTTCACTTTCATATGGATTGATTAAGCTTAAGAATTAATAACGTTGCAGTGGTGCTCATAGTAAGAGTTGTAGTGATCTGTTGACAAATGAGAAATGATTCAAGCATTGATCCTGTGGTGCGAAGGATCAGTACAATGGAGAGAAGCCAGATCACTCAGACAAGTTTTGCAAAGCATGAGTGCACCACACATTCTCACCCAGTCAGCACACCACAACACATACAATGTCACAAACTTGGGGGCAGTTGGAGACAGTTGTTGAATGACTAACAGGGTGAGACCAGCATGCAAACTGCATGCACAGTGGAAATATACTGCGGAAAAACAACAGAGGAGAGACAGGTAGATTGTAGAAAATTTTTCTTTTTTAGGACTCTGTCACCTCAGATTGGATGGATCGCGTGCCAAGGGACATGGACATATCTGTGCACCAACAAATGGAGAGCTAAGTTTTAATCGCGGCTTCCCTCCAACTGCTTGCCAATCACATTTTAACTTATTTTACAAAAACTTTTGTGTAACAGTAAGACATCATCTATTTCTGGGAGTCTGGTTACAGATTAACAACTTGCTAACTGTGATTTTCCAAACAGAAATGGTCCTTGTACAAGCTTGAGATTTTATCAACAGAATAAGCATCTTGATTAGAGAGAAGTAGTTTGTCTTCTATCTCAAATAAATACGTTGACAGTAGCGTTCATCCACCTTTATATACAGTCTATAGTCTCTCTTTGAACACTCTTGGCATTCTCTCGATGAGCTTCATGAGGTACTCACCTGAAATGGTTTTCACTTCACAGGTGTGCCTTGTCAATGTTAGTTTGTGGAATTTGCTTTCTTAATGGGGTTGGGACCATCAGTTGTGTTGTGCAGAAGTCAGGTTGATGCACAGTTGACAGCCTCAACTGTTAGAATCCATATTATGTCAAGAACCAATCAGCTAAGTAAAGAGAAACAACAGTCCATCATTACTTTAAGAACTGAAGGTCAGTCAGTCTGGAAAATTGCAACAACTTCGAATGTATCCCCAAGTGCAGTCATCAAGCGCTATGATGAAACTGGCTCACATGAGGACCTCCCCAGGAAAGGAAGACCAAGAGTCACCTCTGCTGCTGAGGATAAGTTCATTCGAGTCACCAGCATCAGAAATCGCAAGTTAACAGCATCTCAAATTAGAGCCCAAATATTTATCTCTGCCAGACAGAGTTCTAGTTGCAGACACATCTCTACATCAACTGTTCAGACAAGACTGATCAACCAGGCCTTTATGGTCAAATAGCTGCTAAGAAACCACTACTAAGGAAAAGCAACAAGCAGAAATTTGTTTGGGCTAAGAAACACAAGGAATAGACATTAGACCAGTGGGAATCTGTGCTTTGGTCTGATGAGTCCAAATTTGAGATCTTTGGTTCGACCCACCGTGTCTTTGTGCAACACAGAAAAGGTGAGCAGATGGTCTCTACATGCATGGTTCCCACCGTGAAGCATGGAGGAGGAGGTGTGATGGTGCCAGGATGCTTTGCTGGTGACACTGTTGGGGATTTATTCAAAATTGAAGGCACACTGAACCAGCATGGCAACCACAGCATCCTGCAGCGACATGACATCCCATCTGGTTTGCCTTTAGTTGGACCATCATATATTTTTCAACAGGACAATGACCCCAAACACACCTCCAGACTGTGTAAGGACTATTTGACCAAGAAGGAGAGTGATGGAGTGCTGTGTCAGATGACCTGGCCATTAAATGAGAAGGTGTATCCAAATGTTTGCCTGGTAGTGTATGCACTAAGTTCAAGTTTGTTTATCTGGTTTGTCAGTATTTTCCAAGTCTTGGAAAAATGTGTGCTCAGCAGGTAGGGCAGATCTTATATACTGTATATCAGGCAGTGGTGTCCAAGTGCTTGCAACACACTGTACAGATGGGGATCAGCTGGTTTCTGGGCTTTGTTCTTCTGTCAGCATTTTATCTGCTATATCTGCTCCTTTACGTCTCGTCAACACTCCATCTCAGGCTCTTTTTTTTATTCCTTAACTCATATTTCTTCACCCAACATCACAGCTGTCTTTCCTGCCCTGAAGTTCATATCAACCTCCAAAAACAGGTGCTTCACCACTGTGCTTTGATCTCATTCAGTGTCTGCCCCACTGAATGGAACCATAACATGTGAATCCAGGAAGTGCAGGCTGTGAAGGAATGAAAACACTGACTGAATGGCCTACATACTGAAAGTTATTCCTGTAACAGAATCGGTGACCACTGTTTGTTATCCAGACATCCATTAGCTATTCCTGCTCTGTCCTGTAGTGGGCCACGGGGACTGGAGTCTAGAATTGGAGTTCACTCTGGACAGGTCGCTGTTATTTTTCTGAGATAACAAGTTTTTCAAAATCACTTAGTCACAAAGGCAGAAATTATGAGACGTGTTGAGGAACAAAACAAACTGGATGCACCCCACCACAGTGACAGCAGCGTTTTGAGGCCTGTTTGTCAGTCAGACACAATTCATGAGTTCCAGGAAAGCATCTTGGCTGAAGTGTCCTCCACTGATCCACTTGAAGTTGATCTGCGTCAGCAGGACTGTCAGGAAAGCATCACAGCAGTTTTATCTCCTGTTACTGCTTACAAATTACTCCAAAGAGACAACACCACAACCAGTGAATAAGCTGGTTTGTTCAGACGTCAAAGTCCAACCACCACTCCCAAAACATAATTTATGGTTCGTGGAGAGACAGAAACATTTATTTCCCCCCCTTAGACTGGGTGTCTGAACTTGATTTCAAATATAGCTCCACTTACAAACACAACCATCCTCCCACTATCATAATTAGTGACTATGAATTATAGAATGGAAAAAAGAAACACTTCTGGTTTGTGTTTTATACCATGATAACATATTGGATGACTTTCCTTAACAAGAAACAGTGCATGTCAAATGAAGTCCAGATACAGCTAGAGAAACATTCCTATAGAGTGAAAGCTGCTCGTGCAAAATCTCACATAATTACACAGACAAAAGCAAATGCAGCATGCATTCATCACAGCTGTCTGAGCCTACTGTGTTAATTGCAATGCGAGAGCCCAAAACAGAAAAACAGTGAGCCACATACAAGCGTTGGAGGCTTTCGCATTCTACGTAAAAGGAGATAAAATCTAGGAATTGTTAAATACATTGTTAATAAAAATGAGAGTAGTTTCTCTTGCAGTACTGCCAATCAGTTGTTGAAGCTTTAAGAGAAAAGGTCACCAACACTCAAAATTGCCTTTTCTGTCTGGGAACCAAACCTTTCCCAGAGCCCCTACGCTACCACTACGCAAAAGGCAGCTTAGAAGGGATTTTCAGAGTCTAGTATAATAAACTCTTCACCACAAGCTGGGACCTGGGCAATGAGGCCGAGGCTGACATTTGTCTTGGCATGAGCAGTCAGTGCCAACATCAGTGCAGATTGTCCACTGACATCAGTAACATGGGAAAAGAGGCCTCAGGACATTCATAGACATGCTGATGATTCAATGTGGCTCTATGAGAACACGTATTAATGACATGGGACTGGCAATGGACCGTACTTGCAGTGGGGCAGCTGTGGAGGATTTGCATCAAATGACAAACCTTTAATCACAGCTGACCAAATGCATTAGTAAATATTGCTCCTGGTTAAGAATACTTCATGAAATACTAAACAAACACATCCTATTTATAATATAAAACAGGCATTGATGATCTTTGTATAACCATGTTTGTCAGGAGTGTAGTCAAAATCATATCTGAGCATCTTTTGTGAACTAAGGGTCCAGACATTATGAGACTTCGCTCATTTCCTCAACACTTAACTCTATGCTGCAAATGTTGGCTGTCAGCCAACTCTGTGTGAAATAGTGATGCTGTTAAAGAGTTGGAGATTAACAGTGTAAACAGTATGATTTTTCTAATGGGACACCACAGACAACAAATCCACAGCTCCACACTCAATGGTCGATAAAGTATTCGTTGCAAAACCACAGCAGAGTGGTGGAGGTCTAAACAGTTCATGCACCCCTCCTCAGTTCATGCCATATCTGGAGTGGAAACTTGATCTGACCTTAGTACCACATTGAACATGTGCCCATAACAAGAGAGTAGATCAATATACTGTACTAAACATCTTAATACTGTCTGTTACATAACATGTCCAGACTTCATTCTCCATAATCCTACTTATGTGATGGATGCATCACATCTGTGTTCTGTCGAATGCCCCTTTATTAATTCCAGTTGAGGTTACAGGTAGGGAGTTAATTTTTCTCAGAATTGGAGAAGGTTAAATGATTCTTGGGATTGTTTTCCATCCCTGGTGGAGACAGAGCGTCTTCTGTGTTTTGGTCTTTCGTTCTTGAAAAGAGCCAGACAGTGATACACCACCTCCAAAATCCAACACATATTGTGAGAGGCAACATACTGTAAGAAAGAATAAAGTTTTGAATGTGGTATAAGTGTTACCCTGTGAATAAAATATATATATCTGCTTTGAATTCCACTTTGTAAAGAATGAAATCAATCTATATCGGTAGAGTCTTTTTCTTTTATCAAGATTTCTGTCTTAAATAATCTTTTTATATTCACAAGATTTGACAAGGGTTCGATGAGGACTCAAAATCGTGATCAAAAAACAGACCAGAGAAAGCAACAATTAATATGTGCTTGCTAAAATGCAATAAGTGACAAGGTGTAAGTCCAGGCTGGCAGACAAAGCATAAGGAAGCAAGCAAAGTTAGAGTCCAAGTAACCAGGCATAGTCCAAAAACCATTTGACGGAAAAAAAAGTAGATTGTAACAGAACATTGCAATGCAACAGCAGAAAGAATAGTGGTGAATCTGGGGTAAACATTCTGAAGGGAGTGATTATAGAACTGAATGCAGGTCAGGTGGAAGTGGTCCAGTCTAGAATGGCAAGGGAGTTGAATGAATGACTGAAACTGTGACATAAACATCGTCTTATAATAATATTTAGACTTGGTGAAAGACTATAAACCAATCCTACAAACACACTGGGAGGATCAGCTCTGTTATCTATCTGATATAAATATGTCAACAGTGATATGTGACTACTGAAGACATATTGTCTACTAGGTATCAGCTAATTCTGCTCAGATTTCTTTTCACAAAAGGAATGTTTTCTTCCTGTGAAAGGCGCTGAGAGTTTAGATGAGACTGGCCTTGGCCTTCAATGGGATCTCAGTTTTTCCAATCAGTCTAATGTCTTGACAGAGATGATCAAAACTATGCATAAACATTTACCCCTCTGCAAATTGAAAAGTGGGACACGGTGCAACAACAGTGGTGCATAAACTAAATATAACTTCTAAGCAATTCAACAAACCAAAAATTTTGCCAAAGCATCTTGTTTCTTCTTCTGGTTGTGTTCTTGCACAAAGCCTCTGAGGATAGAACTATTTAAACCCTCGAGCTTTGTTTACTTCAGCTTAATTTCCCATTTGTTTTGTTGTTCCTCTCAGAACAAAGTGCCGACAAACTCTTGCACTACTCATTGGATTCATATGTTCACCAAACAGGGCAACAACCAGAAGAAGAGTTACAAAAGAAGCAGCCATCCATTACTAGCATGTGATGTGTCGGCTCTACTGTGTGCTGCTGGGAAGCAAAACTGGGCTGTGAGTGAGGCCTTTGTTATAACATCCTTAACGAGGTTCTCTATCTTTAGACCTCTTTATTGACAGCAGGTTTATGTAACAGTTTGCAGCTTTTCATGAACCCATAATTAGACAAATGTGGGACTAATCGGAATCCTTTGAAGAAAATTACGAGGACAGAATGAAGTCTTTTACCAGACCTTTATATTTCCGACTGTCACTGTGAAAAGTAAAAGTGAAAAATGTCAGTTTTAACTGCATTTTTAAAGAAACATCAAGAGATTTCTAAATGTTATGTTAATGCATTTTACATAATATGCATGAATAAAAATGGGCCTCACAAGCAGTTCCATGGTAAATTCATGATTCCATATACATAACAGTACAAGACAGTGTACAAGAAATATAAGCCAGAAATACCAAAATATTATTATGGTTCAGTACTGCATTTGGTTTGAATGTATTTACTACTCTGATTGTTCATGGTACCCAGAGGATGAATTTTTAAGTTGTCATTGTTGATTTCTAGTAAAATGTGTTCACTTAATTTTTCTGATCCCCATTTTCTTATCCTGCAGAACAATCAGGTCAGTTTTTGTACAATTCAGTTAATATTTCAACTTTGCTGTAGCACCACCATGAGTTTCACATTTGTAGGGTTTTTTTTAATGAAATGTCTGTTGAATGGCCTATCATAACAAGCGGGTTCATACTGTAATCCAGTACTTTTATATATGACAACATTTCTGCATATTCAATGACATGGCAGTCAGGCACAGTTGTAATTTGTGTTTAGTGCTTATTCACAAATGTTAACATGCTGGCACGCTAACCTACAATGATTAATGTAGTAGTAAGGGTTACACCTGTGAAACATCAAACAGCATATTATTGCACAGGTGAGCATGTTATAATGCTACTTCTCTGTGCCAAACAGCCTCACAAAGCCAGTAGCACTGTTTAACAATGATCAGCACATAAACTGCAGCTTATAAAAGCTACATCACTCTTCACCCAATACAGGATTTTAAAGCTGAAGCATAAAGTTTCATCTCCAATCATAACCTCAGAATCTGTCAAATCCAATGTTAAATACAAAACTAAAACAGAAAAATCCCCCAGATCAACACCGGGTCATGCGTCAGTCATCTAATTATGAAAACTTGCCGTAAACATCAAGTGTGCCCAGATATTCTTTGATCAGGACCTTCTGTTGGAAGAAAAGTTGACTTTTAGTCACAAAGACAGACAACAGTCAGCTTGTCATTTACAGAAAGACAGACAGTATGTCTTCAAAGTAACATGGATTATGGTTTTTACCACAAAACACTGACTGCTGAGTGAGGCATATATGCAGTAATTCATGTTTGATCAGTGCGCTGTGAATCTTCAGCACTCTTCCCAGAATGAAAGTGCGTCACGAGGGAGAAAGAACATCTCTGCGGTTCTCAGCACAGAGATCACTGAGGTCTTATCATTTCAGACTAATACATGGAACCTATAGATCTATGTGGGCAGTGAGGCTTTAACTGCTCCAGTCCACATTGGTTGGTTACACACCATCACTTCAGATTCCTCATCATCTCTTTGACAAACATTCTTTGTTCTCCTGCTTGGGGTTGCCTCCTTCTGGGCCAGAATTCAAACCAGTTCCCAACGGGAACCCAGCCAAGGATTCACTGTGGTGTCTCTCATGCAGAGAAAAAACACAGAAGACCAAACCAAACAAAACAGCAATAGGGATAGATTACCTAGTAAAGCGTCATCATATGAATTTCCCTGAGTGGTTTGGCAGCATCAGTGCAGGAAGCTGTCACTTGAAAATCTGTGTTTCATGGCTTAGGAAAAGTAATAAAAAATCAAACTTTAAGTCCTACCTGAATGAAAGAATTTTAATTACCATATGCAGAATGTGGGGACGTGTACACTGAGCCTCCTCACCTAGTTTTTGCACAGCTTACATTATGTCAAAATCTTCACTGTGACAGTGCTGGTAGGTACGACATTTAACATCTTCACCTGAACCGTGTTGGTGTGCTTACACTTGCTAATTAGCACTAAAAGCAAAGTACAGCTGAGGCTGATGGGAAGGTCAAGTTTAAAACTTTTTAGTCAGAAAACAAAGCATAGGCTAAATTGATATTTTTGGCCTGATATAGGGTGACCAGATCTCAATAAACCAATTGTGGGACAAAGAGCATATTTGTGTGGGACAATGTGGGACACCTTACCAAAGCTGAGATGGGGGTCTTGCATGTACTGTGTCGCTTTACGTCGTATTCCCCACCGTGTGAAACTCAAAACGAACTCTGGCAAACTTCACAGAAAACTCTCTAAGAATCACCTTGCACCGGCTTCACCCAGTGATATGTAGTTTCTCAGTCTTTGTTGAAGGTGCATCTCCTCTTCTTTGCTGTACTTTCCATTATCTCCGCCAAAATCCATAGTTTAGTGTTTGTGTCTGCTTTGCGGTGTGTCACGACTGGCACAATTTACGGCACCTGACAACAAGGTGCGGCAGCAAGACACTGACAGGTTAATCTGGTCGTGATCGCACATCTGCGCTGTTTGACTAACATAGAAAAAAGCCAGATAAAAAACAAAACTCCTAGCATCTGTCCTTTAGAGTTTTAACTTTTGAAAATTATAGCTGCCAATCAAAATGCGGGACAGTGTCTCAATGGGTGGGACATGGAAAAAGGGATGAAAATGCTGTGCAGTTCCGCACAAAGCGGGACACTTGGTCACCCTAGCCTGATAGGCAGCTGGAGAAGAAGCCACAGAAGAGATTTCACTTAATCTTATGCTTAACTTGAATGTCTGCGCAAATATCACAATAATCCAACCACTAATGATTAAGACATTTCATTCACAATCATGTTGCTGTTGCTAGAAAAAAAAAAGTCAAGATTGCTAATGTTGTTCGAATCCATCATCTGGTAACCAGAAATTGCAATACAAAGTTTTGTGCAAATCAAACTTTTTTCAGGGGAGATGTGAAAATTTAGTCTAGCAGGTGGTTTAAAAATTAAAGGAAAGGGAGTGTCTTTAGTATTCACCATGTGGGTGCGATGTAAATAACAATAATAATAATAATAATAATAATACATTTTATTTGTAAGCGCTTTTCTTGACACTCAAGGACACTTTGCAAAAAAAACAAATACAGCAATGTCATTAAAGTCTCTCCAATACAAAGTTAAAGCCATAAATATTCATTTCATTGTTGCAAAGTTGTGGACCAACCAACATTCGTCAGTGGAATTCACATGCAGGCAGCCAGGACACAGTTAGACCTCATGGGCTGAACTGTGGAAGCTGGAGCCCCTATGAATTAAATTTTCTGTTCAGTAAACATGAACCTCCCATCTTCAGCAAACTTGCACAGGTGGGTGTTGAGACAGGACCTACTGTGCAAGCTCAGTGGAAAGTAAGACTCTTAGGCTTATATCCTTACAGCCCAGCAGCACTGCACTCACCCTAGAGAGATGCAGATAGCGATGAAGTGGAAAATAAGTCCCAAATCAAGGGCCAGGGTCTAAGACTTGACCCTGTTCAAACGTTAAGGATCTTCAAAAAATCACCAGGAGAAGTCAACATTCGAGGGCAGTAGGATTTATTGTTAAGAACTGCCCAGGAGTAGTTCTTAACAGTGATTAACACCCCTAGGCCTTCTTTTCCCTCACACACATTCAATGCAATCAAAGCATCGGTGGTTATTAGAATATTCAGCATTAAGTACTTCACACACATATACTACTCATCAATTCAAATAGCATTTGCCAGGATTATATCATCATTCACTTTCAGCACGTCGTACAATCGCAGTATGACAAAGCGCTCCTGATTCTAGAGAAAGTCTTGGAGCAAGAGAGACGTAAGAAGCAGTAAACCTAAGGCACGCCAGGATGATCCCTCCAATTTATCAGGGCAAGAGGGAAACCTCTTATCAAAAGAATGACCAAAACCAACGTTCTTCAGGCGACAAACGGTTAAACTTGGCAAAGAAGCTGCAGCTCCAGTCTTCGTCCAAACATTCAACATCCTGAGGCTGGACCCAATCATCTGGATATAACGAGCACAATGGTCACTTAATTAGCTGCCATATAAGAGGAAAGTGTGAAGAAGCCAGTGAAAGGAAAGTCACCATATTCCAGGAACAGGCAGTTGAGTGCAGGAACAAATATTGACAGACATAGCTGTTACCAGGTCATGCTGGAAGGAGAGGATTCCCAATGCAATGATGTGGACGATGAAGGAAAGGAGAGGAAGACAACTGCTCCCAAACTGGGGAAGGTAGCAAACCAGACCTCTTGTTGGCTTCAGTGACCACTATTACCAGCCCGATAAATGGAAAGTGGTTAGGAGTTGAAACACTGAATGAAAATTGGGCTCCATGTGACAACATCAGCACCCAACCAAAGGCAATTGTCATGCAAAACACTGATGGTAATGTATCTGCTACTGCAGAATAGTAGTAAATATTGGTGTTCTGGAGACAAAACTTATCACAATAAATATCAAATCATGTCAGAGGACATTTCAATCTATCTGTGGCAAAAATATTCAAAACGTTCCCCTGAGATAGATTTCTAGTAAAGCCTCTGTCTTCCATTTGTATCTATAAAATTTACTGCATGCATATGATGAACTTGCAGGCCAGACACAATCCTGTCATAACATCAGCCACAACTTGGCTTTGTCTCTCTTGGAACATCGTGTATTTAATTCCAGTCTCTCTAAATCTCAAATTCCTTAAAAACAAACCCAACTGGCTGTCTTGAAACCATGTGCTGCACTGTAAGACCTCTCTGACCAGAAAAAATATCATCACAATCATATAATTTGGGCTCTGCTACTTATGTTTGTCCAGTGATAAAGACCACGAAGGTCCTGTCAGGTATGTATGAACTAGAGCACAATGAGCGCTTACTCTACCTTCCAAACCCCAATAATAAAATTCCCAATAATCAGTTCTGATAATAATACCATCAGCATGGCCACACACATGGCTGTTCTACTATAACCATGTAAAATTCAAACAAAAACACAGAGCAGGCCTCTTAGTGGTTCAAATTTGACAGCACCTTTAAGTGCTATAGGTTATCCTCCAGTACATGTAAATCCATTCCAGACTCACCAAAATTTCATTTAAAATGTTTACTAATCATGTTATTGTAAAACGCCGCATGATTCAGTGACTCTTTTCTGCTTATTGGCTGATTGTTGGTCAGACACAGCAGTTTATGCAAGGCTGAGTCAAAGCTGCCTCTAAACAACAAATGTCAACTGGTTGTTTGAAGAAAAGTCAGGGAATCATCAAAATCATTACAATTCATCAGGACACATGAAATGTCGGTATAAATTGTTTTGAGAATCCGTTCAGTAGATTTAGAGTCCCTGAACCCCGAGTGTTAATCTGCTGCTTTGAGGGAAAGTAAACAGACTATATTTGTGACCAGAATTCAGCTTCTGGGGACCTTGGATGCCAAATGTTATGGCAGTCCACACACAAATGTCATCCACATGTTAAAGCAAGAGGATACAGTAATCTTTAGGTTTCATCATCTGGAGACCATAAATATGCATAACAGATTGAATGGCTCAATGTTTTTCTCTGTATTTGCGGAGCTGTATGTTACTCTGGTTTCACATGAAACCCATCTCTAAAGATACTGTGAAACAAAACATCACCCAGTGACTGTTTCACTTCTGCAATAATAACTATAATATTTGAATGTAACGCTCTTTAAAAGGGGCAGATGGTTAATAAAGCTGTAGTGTCACACTGTTTGTGATATAACAGAGATGCTGAGGGGACATATTCCTCTCTGGAAGCATGTGATGAAGCGTCAGTAATTGGATCAACGGAGATAGCTACTGCCATGTCTTTTATGAGAGTCTTTTTCATTACATAGTTTACAAACAATTGTTGCTTTATCCACATTTACAGACTTTGCAATAGTTATGATAATAACATGACAATAGTTTTACAATAGTTCTGAATAGCTATTGTCATGTTAGAAAATGTTTAAAATAATGTACCATGTACACCATTGCGACAGGATGTTTATAAAAGTTGTTTTTATGACTTGAACATCATAACAGAACCAGACAGCTCTACCTACACATCTGAATGAGTTAAATATACCCCAAGTGTAATAGCAAATTTTAAGACTTTATATGCTTATTTAACAATAGCAACAAAGAAGACTTTTCCACTATAACCTGTGAGTCCTGTGTGGTTCAGCTGCTGTTGTATGCACTACATTCTGTTGTGGAAAGCACATTTAAGGACAAAAAAAAAACTAAATTTGGACTAAACCCCTGAACTTTTTCTCTTAGCAATCAGGGGATTAACAGGGTAAATACAAATCTTTATCTCACTTGACAATGGGAGTAAAACAGTCAGCACATGAGCCAGTTGCAGTTGTTTATCAGCAAGATGTCCAGGGCCCTGTCCAACCAGGGCTTAAGTGAAATTGAACGTCTATGTGGAAGAACAGCCTTGGAAGTATGGAGAGCTACAAGGTTTTGTAGGACCTTCTCTGCCTTCTCAGGGTTAAAGTAAATGAGGCATTTGTTGATGGCGTACATGCAGTAACCTCATCATCTCATTCAGAGTTAATTGACATAAGAGAACTTTGGCCAGGAGTGTGAAATGGAAAATCACAAGGTTAGGAAATTTCAGCCAAGTCCCAGGATTCCTTTCTTTGTTTCTCCCATCCTCTACGAGCTGGAGCTCCACTGGCAGATGATGTATGTGGTTCTTGAGACGTGATTGCTACTATTTGTTGTTCCACTTCATTCGGCATTGGTGTGCCCACAAGATGCAGAGCCAGGATCTGAACATGGTCAGTGATATTCTTCCAAAGATAACGGACAAAGCCGGGTGGTCCGGGTCTAAATTTCATTCATAATTCATGTCACACGGATTTTAGCCTGATGGTCTGGTCAAAGTACATTTTATACAGTTATGAGACCTTGTTAGAATGGCTACTTACTCTCACAATGCTGAATATGTAGCCCACCATTGTTTTACTATATGTGTGTTTCTGAGGATGTGGATTAAGCTCTGTTTTATGGTTATGAAGTCAGGGTCTCATGTAGGTGGTTCCTCCTTCTCAATCAGCTGTGAAGTGTCACAAAGTAGCTAAAGCACACAGAATATCACCAACAACACCAATAAGGCATTTGTTAAATATCATGGTTTCTCTTGACAAGACTTTTAATGACAAAGAAAATCGTGCATTAGCATTTTTAGGACATTTAATTTTCAAATTGTGCAAAAAATACAGAACTCATCCTAAACTTGTATAAAAACAATACAGCCAAGACAAGGGAAACGTATTCACACATTTTAATTTTAATCTCACTGCATAAAGGAGTTTGATTCAAAAACAAACAAAAAAAATCATAGTATTTACAGTTACCTTACCTTTACAAAACCTTTAGCATTTCCCTATAAAAATTCCCATATAGAAAAGACCTAAATGCTTAGCGTAGCGATAGGACTGAGGTAGAATAAAGAGCTAGGAAGTTGGAATATCCGAGAAGGAAAACATCTGCAGTTAGTCATTTTTTTCTTGGTTTTCACAACATCTTCTGTATCCTCAAGAAAACCAACAGGTGAAGCAACAAGGCTCAATGGTACTATAATGTGTCAGGTGTGTTTTGGGAGCCCAACCAGTCCAAAATGGACTTTACATTTGTTTCCATTCATTAGTTTGCACAGAATACTGATCAGGGCTGCACCAAATTCAACAGTGCCTCAATCCAGTATAGTGACAGACATTACAGGTATCTCCTGTGTGTACTGCATAGTGTCAATTGTTCCAAAGTGCTTAAGTTGTAGTTTGATGATATAAATCTTTAACACATTCACGCCATTCAAATTGTGGTCTAGTTTCTATTAAAAAAAACTCGTTCCGTACCTGAAACACGCAACACATTCAACTGTCTAAGGTGGGGAAGGGGCAAATTTAGTATTTCATATATAAAACAGAGACAAGAGAAATCAAGAGATGAGAAAAGCACAAAGCAATTATAAATATAAAATGAGATATTGTTGTTTGTTATTATAAACATATCTGCTGTCTGTGACTGAATAAACCCACAATAATACCAACATTCAGAAGGACCATCTCCTCCAACTTTCCAGCTGTCCTTCACTTGATCACCTCCACATGCTTGGCACTGAAACAACACCAGACTTCCTCTGGGAAACATCATTTCCCTCCAGCAGTGCCTGCTGCCTATAAACACTTTTATTTGCCTCTCCTTCTGTGTGCCTGATCATTTCTGGTCTACCCAACAAACAAAACCTCCTCACTCGTAATAAGCACAGCACTTAACTAATAAATGCAATTTAGACTTCGATTTGGCTTCACAGTCTAAATGTTCAGAAGCAGAAAAGCAAATATTATCCTGGTGAGCATGGGAAGGCTGTGATTTTTTTTTAAAATCTGAATAAAACATAAACATGTAAATATATTGTACTCCTTATCAAAAAACAAACCAAATATCATATATTCTGTACACAATGATTAAATACAGTGTGATCAGTATACATTCCTGTGTATGAAAACTGACTTATATTTGTAATAAGAACATCAATGTAAACATAATACTTTCTGTAAAACACATCTAACCTAAAGATTCCAGCACCAGCTGTTCAATGCATTACAATATATAAAACATTCTGTATTCACAGATTATATATGTCTAGGAAAAGATGGCAAAAAATAAAATACAAGCATGTCAACATATTGGATGATGTTTACTGGGTGACTTTTACTGTTTGGTAACTATGGGAGGGGAAAGTGTCCATCAGTCTGCTTGGATGTTGTGATTCCACTGAAGGCACTGAGACAGATGAACAGCTGTGGTATCCAACCTGTGGCCCTTCCTGCTCTTCCAGGGCAGCTGAGGTGACTCTGTTGGTCTTTGGACTTCTGAGCTGAAGTCTCACTGCCTCACAACAAATAATCGGAAGGAGCCACCCTCTGTGTTGCTTTTGCTGCAAACAGACAATACAAGAAGACGTGAAATATGTTAAAGGTCCACACTTCTAGTGCATTTTTTTAAACGTTTTTCAGTTTCCAAAGCGCTTTACAATGTGTTTTTCATCCAGACACTTACGCACACACTCATGCACCACTGTGCTGCCACGCATCGGGAGCAAATTTGGATCCAAAATCCTGCCCATGGACACTTCAGCACATGGAGGGGACCAGAGATTGAACCACCATCCTTGCCATTACCACTTAAAATGTACTAATAATCCCCAAAATCGCTCCTATGTAAATTACTCAGGTATAATAACATCTTTAATAACATTACACAGTCTTAACTGCAGTGTTTAGTCTTGTTAGGTTACTTTTATAAAGCCATTCTTAATCCTTTTAACTGGACGACACTTTGGTGCAGTAGCTGTTGTCATGGATGTGCTGTATAAAAACATTGTCTTGATTTTTTGTGACTTGTTTTGCTATTTTACCTTGTGTTTGTTGCATGTTTGTGATCTCAGTTATTTGCTAAATTTGTTTTCTATTTTGCCCTTTGTAACTTTGCGCTATATAAATAAAGTTATTATTCTTATTATTACTTTGAATACTCTCAATTTAGTGTGTTATTTCTACAAATTCAGTGCAATTGTCCATCCATCCATCGATTATCTATACACCACTTAATCCTCATTAGGGTCGCGGGGGGCTGGAGTCTATCCCAGCTGACTTGGGACGAAGGTAGGGGACACGCTGGACAGGTCGCCAGTCTGTCACAGGGCTACATATATAGACAAACAATCACACTTGCATTCACACTTACGGGCAATTTAAAATAATCAATTAACCTCAACATATTTTTGGACTCTGTAAGGAAGGTGAAGAAGCTGGAGAAAACCCACACATAGACAGAGAGAACATGCAAACTCCATGCAGAAGGATCCTGGGAAAGCCGGGACGCAAACCGGGAATCTTCTAGCTGCAAGACAAAAGTGCTACCCACCACACCACTGTGCAGCCCCAGTGCACTTGTAAGAAACAGAATTAAAAAGAATCTACAAAGCTGAAGCAGCAGAGACTCAGATATGTTGTTATTTTCGTGCACCTTTCAGTCAAGTTAAGTTTAAATGACTGCATCTTGTTATCCAAGTCCTCTCAGCAGCCAAATCCATTAAAAAGTGTGCAATCATGGCACTTGCAATATCTTTGGAAAAAACACTCACCAAATGGCACATTGGCTGGATGACTCACCGCTGCTGTATTTCTAAATATGACTTTTCCAGCTACCGCACGTGTTAAACTCGATGACTGTAATTAGCCCATTAGTCAACAGACCTTGAAGCTCTGCCATGATCAATAATCATGATAGACCGGCGAGATTGGTATCCGATCACAGATAATTGCCCGTATAGGAAAACACTGACTAAGTGGCTGACAGCATTTCCATCCCCGAGTAATTGGATAGGCTGTGATTACTTCCCCAGCAATAGAGTGCAAAGCAAACTGCCAACCCTGCCATGGTGTTGGCACGCTGCACGGAGTCTCTCTCACAGCCATTTATTGACCTCCTATCCCACTGCCCTGACTGAGGCCTTCACGGTTCTGCATTAGATTTCATAGAATCGGACTTGCACTATTTTTGGCCACTCAGCACTTTGCGCACTCAATTGAAATGCCTGGGCAAAGCAACCAAAGATCCCATGTGTGGCCCCTCCACACACCAAACCACACCATTACTCTTACAACCCCATATGCCAGCAGAACCGACCACAAGGGCTTCCTCGCCTCAGTCCAGTCCACCGGAGCCGGCCACAGACAGGAGAGTGATTTGAGGAGCATGGTGTGCATGCAGGGAACCCGGTACATGCAGAATTACAGCGGACATAAATCAAAAAGAGGACACAGTGAATAAAAGCACCTTTCTCAGGCATGTTACAGATTCTCTTGTTAAATTTATGCGTCTGATTTCACTACAAGGCTCCATGTTTTTATTTCAGTTGTGTCTCAAGGTTTTCTTCCTGGTCAGATATTAAAGCCTGAGTGAAGCAGTGCAGAAGATAAATATTATCCTGTATGTACACATTATGTAGACTCTGATGTAAAAATCTGTTCCCAAATGTGCATAATTATTGGGAAACATAATTGAACTTTGTGTTTTCATGTTGAATCTTTACATC